>NW_004567140.1:874324-916123 GCF_000260355.1 Condylura cristata | reverse complement strand
GGGGGCAGCTGGCCAGTGGGCGTTCCGGGACAGACAGCCTCTTGGGTCCTGCCCGCTCGGGAGCAGCCGCTCTCCACCCGCACCCTGACTTCCCTCCGCTGTTGCGCGCTGCAGCGCGCTGGGCGGCACTCGCCGCTCCACTGTACAGGTGAAGAAACTGAGGTCGGGAGAGGGGCCGCGAGCTGCGGCTCCCAGCGTGAGCTCCGCGCCGATGCGCCGCGCTTTCCCGGCCTCTGCAACCTGCCCTGGCACAGTGTTCGCTGACCCCCGCGCCACCCGCCACCACCACCATCACCCTTCTAGTTCTTGGTTGGGAAAAGAAGCCCCCAGTGTGCCTGCGGCCAGTGGTGAACTTGGCCCACCCCTGGTGGCGACAAGTGTCCCAAGGCCGCCAGTTGTCCGCCTGCCGCTGGGACCCCCAGCCCTGGGCACCCCGGGTGCCTGCCAGTTTGAGGCTGCCAACTGTGCAGCCCGGAAGGGGGTAACCGCTGGGTCTTTGATCTTCCTTGATTTCCGCTCCCTGCTGCAGTTTGCGAGATCTAAGGGCTTGTTTGTTTTGTCTGGGGAGGTCTCTGCTGAGGGAGCGGGCATCCACGGGACGGGACGGCCCATCCTACCTTCGTGTTCTCAGAGATCAGCGGCTCCACCCGGAACACCACGGGGCTGTGAAGTCCATCCTAGACCAGGGCTCACATAGGTAAGAAGAGAAAACCCTGGGCTAGGAGTGAGGAGACAGCGTCACCCCTTGGGCTGAAATGCCAGTGCGAGCCTCGATTTTAAGATCTGTAAAATGGAGCGACTCTGGCTAATAGATAATGCGAGCAACATACACCACTCTAAATTTCCTAGCAGTCACATTTTTTTTTAAAAGAAGCATACTATTCATTTTAATGTTGTAGTCAAACAAGTTCGTATAAAAATGTTTCCGACATATAACTGGATACCTTACTGCTTTGCTTTGTACGACAGGTTGAGAGCCATTGTGTAGTTAGAACACATCAGCGCAATCCACCTGTCCCCACTCCCTGCAAGGGAGAGTCTCGTGCTAGTGGCTCCTGCACTGGCCATCACAGTTCTGGGGACACTACCTGCCTCAGAGACGTGGGCAACTGCACGGCCTGCTCCACGGCTGCCAGCCCTTTGCCCAACACAGTCTTACTGCCACCATCCACACTTCTCCTGGGGAGGCGCCACGGCTCGGCCCCCACTTCCGAGCAGCCTCCTAGGGCTACTGCTGGGAGCCGGTTGGGCAGGAAGAAGTGCGGCCAGGTGAGGCTATGTGGTGCACGGTCTGTGTTCTGAAAGAGGGTCCTCCTGCACCCCGGGACAGGAGACAGGTCATGGGGAGGCATGAAAGACTGCCGGTGACTGTGGGGAGGCTTACCCTGCTCTCTTATCCTGAGGCGGGGTCCCTTTTGCCTCAACTTCTGGGACCTGTTTCTGAACCCCTTTGCAGTGGTTCCCTGTCAGGGAGGTGCCTTAGACTTGCAATAAGCTTTCGGGCCTCAGTGCCCTGTTTGTGCCAGCCTGCTTGGTTGAGTGCTTGTCCACAAGGGGACAGGTAACTTGTGATGTATGGGAGAAAATATCCTTTCTTCCCTGCCCTCTCTCCACACGCTGATTCTACTAAAGCTTTTCCACACTACAAGTCCGCCTCACCTTTGCACACACAGATGGCTGCACCCCTTCAGAACAAGACAGTTTGGGCATCCCTGGCTACCCCCTCAATTATGCACTAACACTCCCTTTCTTACACACTGTTTTTGGTGGGAATAAAGGGTAATCCTACAAGCAGGTACATCCATGCTGAGAGCAGTGTGTTTTCACTGAAGAGAGCTGGGCCCTCTCCCCAGTATTATTATTGTCCTTTTTATATTGCAGTTCTAGCACCTGTGATATGCCAATCTTGTCCCAAGTCATGCGTAGCACTCGCAACCACCCTCTTGTTCCATGGAGGGAAACTACTGGCCCAGACAGGTAAAGTCACTTGGCCACAGTCTCACAGTTATTAGAGACTTGGTCAGGAATCAACACCAAGCCAAGGGGATTCCTTGCCCATCTTGTTTTCACTGCATCAGACCGTCCCATCACAGCTCAGCCCTGAGATGCCACCATTAGACAGAGGGTCCCTCATGAGGAGGCAGTTACTGATCAAGCACCAGCTATGTGGTAGACGCCACTGCAGGCACTTGAGAGACATCGGTGAACAAAGTACATAAATACCTACAAGTCCTGTTCTCACACGAGCCCCTGGGAGCTGGGAGAAGCACACGTATGGAATGCGTGCATCGTGTAAGCAGCTTCATGAGTTAGAAGGCAGCAGTAATGATGGTTCTCAATAGAGACAGTTTTGCGCCCACCCCCAGCTGCCCCCCAGTGAACATTTGGCATTTTCTGGAAGCATCTAGCAGGTCACCGCTAAACAGCTAAACACCTACAATGTAAAACACTGCCCTGGAAAACAAAGAATGATCTGGTCCCAAATACCACTAACAGCAAAGAAAGACAGCCCCGTCCCCCCGCTGTAGAAAAGTAACAAAGTGAAGCCATAGTGGAGGGTGAGGCTGTCAGCAGGGAGGTGGGGGTGTCAAGCATCTGAATCAGTGGGACCCCCCCTGCAGGCCCCTCCAGGGACACTGAAATGTGGTGAGTGCTGTTTGTCCCTGTCACCCCCACCCCCAGTGCCAGGGTGCATCTGAATCAAAACAAAACCCAGAGCTTCTTTCTCACAGTTCTCCTCAAGTTGGTTACTTCCTTAAACTGGTCATGGCTTTCTTCTTTCATGAGAAAAAAGTATCCCCTCTTCCCCTTGGGAATTTCTTTTCACAGTTCAAAAAGAGATAAAAGCAAGAACTAAAACTCTGCAGTTACCAGTTTGAGTCTAGGGGGAAGTAAATCCCAAATGTCCAGACACAAAGGCCCCGACCACCTTCAGCCTGCCCAGCCCAGCCCAGCAGGCGCCTAGGACTTTGCTGCCATTGGAACACACACACCCTGGCCCTGGGGTGAAAGTCCAGAGAGGGGGGCTTAGGAGTGCATCGTTAGGTTGTGCAGGGATCTGAGGGGGGCTCCCCGGGGACCACCCGCCCACTGTCCACCTGGGGTGGCTATTCGGCCTCTGCAGGCTTCCCGCCCACGACTCGCTGTCTTTTTATGTGTTTGAATAATTTATCTGGCCCATTTCTTGGGCTGTATACTTACAGTGACACATCTTTTTCTTTGAAGATTTCCCATCCTTTGGGGAGGAGAATGGGAAAGGAAGGCAAGGAAGAGATAAGAGAGAGAGATTATAACAGAAACGGGTTTCATGGGGCTGGAGATTTAGCAAGGCTGGTTAGGTGAAATCTGTCAGACGTGGAGCTGGGAGGTTCGAAAGAAAAAAGCACATCACCCTGGCCAGCCATTCCCGTGCTGTTCCCGGAGTTAAGCCACCTGATCTGGTCCCCTTCAAATGCCAACTTCCTAGAGGAAATTCTCCTTGACCTTCACCCTGAGCACGGACCACGCTTTTAGTAATCAACATCTCCTTCCTCTCACCTTTCATGTTGGAGCTAAATTTCCCTCCCCACCTCTGGGCTTCTTGGGGAGACAGGACAAGAGGTCTTACCCAAATTGCAACTCTAGGTGCAGTACCCAGCACCACCCATAGGAGGTGCTCTGCACAGAATGAGAGGAACCGTCTCAGTCCCACCTCCACCCTGGGAGTTCAGGATCACCCATCAATAAGAGGATGGGTGAATTGCCAAGAATATGGTGGGAGGGGTCTCTCTGGTGGTGCAAAGGGTTAAAGTGCAGCACTATGACATTACCTGCAACCATTGCAGAACGAGTTTGATCCCCTGCCAAGGAGCTGACCCACAGGACACAGCAGACCTCTCCTGTCTCTCTGCTGCTCCCCTCAGCAGTGGATTTCACTAAGGCCTCTTGTTCTGTTCCCCACTCTGTCTCTGGTGAAACCTCTTACACACACACCTCTGGCCTGCACCCCAGTTCTTGTATGCATAAATAAATAAATCTTTTTTAAAAAAAAAGAATATGGTTGAGGATGAAACACCCAAGTCCCTAGAGGCGCTTCACTGCAAACTCTCTGGCGAGGCTAGACATTGCTATGTGGCTTGGGAAGCTGGTTTGTGTGAAGAGGGGAGGGTTAAACTTGTGCAGGAAAGAGTCACAAAAATGTTGGAGATGGCAACCGGGAATAAAGACTATGAGAAGCATGAGATGTGAGGCCGAAGAGGAGGTGCACACGGGCAGGGGGCAACTAGTGAAGCTTCAGGACTGTGGCATTATGGTGCCTCTACTGTGCCACTGGCAGCGGGCTCCTGACCAAACCTCTGCCAAATCCTAACCGCACACCCAGGTTAGGGGCTCAGGCCAGAGAGCAGGCATCAGGGTCATCACAGCTCATGGGCAGGGCCCAGGCCATAGCCGTGACCAGAGTGGACATACGTGTTCTTCAAGAGGGCAAGACAGCCTGGGAACAAGGGGATCAGCCGCGGCAATGCCATTCTCCAGCACCTGTCCTTGGAAATGAGAGGGGGTCTGGACCTCCCCCCCACACACACAGGTGCGGTCCTTTGGCCGCCTGTGGGGAGGCCCAAGGGCAGCTACTGGAGTCCACATGGAGTTTCACTGAACAGAAAACCCCGGCACCAGCTCCTCCCAGGGTGCTTCCGCTGGTGCTCCAGGTGAGGCAACAGGAGACACCAACCATGCAGGTCACTGGTTCCTGTCCCCCACCCCCAGCCCTGCCTCTCCGGCCCTCCCTGTCTCCAGTGAGGAGCCTTCCAGCCAGTCCAGCACCAGTCCTCCTACTTCTAGATTTCCACAGAGGCTGCGTGAAAGTCCCGCTCTCAAGCCTGTTTTCCTGTCATGTGCGGTCAGCCCCCACCCCATGACCACTCTCATCTCCCTGTCCATTAACCAGAAGAAAGGGTCCAGGGGACCCACATTTCCCAAGATAGATTCCCCCTGAACACCACAGCTGTGAGCCCCCTGGTTTTACATAAAAGAAGGAAGAAAGGGAGGGAGGATGAGAAGGGAGGCAGGAGAGGATAGCGAGGGAGGGCTCTGAGGGGAACTCATTCCTTTCCTCGGGCAGAAACTTCAGGGAGCAGCTGGGCTTTAGGGTTCTCCAAGAGGAGGCCTCCTACTGGGAACTTTCTCAAACTCACGAGACCAGGAAAACTCTTTTTTAGGAAGGTCAAGTGAAAGTAAGTGTTCATGGAACACACTTTGCAAAATACTGGACCACGATGTCTACTAATCTGAGACTCTGGGTCCTAGTTCCAGGGGAGTAGCCTAAGAGGCCACAGCAAGGACTCTCAGAGAGGACACAGCCAGTGTGAGAAGCCCGCTGGGGAGACCGTTTACACTGTCCTGGGAGCACTTGGGGGCTGCTAGTGCAGGGGAGGGACTGTTTGTGGGTACCTGGGGCTTCTTGAGGTCACAGCTGAGGTGAGAAGGCAAAGCTGAGGTAGCAAAGCTCACATTTCACTTCCCGCCTCACCTCCTGTCCTCCTTCAGCCTCCTCCTCCCCTACCTCCTCGCCCTCCTCCTTCCACCCATAGCGAGCATGGGTGATTATGGCTGCCCTGTTGACTCCACATGACCCCCTGGCTTTGTGCCACAGAAGATTGGACGCCGGACCCTGGCAATTTTTGCAAGACCTGGAACACTGAGGCTGAAAAACTCCTTCACTCCAGGGACTGAAGCCACTGCCAGGGAGAAAGCAGAAGGAAGCATGGGGAGGACCAGAGCGAAGCAGAGGCGGACACCAGGCAGAGAGTGCCACCCAGGCCATCTTGCCCCTGATCCGCCCGCTGCTCGCCTCAGCCTTGTCAGTTCTGCCTGTGTGTTCTAGCCTGGGGGCTGAGAGGCCCTGAGCTAGGGCCAGATAACATAGAAGAGGGTCCTTGGAATTGAACATGAATCCTTCAGGCCATGTATAGGCGCACGGCTGTCACAGGAATCCATCTCATCACTGCAAAGCAGGGATATTAAGCCCACCTCCCCAGGGCGCCTGTGAAATTACCTGGGACTTCAGTCTATAACAGGTGACTGTCAGGCCCGTTCACCTCGTGACAGGTGGAGTCGTCCTTTGATGAATGCCTGTCGGCAGGAATAACCAGGATGCTGTTGACAAAAGCTGGGTCCCACCAGAGAAGGGGCAGTCTGCGTGGGACCTGAGAACGTGCATTTCCAGCAAGTCCTCAGGTAGCCTGAGGCTGCTGTCTTTAGATCCTACTTTGAGACTATTGAGTTTGTCCAACTGGCAGCTACCAGCGTTCTAGAACTTGCTTCTTCACTGAAAAAGGACCAGAGAAATAATTTTTTTTAATTTATGTATTAAGTCATTCAGCAAAGATTTGTGAAGGGCCTAACTTATACCAGGCTCTTACGTTAACAATACAGACAAAAATAAGTCAGTGAAATATGTGTTGTATCTATGGGAGAAAATCAAGCGGAAAAAGAGAAGAAATAGCAGGACAGGAATTGCAATTTTAGAACAAGGAGACCAACGAGAGTAACCTCTGAGCAGACTTGAACCCTACGGGTACAGGGGAAAGCAAGTCCATGCAGAGGGAACAGCAAGCACAAAGGTCCTGAGGTGAGGACATGTGTGAATGTTCTGGAAACAGCACTGGTGGTGACTCGGAAGGGGGAGGAGAAGATGAGGTTGGAAGGTGGCAAGCAGCTCATGGGAACATGGAGTGCTTTGGCTTTACCCAGGGCACACAGAGCCACTAGAGAGGAACCGTGACCAGACCCCTGGGTCACTGCGCCGACATCGCAGCATGAATTAGGGGGCAGTGGCAGGCGGCCAGGCAGAGGCGAGAGGCCCATGGCCAAGGCTGGACCAGGCTGACAGCAGAGGAGTGAGACGTCGGCCAGATGCTGGATGTGCTCGGAAGTTAGAGGTGATACAGTAGCTCTCAGATCGGGGACCTCAGGAAGATGCCAACATTTTTCACTTGAGCGCTGGGGGGACCGAGTGTTCACTGGGAGGAGGAAGGCTTCGGGCAGAGATGGTGCCCAGGCTAGGCAGGGGCTGGGGTTCGGTTTTGAACCTGCTGTTCTGAGGGGCCTGTTGAAGATCTGAGCATTGAGATCAAGCAGGCAGCCGGACCTATGAGCCTAGAGCTTAGAAGCAAGGTGCACGCCAAAGCTATGCCTGGGGGTCACGGGCACAGCTGGCGCGTTCTCCCGGGAGCGAGTGCCAGCAGGGAGTTGGGCGGACGGAGGGTGGAGGCCTGGGGCCCTGCGAAGCTTATTAGTCCACAAGCGTCTGCCCACCTCCTCAGAAACTCAGCACGTCACGACCTCTTGACCCTCATTCAACCCTCGTGGGCTGCCCTCCTTGAAAACCCCCTTCTTTGCCAATCCTTTTCATACCTGCTCACGGCTCGCCCACAGCAAGTGGGATTCCTGGCCCCACATCTGAACTGTCAAAGCACTTCTTTGTTCAAACCAGCCCCGGAGATAAAGGAGACAGTGTGCATGACCCGCACAGGGCCTGGCGCACCAAGCGACCCAGGCCAGCGGATGTCCCCTCTCCCTGGTGAGAGGGTCGCAGCTGAGCCCCGCCCCGCTGTAGGCCTGCCCGAGCTCATCCGGCCTGGGCCCGCCTCCGCCACACCAGGCCTGGCACACAGCAGGGGCTGCAGAAATGTTTGCTGTGGAGAAAAGGCTGAGCAGCCAGCCCGTCTCACCAGAGGTGACACATGCCCCAGGCTTCCCAAGCCCCCTCCCACATCACTGCGGTATCCTCTGCCTCTGCACCCAGCAGAAGGTCGCCGCCACCCTGGCTTTCCAAGTGGGATTTGCTGAGGCCACAGCCACCCTAGTCAGGGCAGACAGGCAGGGGCCGCTGTCTGTGCTCCCAGCCGTGGCTGGCCCTCCCCTCGGACCAGACTTTTCTCCCCCCGCCCCGGCTGAGTGTGCGCCCCTGGCACCTTCCAACAGCGAGCTAGGCTGTGTCCCCGACCTGGCGTCTCTTTAACATCATCATCTGCGAACTTCTGTGGGTGACAAGTATCTTTGTACTGAGTCCCCCTTCCCGGCCCCTCCCTCTCCCTGGGTTCTAACTCGCTCACAGGCTTCCGTCTGCACAAAGAGACCATTGAGAGGCAGGCCGTGGGACGCCGCCTTTGATCTGGGGTTCTAATAACGTGTGTATGTTTGCGTCCCAAAACAATGCGGCAGCCTATGGAGACTGAGAGGAAGAGAGCCGGCAGGAGGCCCCCACGGAGGCCTGGCGTGAGCAGCCGCACGTTGCGGCCTGTTTGGAGAGCGCTTCTTCCGAGGGACATTCGTGGCACAGACTCTGTCGTGGCTGGCCGGGATTGGCCACGCTGAGCCCCGAGAGGTCACTGGGACCACCGGGAGCTCCCAGACTGTGCTTTTATGGGGTTGGGGGGGGCGGGGGGGACATGGTCACAGCTCACCAGGGCAAGAGCCAGGAACACAAGCCAGGGCCTTGCCCAGGTAGACCCGGCGGCCTGTGCCCAGGGCAGGTGGGACTCAGCACCTTCTACCAGCCAAGAAGTGAGCCTGGCAAGTTGGTCTTTGCTGTGGTTGTTCTTGGTATTTCAAAAGTAACTGCAAACCGGACTCCTAGGTAAAATCTCCCAACTTTAAATATTGGTAGCTGCTCTTGTTCTACTTAGGCCTCTCTGTAACAGTGCAGCGAGCAAGCTCAACAGTAGCTTCTGACAGTTACTAGGGAGGCACCTTCTTGGGCACAGCAGTGGAATCAGCATGATCGGGAAGGGAGATGCAACTCGGAGCCAAGTTGGAGAAGAGGGTGTGACGACGTAGAGGGACGCTAAAGCGGAAAGGCTTGGTTGTGTTATTTGTGGAGGCTCAAATTTGCGAAGTTTAAACACCATACTTTTTCCATTTGTTCTGCATGTTGATTCGAAAAGTAGAACAAAATTTTAAATGAAAAAAACTGGCAACAAATTAAAAGTCTTTAATTCACCCTAAAGATCAAATGAAGCATATACTCCTGCCGGAAGCCAGCCTGGGTCCCTGTTTTGCCCTCTGCTGAGGTAAAACATCTCAGAGAAAGCGGACCCTGGAGGCAGGGGGCTGTGAGAGGCAATCACTGAGCCCAGCCCCAGGCTGACCTCACCAGGGACTAGCAGACCGGTGCCTGCTGCCCCGGGACCCACCAAATACTTTCATCCCTTGACTTACTCTGTTAACCCCTTGGCAGATGGAAACCGTGCTCTGCCAATGTGTCGGAACTGGACTGGGCACAGGGCGTACAGGAATCGTCCCTACACTCCAGGCTTTCGGTCCCGACTGCTGTCCAGTCCAGGCAGGGGGCAGAAGTGTGAGCAGCTAAGTAGGCCGCGCCCCACCACTGCCGGGCTCTGTGGGCAGAGCTGTCCAAGTTCTGTGATCTCAGGTGATTCTCAAAACCTCTGGGAGGAAGGGACTGTGTCACCATCCCCACTTTACATATAAGGATGCGGGCACAAGGGAGACGATGGAGCTTCTTAACGAAGCCAGAGACAGTTTCAAACCCCTAGTGCCTGCCACCCGAACCCTGTCTGCGGCCCCCACAGTATATTTGCAGTGCTGTGCACTGCAAGGTGGGTCACCCAGGCTTAGGTCACATAACTCTTGGGTTGGGCAGTATGAAACCTGGGTAGCTATACATGGTGACCCTGTGGTAAGACAGACAAATTACAAGCAGCTAAGTGTTCATGCTGAGGCTGAAATCCTTCTTCCCGACTGAAGTCTTGCTCCTGAGGAAATAAATGCCTTTAGACCTTCTGATTTCCATGGGTACCTGAGAGAAGCAAAGACAATGCAGGATGTTAATGCCTCCTGGCTCCAACACTTGCTCCCAGTTTTCTCATCTGCAATTAGAGGCTGTGACCATGGCACATTTCCTGAGGTGAACAAGGGTGGGGGGAAGGGAGAGGCTTAGGAATGGCCTTCAGTCTGCCACCTGGTCTACTCCCCATCTCCCTCCTAAATGGGGGCCAGGGGTGTACAAGTGGTTCTGGGGGACACTGAGAAGACTAGCTAACCTTTGAAAAGCTCCTCGCTGAAAACCCAGCAGCAGTCAGTTCTCTGAAAGGGTCTAAACAGTCTTGTTGATTACAGTTCCCCTCATTCAAGCCGAAGTTTTAATGCACAAGTAATGTTCTAGACACCTCTAGCTCTAGATGGGGGAAAAAAAAAAAACACCTCAGATTTTAAAATGGCTCAAATGCTAACAAAAACACCAGCATTTCTGTTCCAAAAACTAGCGCCATGTGTTCACAGATGAAAAGCCAGTGTCGCATGTCACTGCCACCCTCGGCTAGAACCCCAGGCCGCCTTGACCCCGTGCAACTCCTGAGGTGCCCAAAGGGCCTTCCGAGTCTGCTCTGGCCACTGTTCACCCTCAGTCCCAGCAGAAGTCCCACCTTTCCTCCACCAGCCAGCTGGAGGCCAAGAGAGGTCCCAACCTCAATCCAAGTGGCCTAGCAGAAATAGACAATTCCTCTCCCTGCTCCTGCCTAGCAGAAGAGTCAACTGTTAAAATAATAACAAGAAAGGAGGGGCAGAGGCTGTGCTTTGCACGGTGAGCAGGAAGGGGTGTCCTCCCCACTTTCAGGGTGAGCCAGCCAAGCCCTGCCCCAAGGACTGACTCCCCATGTCCTGTGGAATCCATGTGGTGACAGGCTGCAGGCACTGGCCTCCCTCACTGTCGCAAGGCCCAAGGTTAGGTCAGACTGGGTGTGAAAGGGGCTGTCCTCAGTCTGCCCCACCCAGCAGGAAAGCCAGGTACTCGGGACAATGAACTGGTGACCACAGAGCAGGTGACCAGTACCTCCCCGTTCATGGTGTGTGTGAATGGGGTCCTCACACCTGTGGCCAAAAGGATCCTGAGCGGTACCTGAATGAAAGGGGGTGGAAAAGCACTTTCCTGTAAACCTTCCTTAAACACCATCAATCTGCCTGTGCGTCCTTTTGATGTTGCACTTCCGTTAGCTTTGTCCCTTTCCTATTTCAAACATGTCAGTGCTTTTCCAAGTACCTCAGGTCAGCTCAGGTAGGAGATCACCTGATACATACAGCGGGCTCAATGTGTAGTAGCAGGAGATCTGTGGGAACAGCAGGAAGCAGGGGCAGGGAGCTGGTTCCAGGCTGCCCCAACCCTGACTCACTGTGTGTTGCTGGGTAGATTCAGCCCCCTTCTATGGAATGAGGGGGCATCTCATACGGAATGAAGAGACCTTCCCGTCTACATCCAGCAGGTGTTCAGGGCAGCACGTGGTCTCGTAGCCCAGACCACGAGTGTAGCCTGGCCAGGTGAAGAGCGGGAACAGTGATGGTGCTGAG
The DNA here is from genome assembly GCF_000260355.1 of Condylura cristata. NCBI lineage: Eukaryota > Metazoa > Chordata > Mammalia > Eulipotyphla > Talpidae > Condylura > Condylura cristata. The sequence continues at coordinate 904,777 of NW_004567140.1, read as the reverse complement.
TGTGTGCAGGCCTCTCTGGAGCTCCCCTGAGACTCTGAAGTTGACAGTCTCTGGGCACCACCTTCCTGTTATTTTGCCAGCTTTTCTCTCCTGATCTGAAGCCACTCCCACTCCATTCTCTCCTGATCTGAAACCACTCCCACGCCATTTCTTTTGGAGGCTCACTGACTACACAGCCAGTTCTCCACTTTCCTGCCTCCCTTGCAGCTAAGTATGGCCACATGAGAACAGGATGTGTGCGGAGGAGAAAGGCTTGTCCTTCGCGTAGCCTCCTTCCTTCTGCAGGTTGGAGCACAATCTGGGTGCAGAGATCCAACTGGAGCCATTGGGTGGGCAGAGAACATGTGAGAACTCACTTGATCTCTGAAACTGCAACCCAAGGATACAATGGTGCCCCTCTGCCCTACCCTCACTCACCCTCTGCCCTCACTGCTGCTCCCCCAACTCACACTACATTCTCAGAGACTTCACCAGGCAGGATGAGGAGCTTTCGTGAAGACAGTGGAGAAGGAGGAGAGATGGGCATGAGGAAGGGAAGGGTGACTTTTGTCATTCTTCTGTGATGAAAAAAAAAAGCTTGCCTGCCCATTGTTTTCTTGAGGTAACTGACACTTTTACTCATTTTCAAGAAAATGTCTGTCAACATGGAAGGGAGACTCGCCACCATTACCTTTTTCAAGTAAAATTGGTCTTCAGCTAGGTCAGTTCACACCTCAAACAGCTGCACAGGTGCTTCTACTCCGGGCCTTGGTCAAACAGCACGTCAGTGGCTGTGGCTCAAGGGTGAAGAAATGAACAAATTAACCGACTGCTGCATCAGGTACATGCCTAGGGACGCCTTGTCTGCCACTTCTGCTTTTACCTAGCACGTAAGCCTGGCTCAGGCTCCCACACGGCAGCGGCTCTCCCTGCTCAAGCACTGTCAGGGCCAGTGGCCACTGGGGCATCTCAGTCATGTTGTGAAAGTAGCCCAGACCTTGTAGACCCCACAAGGGGCCACAGACTCCCGGATGGTGTCTGCCCACACTCTGCTCAGCGCTGTCTTCCACTCTTCTGCCTCTCCCTGAAAGCATAACGTGCACACGCGTGCCGCTCACACCCACACACATGAGCTGCCACCATTTGATTTCTAAAATGGCATTTGAATATCAAAAAGAAGAAGGACGTCATTGCAGAAGAAAGGATAGTCCGTTAAACTGGGCGCACTAGATTCAAGAACAACTCACTACATTGTCCTCGTCTTGGTTTGGCCAAGGCCGGGGGGGCAGATGTTGGCATGGAAGAGGGGTGTTTGGAAACCGCCTCCAGCCTGACACACCCTTTTTTTGTACAAATGAGAAAAATTATGCCCCGAGGGCTGAGCTCCTGCAGGACACATAGCTGGACCTGGGGTTTAACTGCAGACAGGGCACCAATAGGCAAGGGGACTGTGAACCATGTCTAACACCCACCAGCCCCCAGGAAAGATGGCAGCAGAGCAAGCCCACTGGAAGCTGGTGAGGTGCAGGGAAGTAGGTTGCATCAGAAGGAAGGAACTCTCAGTGCCGATGGAAAGCCGAAGACGGGGCTGCATTCATTCATCAGGTTGCTGATGCTGCCCAGCTCCGGCTGCCTTTCTCACCCCCAAATCCAGCTTCTATTGCCAGAGGGTCACTGCAGGAGCCACAGCCACTCGCATACCTTTGTGCACAGCACATTACTGTGTCACCCCATAACCTGCATGCTCCCCACCACCTCCACCCAATCACATGGCCTCCACCCTCTGTCCAGAGCCCTCGTCTCACCACCTCGCCACTCCAGCTGCACGGAGGGAGGGGGGCGCTGCTCCATCACTAGTCACCCTGCTGCTTCTAGATCCTGTGAGTGAGTTGGTGGTGAGAGGACGTTGGAAGGCCGCCCCAGCCTGAGGAGCAGAAGTAAAGGAGCTGTCAGCTGGGAGGTGTGGCAGCGGGACCTCCCAGGTCCTAAACCCGGGGTTTGTTTGCATGTGGAGGACGGGGGGCAGGGCTTGAAGTTGAGGGAGGAGATCACAGCTCAGGGTCAAGTCAGGCGCTCCGAGGTCCTTGGCAAGGATGGTGAAACTGAGTCCAGCCAGGTTACCCTAGAAAATCTCTCAGTGGCCCCCAAAGTGGCGGATGCCTCTCTATATGCTCTGTGCACACCGAGTGGGGGTGACAGGTCCTGCTGCTCTGGGTGGAGCAGGCCGGCTGCTCAGGCACCAAAAAGGAGCTGGTGAGGAGGCGCCTGCCCACGTTGATGAGACAATCATGGTCTGGGGCAGAATCAATACACTGTCCCCAGGCAGCCTCAGGGACAGAGTCACCAACTTAAAGGGGTTGGGGAGCCTCATCGGACCATGTAGCCAGGAGCAAGAAACCCCAGTGGATAGTGTGAGCTTCCTGGCCGTACGTAGCTCCTTGCGTTCAAATACCAACCGCTCTGCTTACTGAGCATCCCTGGGAACGTCGCCGCAACCCAGCCTCTGTCTCAGCTTGTCCCTTGTAACAGGGACGGTAATCACTGCGCCTCCTCATCGGGATCTGGAAGGATTCCACAGAGCCGCAGATGAGACTCGCTCCTACCTCTCCTCAGCCACCTGTTTTACCTCACAGCGAGGCTATGAAAGGGCCTCGGCAGCTGAGCCCACCTTGGTCATCTCATGAGGGATCTCGTTCATCCCCTCGGAGCTGTTTCCTCATTTGAGAACCAAAATGGCAGCCGTCCAGCATTATCATGAAGAAGAAGGGGGTCGTGCAATAGTCCTGGCAGTCAAAGGCATCCGCTGCAGTCGCAGCGCACAGCCTGCGCCACGCGCGCACGGCTGCCCCAGGAGGAGCAAGCGGTCGGTGCACTGGAGAGCCCGTCCCTGAGCCTCCCGCGGTGCCAGCCGGAGTTCAGACTGCTGGCTTCTTGCCTCCTGTGCGCCTTCCCCCAGGCAGAGCTCGTGGATATGAAGGCTGAGAGAGCCTGCCTTCCCTTCTGCAAAGGCTCCTGCCCTCAGAGGCGCTGGTCGGGAGCGGCCCCATCCCGCTAGCGTGCAGGACCTGACTCGGACTCCACCAGCAGGGTGAGGGGACAAAGGCAGGACCAGCAGGCCATCTTCCCGCCGTGGGCCCCCCCAGGGAGGTCTAGACTCCGGTTGGAAGGGTGGAAGTGGCAGTGTCTGCGAAACCAAAGGCAGCGATCTTAAGATGGAGTCCATGCTGCTAAGATGGAGGCCATCTGCCTCTGGCGCCTGCCCTTCCGTGTGCGTCCAGGGTGCCCACCGGCCTTCCAGCTGAAGACTGAGAGAAGGTCCAGCCCCTGTCCCTGTCCTGACCCAGTCTGTGGAGCCACTTCCAATGGGACTGCTCAGGACGAATCCACATGACACCATTTTCCATTACCCTTCATTACTGCCACTTAGATCTTTTATTTTATGACAAACATTCTTCGGCGCAGTCATGTGCTGCGCTCCTAATTGGAGTGGCCGCCTCCACCCGCCCGATCAAAGCCGCCCTGTTTGTTTGTGGAGGACGGAGGATGAACCGTGTTTGGCCTTTGAACATGAAGGCCCCTTTGTCTTCTGGCTGAAGTCATCCCTGGCAGCAGGCAGGAGGGAGGCCCCGAGCGGTGCCCGAGTCCGCCTGAGCTAGACCAGAGCCTCGTTGAGGGGCAGCCTTCAGAGTGAGGCCCCCAAACTCCCTGCTTGGTTCCAAAGAGGAGCCTCTCAAGTTGACAGCCCCTGGGGTAGGCCTTATTTGAATACCAATTCAAATATTAAAAGGTTTGAAAATATATCAGATTCTTAAATATTCCCTAAATGAACAAATTTTCCTTTCTGATTTCTTTTTAAAAATGAAAATATCTGGGGCCCAAAATATCTAGTGGCACAGTGGGTTAAAGCCAAACGCAGCCGCTTCAGTGCGGGTTCAATCCCCGGCCTGGAGGTGACCCACGTGGTACGGCAGACCTCTCCGTCCTCCTCGCTGCTCCCCTCAGCAGTGTACTTTGCCAGTTCACCTGTTCTGCTCCCCATTCTGTCTCTGGTGAATCCTCTCACTGCCACTGCACCTCTGGCCTGTACCCCAGTTCTATAAACATAAACCTTTTTTAAAAAATCAAAATATCTGGCACGATGGATGTTTACAGAGGGAATGTGTTCCTCTGCTTTCTGCAAGTTTATCCTGATGTGAGAGGCATTGGGGTTTTGAAACCTACAGTTTCCCTTTTCTAACAGTTAATGCGATTATTGTTTGCCTTGAAGCTCCTGCATTTACATCCTCCCTGGGCCCTCAGGCCTGCCTGCCACGGTAGATGGTAGTGGGAAGTGCCCACTTTATAGGTGAAAAACGGGTGCCCTGTGACATTCACAATAAGCAGCCCACAGTCACGTGGTCGTTACTGATAGGCTGAAGAAGTAAGAATTCTAAGACAGACAGAGTTCTCATGGACTCATCCCCTCTGATTTTGATGCTGTGTCTGTGTTGGGATTCTGGAAGGGAAAAGCCCAGCATAGGTCCCTTCCCTTCCCTTCCCGGCCCCAGGTACATTGTCAGCGCTAGGGGTACATTGTGTACAAGGAGCCGAGTGGACACAGTCTACACTTCTCAACAACCCTGCAGGTTCGGAAGCACAAGACGTGCCCGAGTATAGACAGTGAGGTCGACAGTCAGACCCAGCTCTGCCAGGCTCAGCACCCGGAGAGGGGTTTCTGTTCTAGGTGTGTCATGAGCTGGGTGATTACTTGCGAGAGCCTCGTGTTTCCCTACCCAAACTGGGGGAGAACCCCTTCCACACAGGGCAGCATCGCCCTCACTCAGGGCATCGTGGCCTTACCGACCACCCGGGAACAAACCCTGCCTTCAAATAGCCAGATGGGCCAGAGCTGGACGCCTGGCCCAAGCAGGCCAGTCGGATCCTTCCTCCCAGGGAGAGGGGCTGGGGTCCAGCCATGTGAAGCTGACCCAGGGTAGCTACACCTGGGCCACACAAACAAAGTCTCTGAAAGGAAAGAAGGATGGAGCTGATGTGCAGAGAGAACCAGAGATGGAGGGCAGCTGGCCATCGTCGGCAAAGCATCTGTGCGCAGCACCAGGCCCTGCTGAGGCCCAGCTCACTCCAGCCCCACCCTTTGACATCGCCCTGTGTCCTGCCCGCCAGGTGTATTGTGCAGCTCAGAGCTGTGTAACGAAAGACGGATCTGCGTTCTCCTCCAGCCTCGCCACGTGGCTGTGTGCCCCGACATGAGTGACTGACGCCCCTCTCTCCAGTTGATGAAGTGGCAGTAGTGAGTCCTGACTCATGAGGCCGTGGGGAGATTCAAAGTAAGCGATGCAGTCGGAGAGCCCACACACCGTGCCGACACGCGGGATCCGCGGCCCTGGCTGCCGCTGCTGCTGTTGTGCTGCTGTTATTGCCATTAAAAAGGCTTTTGTGAGAGGGAGGACAGGCAGGCCAGTGCCGACTGTTCTACTCAGCAGATTACCCACGAGCTCATTTTATCATCCACCAACTCTTTCTGTGACCAGTTCCTGCCTGCTAAAGACAGACAGAATTCTCTTATCATGCACTAAAGTCCCCCCACTTGAAGGCAGGGTGGTTTAAAGGAAAATCGTATGTGGCAGGTATGAATTTCATCCCATGAACTTAGCTATGTAAAAAGAAGGCATTATTTCATTTTCTAAAATCAGGCCAACGCTGACTTCTAGCACCTTCCTAGCAGGCTGACTGGAAATGTATTCCTCATCTCTGTTACCATTGCTCATCCAGGCAGAGCTGGGCAGCCCGCAGGGCCCTTCAGATGGCCCCGCCACGCCTGGGTGTAGGACCTTTGCTGGGGTCTTGGTCCACCCTCGGGTAGCTGTTTCCCTCAGCATCCAGGATCTTAGAACTCTACACACCCTTTTGCCCTCTCAGGGAACATAGCCTTCCTCTCACCACCAACACTCCCTAAATCAACGTCTTTCACTCAGAGTCACCCTCTTCCTTTTTGATCCCCCGCTCCCATGATCTAGAATAGTATCTCTCAAAGTGCATCCCTGCAGCACTTGGGCATTTGTGGGGAAAGCAAGTTCTCGGGCTCCTCTGGAAACCTGCTATGACTTTGGGGTGAGCTTGTGTTTCTACATGCCTTTCAATTGAGCAGTGCACCCTAAAGTTTAGGAACCACAAGTTCCATATACAGTGGCTCAATATTTAAACTCAAAAGGCAAGAAAGTCCAAAGCTAACTTCAGGCTCTGATCTCAGCTACGTAGCACCCTCCCGCCAAGAAGGGCCGTGTGGCAGTGTGCGCTGCACATTGCACAGTTCCAGGGACTCAGGGCACAACTCAGTGTCTAAGTGGAAAACCATGGTGTCTGGATGGGCATTATAGTCATTGAAATAAATAGGTTTGGATTCAGTCCCTGGCGGGAAAACTGTGCAATTCCTAAACAGCCCAGGGGTGCTCTCTGTGTGACCAATACACACAGATCCAACAGAGAAGAATGAATTATTCAGAGAGTATCCACCTCCCGAGCAGACAGGAGCAAGGATAGCATACAAAGAGGCAGGAGGTAGGGGAGGCAGCCACGTAAATAGGCAGGCACTACCCAGCCTCATGCGATCCTTGCCACATGCGATCCTGGGCTCAACTTTGCCAAACAAGCCTTTTTGCCAAAAAAAAGTGGAAATCCAAATTTTACATTAAACCTCTTAGTATCTTTGAAAATATGATAACCAGATGCTTATTTTAATAATACTTTATATTATGTCCAGAATACATCACTCTCTCAAAACCAAATTTAAAGCACGATGAGTAAAAGATTAGTGCTTCACCAAATAAGGATATGAAAAGATGTTCAATATCATTAGAGAAATGAAGATAAAAATCACAAGACTGCACCATACACCTATTAGAATGGTTAAATTAAAAAAACAAAAACTGACAATATCAAGTGCTGACAAATGCATGGAGCAACTAGAACTCTCTTTTACATTGCTGATAGGGATGCAAAATGTTATGACTATTGTGGAATCAATTTGGCAGTTTTATAAAGTCGTCCACTTACTAAGCAACCCAGCTATGTAGTACACAAGAAAAATAAAAACTTATGTTCACACAAAAATCTGCAAGTGTATATTTATAGCAACTTTACTTGTAGTCACCAAAACCTGGAAGTAAGCTAAATGTCCCTCCAGTGGGGAATGGATAAGTAAACTGTGGCATAGTCACATAATGGAATATTATTCAGCAATGAAAGGAGTGAACGACCTACACAAACAACAAAGTTGCTGGCCTTGTGTGTGTGTGTGCATGCTGTTAAATTAGAAATTGCTACTCAGGAGGCTGTCTAGTGTAGGGTTCTACTTCCATGGCATTCCAGAAGTCAAACTATAGAGACAGAAAACAGGGAAGTGGTTTCCAGGTGCAGGGGGTGGGACAGTGGAGACTGACAGGAACATGGCGGGCATTGGGGGAAATATTAAAAATTATCTATTTGTTGCTTATGGTGGTAGTTTGTCAAAAATCACAGAACTTACACTAAAAAGGGTGACTCTTGCTCAGTGTGTTATACATAAAATTGCACCTAATAAAAACTGTAACTTGATGAAACATAAAAAATAAAATACAATCACTCTATGGGTCAAACAAGACAGCACTAAGAGTTGCACCCAGCCTGGGCTCACAGAGCAGAAAACTCGCCACCCCCTTGACAAGGTTCCTGCCTGGAGTTACAGGTATGATGCTGAAAAAGAAACAGGCAGGCCTAAGTGAAAGCCCAGGGGTCCCTGCCTCTTGTCTCCTGTGTGACCGTGGCTTATGTGGATCTGATGTCCATTTCTTTAACATGGGAAGTGGGCACCACCAGCCCCCCTTGCTACACGGTCCCCATGCACCCAGGAGACCCAGTGAAACAGGATGACGAAGCGACTCTGGCTCTGGGAGGGATGGGATGGGCAAGAGTGTATGGAGAAAATGACCCCGTCCTAAAAAGACGCCCTTCCTCCGGAGTAAGCAGGAAAATGCTAGTAAAATCGCAGGGAGGCACTATTTTTACCCATCACATTGGAAAAAATGAAAACAGCATGGGCCAGGAGGTGACAGGGACAGAAGCCCATGAGTGTGCCTTCACCTTCTGGCCTCAACCCAAGCAACACATTGGAATCTCCTGGGCAGCGGCCAATAATCCTGACGCTTCACCTCTGGGCGATCCTGACCGGTGAAATCTATCGTGGCAACTCTCTTCCTCTGGCCAATAACTGGCACAGAACCAGCCTTGTGTCAGCCCCGGCTAGTAAGAGGCGAGGACCCTTGGGGGTGCTTCTAGGAGAGGGACTGTCACCTTCAAAGGGAGACACGTGAGAGGGGTCAGTTGTTCCCTGTCCCCGAGTGGTGACACAGGAGCTCACAGGGGGTTAGCCCCCATCGTCAGGCTGATGAATGAGGTGCGGAGTTGGAGAGAACCAGCGTGGAGCCCCCTGCCGCTGGGCTTCTCTTCTGTGACATAATACACGGCCCAGTGCTCAGAGTCCCTGCTCATTGGTTCCTCCGGCTGTCCGTCCCTTACAGCCGTGGGTGTCGCCGTGGCTCCCAGAGAGCAGTCAGGAGCCGGGGGGCTGCTGCTGCAGGTGCCCAGCCAAGGTGCCTGGCCTGGGCTGAGAACTTGCCAGCACTGCAGGCTTCTGGCTGCTTGAGCCCTACTTGTCCAGCTCAGTTGGAGCCTGGTACTTAGGGGCATGGGGTGTGTGGAGCCAGTCTCTGGGAGCTCACAGGTGAGAAGGGCCTCAGAACTCTCCTGGCCTCACCCTCTCAGGGTGGAGCAAGAATGGTTTGTTTCCTCTGACCTCACAGACCTGGCAGGGAGGTCAGAAACCCTGGAAGGGTGATTTCAAGGACCAGACTCTCAGGAAACTGAGGGCTGCCCGTTTCGAAGGCAGGTCTGCTATGAAAACAGCAGTGGCCCCGACCGTGAGGGCAGGGAACACCTGCGCGCAGCCAGGACACGCCTGGCCGCCTGGGCCCCTTCGGCCTGTGGCCCCCTGGACTGGTGCAGCCAAATGTCTGCTCCGTCCCCACACCAACGGGAGGCCCAGGCCCTGAGGTGCCCATTCAAGGTGAGAACAGGACAGGGCCCTCATTCCCGGCCTAGAGGACTCAGGCGAGCTAGAGGCCAGTAGCTGGTCAACAGGACCTCTGACTCCTCAGCCATAAATGGGAATAAATAACATTACATGCACACACCCCTAATAAGCAGGTGTCCTGGGGTTCCAACCCGCAGCTCCAGAGTCACCTGCTGCGACCTCACTGAGGAAACTTAGGGAGTCCTCATTCCTCTCTGGATCGCCACGTTGCTGACAACCAGAAGGCCTGTGTGCGTGCCAGCACCAGCTCCCCTGCTCTCAGGGGCTGGCCTCCCCTCCAGGACACCCCCAGACATGCTTTGGCACTAGCCCCCAGACTGCTCTGCCCTGGGCCAGCAGTGGCCAGGACCCCTGACCCTGGGAGTGGCCCTGGCTCTGAGCGCTCAGCTTTCTGGAAGAATAACTCCATTCTTCTTGCCCATTGCTGTCCCCAGCTACCCCAGGCCACTTCCTCCTCCGTGCCCCTGTAGACAATGCCCCAGGGCCAGGCCAGACTCCTTCCTCCTGCCCAGCCCTCCCTAACTAGGCACAGTCCCCACCCCCCTCACCCCCAACCAGCGCCAGGCATCTGCTATCCTTCTGGAATCTGTGTCAGTCAGAGCAGGGGCAGGCAGACTCCAGCCTCAGAGGCTCAAACCTGCTGATCCCCTCTGGACACCCCCCCTCCGCACTCCCTATCCCGCCCCCACCCCCACCCGACCCAGGGGCTGTCCAGGTTGCTTGGGAAACCATTTCAGGTCATTTGAGATGATTAGGAGTCTTGGTTTTGTTTAGAGGGAAACAAACCTTACTCTCAAGTCCATCAGCACTCTCTGGGGGGCCTGGGTGTGGCGGGCACCTCCCAGGGCTGGCTCTTCTCGCTGCCCTTCTCTGCAGCATGGCCATCCATGGGGGAGTTCCTCCAGAGCTGGCACGGGTCCGGGTTGGTGGGCTGGGGGGACATGCCTGCCGAGCACCCAAGGACAGACTGGCCTCTGAGCACCGGTCCTCTCCAAACAAAGGTGTCTCACGGCTGCACCGCTGACAGCATTCACGCAGCAGCCCGCAGTGTTCCGTTTCCGAGCGGCCCCAGGAGACCGAGGGAAGACCCAAATGCTGGCCCTCACTTTCTCTCTGTCCTCCCCTGGCTCCTCCTTCCATCCTAGAATCCTGAGCCATTATTACTGTTAAAATAGGACATCAAAGGTTTACAGGCTTGTCATTTTTCAATCTAGACATCATTTATTGGAGGTGGCTATAAAAGTTATTTCTCTTGTTGTAAAATTCAGACAATATAAAGCACAGCAAAGAAAGGAGAAAATCACCCGTCATCACTGATTGGGCAGGAAAAGACTTGTCCTTCTTTTTCTGTCCTTGGGAAGGAGAGTGGCTAGGGCTCTGGGTTCACCCTCGGACTCCAGCCTGGGCCGGGAGCGGGGGGCGCTGTCTGGGGTCCCCTGATCTGTGGTCCTGGTACCATGTTCCAGAGGAGGCGGGGAGCTCTGTCAGAAGAGGGGTTTAGCCAGTGTTGGCCGGCCTGTCTCTCTCGGACAGACGCTCCCAGACACTGGCTATCTCCAACATCAGACCTCCCCAAACTTGCCTCATCAATATGCTATTGCCAATTTTTTAAATGGACAACTTGAGCCCAACATGGACATTGAAAAGAAATGAGCGTCTCTTCATTAGCCCAGGATACACAAGAAGAGAGATTTAACCTCCACAACAAGGCCTGACTCAGAGAATAAGCCTTACAAAACACCTGGGTGCTGCTCTTGCTTACTTTGGGGGGGGGGGGTGATGCAAGCCCGAGAGGAAGGACTGGAGTGCGGAGCCAGACTGGGACATGGGGGCTCTAGCCTCTCTGGGCCTCAGTTTCCCCACTTTCTGGAGTTCTTCTTGCTTAAAGATCTGAGTTCCCATCATGCCCACCGCTGCTTTCTCTCCTTCCTCAGGGAGTGTGTCACAGTGATCCCCTGCCACCCCACCCAGCAAACAGAAAGCCTAGGGAGACGGAGAGTGACAGCAGGGAGCAGGGGAGAGCAACAGGCCGGAGCAGGAGGGAGACCAGGCCACAAGAAGAGGCAGAGTTAGAAAGGGAGGAGGCAGGGAATACCAGAGGAGCGGGCTCATTTCCCATGTGGTATCGCTAGGCACAGGGACCCTGTCCGTTAGGCAGCGGGGTTAGTTCACAGAAGGGGGGATGGAGGGAGTGAGCAGAGCCCCCCGGTTTGGCCTGCCTTCCCTGGCACACGGCGTCCCTGCGATCCGACTGGACGGGACGGGCTGCGGAAGCCTCAGCTGAGGCCGCTCCTCACAGAACAGGGGATGCCTCGTGAGAGCACAGGGGGGCAGCACCCGCCCCTCCAGCACCCTCCTTTCCATCAGCCCCCTGCCGCCTCTTCCCAGCATTGCTGCACCCGGAAATCTAGCCACACAAATAAAAGGGAGCAATGGGTGATGAGAGTCAGGGTGAGGCGGCCTTGGCTCATCTCGCTTACTGCATGGAGAGAAACTGAGGCAGAGTCCCCCCCCCACCCCCCAACAAGAGAGTGAGCTGAAACAACAGCATTTCTATTCACAACAGTAAAACACTGGCGGAATCCGGTCTCCCAGCCCTCACAGCAGCATTGAACGAGAGAAGTAGATGCTGGAGCTGAGAGGTGTCCAGACCCCGGCGCCTGAGTGGCAGAGTCACTGGGGAGAGGTGGCTCTGGGGGCCCCTGGGATCATCCCACATGGCCCAGTGGTTGGGGTCAGAGCAAAGTCTGCTGGCCTGAGAGTCTCGCTTCGTGCGTATTTGTCAGCAGTTAGATTTTCTCTTCTTTCCAGCCCCTCCGCCCCACCCCCACCCCTCCCAGCAAATGGATAACAGGAAACAGCCAAAGCTTCTCAACTTTAATCTTCCCCTCTCTGGCAAACTGAAAAATCAAACGATAATTGTCTGGGTGATCTCATTATTGTCAACAAAATCCGAGCCTTGAAGTCCGAATCCACTGAAACGCTGACACATTAAACACAAAAGGAAACTGTGCTTGCATGTTGTTCAATAAATAAATAAGGCTGGCGGGAGCCCGGCGCGGGCCTGGCACGAGGAGGGGCAGCTGTGGAGGGCTGGGAAGGCCGGGCGCTCGCACCTGACTAGGGCCTCTGGGGAAGACCAGGTCCAGGCCTGGGGTGGACGTCCCTTCCTTCCTGACTGCCTCAGCCCAGCCCTGCAGGAAACAGATGGCATCTTCGCGGGCCAGTGGAGGAGTGTGTGCGCTACTTACAGCCCCATCCTATTTACAGGAGAGGGGACATAGGCGCCAGGAGAGGTGAGGCCCCCTGGGAACAGCACCGTCAAGCAGCGGTCACAACCACCAAGGACCAGGGAGAGCTGGCGCGGCCGCCGGGTGGGCGCTGTGGCCTGGCATGGAGAGAAGCCGTGAACGAACAGCCCGCCTCTCTCCTGCCCCTTCCTGGTGGCTGGATGTCCTGGGGGTGCCTCCCACTAGCCAAACCACAGCAAAAGTCAGAGAGGCACGATGGAGAGATGAATCTCGCTGCAGCTCAGAGCAGGATCTGGAGGGGTGCCCGCGACAGCATGCTGCACCCCGCCAACCTCACCTTGGATGGGACGATTGCTCCCTACCTCCACCTGCAGATCCAGCCCTTAACAAAACCACGCTCCAGGTTTGGGGAGCAGGCCAGAGGGACTTGTTAAGGGGCAGGCTCACATTTAACTTCAGGACGGGGAGCCTGGTGAGGAGCTCGGAGGACTAGTGGGGAGTCCTGCCACACGGGGCATCGGAAGAGAGGTGCCCCTCGTGTGAGCACCTTCTCTTTATTTTGGGCTCCTCTTTCCTGCCATCATCGTGATGTGTATTTCGGATAGACCTTCTGGCAAGTGGGGGTTGGGAAGCTGGAACATGGCGGGGTGCCTCTCCCCTGCTCTTACCCCTAACTTTGTAAGTCTGCAGGACAGACCAGGCTGGAGGAGAGGGCCTCACACAGGACCCCTTTTCTCTGCCCCTGAGGCAGCAGCAGGAGCCCCCAGTTCTTGCTGCCCCAGCCACATCCTGGTGTGTGAACCTGAACAAATCTTTATCTCCTCTGGGCCTCAGTCCCCATCCTACAGGGAAATGACACTGTGATCCTGATTTCCACCAGCCTGAGACCCCCAATTTAGGGCCGAATACCCCCTTACTCTGCAGAGCCCTCTCCCTCCCAATGTCCTTCTATCCCAAAGAGGGAGCTGGCTGCACTGAAGTTAAACTGTCCTCTAACTGTGAGAAGTCCCCTACACACCCTCAGTTTTTGCAAGGAGCCTCTCGTGTGCATTCACATTAGGAATTTTGCAAAATAGTCCCTCCATTTGCCTGTTCAGCCCCCCCATGAACAGAGGGAAGGAAGGAAAACCAGGTGCCCTGACCCACTCCTCAAGCCACAGACGGCCCCACCCCCTTTCCCCTCACCTTGTGCCAGAGCTGCATGACTTTGGGAGATTCGTTCATCTCACCAAGCCTCAGTTTCTCTCTGTGAAGTCACGCACTAAGAACGGCTACAGGAGTGATGTCCAGTGAACTCGCTGCTGGGCATACGGCATACCTCTGTCCACAAGAGCTGCCCAACACCAGCCTCGCACTGCCCATCCGCAGGCCTGGTGCGCTGGCTTCCTCTGCAACACCGGATGGCTCTGACACCGGACTGTCCAGCCACTGAGGAAGTCTGCCGCACTTTATTCCCCATCTTTCGTCTCCTCACACACCAGGAGGAAAAATCCTCCCCAGGAGACTATGGAAATGAGGCTGGAAAATGCAAAGAACTGCATGCTTCTAAGGAACTAAGAAAATATGCTTATCTTTTCATCTATCTGTGCAGAGTCGCTTTGAATGGGTTCTAAACTCTTTGAGGGTAGAAAATAAAGGCAGGACACTAATGCTTATTGAACACTCTGGGAGCCATTACGATGCTCTCCGACGCCTGCCTCGCCTTTCCTCCGGCACATACAGAAAGCTATATGGTCCGATGCCCTTGCGGGAGGTGCAGCCTTGGGATTAGCTCTGGCTCATTAAGTAAGAGCAAAAGTGTTCTGTCCGATTCTTCAGTTAATCCTTCTTTGGCCACATGGAGGCTTCCTGTTGAAATGGTGGAACCAGAATTGGGTCTTCCGGCTCATGTGCCCTGGAGTGGGTGTGGGTGTGTGTGTGTGTGTGTGTGTGTGTGTGCTGGTGTGGGGGGTACAGAGAGGAGCGGAAAACTCTATGAGAATGAAACATGAACTTGTATTGTGATAAGCCACTGAACTTTGGCAGCGCTTGTTACTGCAGCTGAGCTTTTCTTGGACTGACTAATGCAAGCACTGTGATGTGCCAGTATTTCACTCGCCATATCCTTTCATTTGATCCTCCCTGTAAGTCTCGAGATAGATTTTATTATGATCATCCTTACCCAGAGAAAACAGACAAGTTCTGTCATTATCTAAAGTCAGTAAGAGGGAGACCTCAGGGCAGAACCACGTTCGTTTCCTCCCTCAGCCCCAGATCTTAACGAATAGGTAGGTTCTGATCCCCCAGAAAAGGGCCATTTGGGAGTTAGGCATGTAAATGGCCAACTCAATGCAGAGACATCTCTGTTCAGTTTGGGTCTTTGTCGAGTCACTTACAATCCTTCAAGTGTGGACTTCCAGCGTCAGGGAAAAAATGTTCCCAGCTAAAAGTAGCTACACCAGAGGGTCTCAGCCAAAGCCCAGCTCTAGGCTGGCAGACCTCTCCGATGGCTTGGAATTCCTGCTGGCCAGGGTTCCACTGGCATAGAAGTGTTTATACTCGCCTCAAATTATCTCTCCCATGCCTTCCAGAGCCCAGCCCATATTTGGGATGGAAAAGGGAAAATAATTCCCAGTGGAGATTCAAAAGCATCAGAAACATTCCACAGGGGCTGCAGCCTGTCTCCACATGGGCTGGGCCCTGGGCAGTCACATCTCCTGGTCCCGACACCTGGGCCCATGCCCCAGAAGGTGGCCCGCTTACACACTAATTCAGAAGGAAGTGGTTTCTGGGGGGCCCTTATGAGGCCGACACACCTCTATGACCAATGAAGGGCAAGGGGTGAGAAAGCAGAAAAGATCCAACTTTTGTTTCTGTCTGTTGTCAGTGGTCTTTTCTTTCCCCCTTCCGGGAGACGCTCCTGGGAGTGTGATTGGATTGTTCTAGCTGTGAGGAGCAGAAACCCCAAACAAAGGTGACTTGGCAGAAAGAAGACTTTTATGAGGCTCAGAAGCAGGTCAAAAAGCACAACATGCTGCTTGTGGCAAAAGTACACACACCACACACAGGAATGAGGCACCTAGGATTCAGAGCAATGTTTGAGGGTGCTACGGGGTGAGGAAGGGGGGCCATCAGAACAAGGGAAGCACATTGGAGGGAATACCTGGCAATATTCTAGCTTCGAGCTGAGTGGTCACAGGCTTTGGCTATTTTAATAAATGTACCAGTAGCTGGAACCTCCTGGTGGCCCAACAGGTTAAAGCGCAGCACTATGAAGCTGTCCGCAGCCACTGCAGCACAAATTCAATTTCTAGCCAGGGAGTGACCCACAGGGAGCAGCAGCCCTCTCCTCACCTGCCCGCTAGCGGCTCCCCTCAGCAGTGTGTTTCAGTCCATCGGCCTGTTCTGCAACCCACTCTGTCTCTGATGAATCCACTCACCCCCCACACCTCGGGCCTATACTCTAGTTCTTGTATGCATACATAAATCATTTTTTTAAAATGTAATTGATTAGATTTTCAAAAAAAAAATGTACCAGTGGCATGTCATGAGTTAGGTCTATGATTAAGCCATCGTGTTGACTAACTTAGCTCTATTTTGAAAGGGCTCTAAGTAACAGTCAACACCTAGACCTCTCCTAAGGGCGCCCTGCTCGCAGCCTTTCAAGTATATAAACGCTCTCACCTCACAGCAGGCTTATGGGCAAAGGGTCTTATTTTAATTCCCTTCTACAGGTGAGAAAACTGAGGCAACAGAGGAAAAACACCTTGCCCGGGGCCACACAGGCAGTAAGGGGTGAGCTGTCAGTGTTCAGGGACTTGTTTTGGCCACTGAACTCCTCAGGATGCTAATTACCTCACACGCCAAGTTCCTTGATAAACACCCACTCTAGCTTGATAAATCCATCACTAATCTTTAAAATCCTAAGTCAAAGACATTCAATACACCGAGAAAACCGCTAGCTTAGCCTACCTTCATGTGCTCACAACGCGTCCATGTGCCTAGAGCGCACAAAGTCCTCAAACCCAAAGCAGATCTCGGAATAAAGAGCCGGAACCTCGGGGGTGCATCGGGGGCTGTGCCAAAAGTGGAACACAGTCTCTGGAGAGCTGTCTCCTCCTCGGGAGCAGGCCCCAGCTCCTGCCCAGCCTCACAAGAATGTGCCACAGCGGGAAAGGACCACAGCTGGAAATCAGTGCGCGCGCACGCGGGCTGCTTTTGTTCCCCATTGTAAGTCATGACACTTCCTTGAGCCATTGGAAGTTGGGGCCATCTGTAGTTATAGACCCAGAGCCAGGGCCGCCGTGGGGTGGTCTCGGTGACACCCTCAAAGGTGCCATCCTCCTGTGCCCTCTCCCCTCCACGCTCCCACTGTCACACTGGCCCCCGAATTTGCAGCATCCCCATGCAGTTCTGCAAAAGGAGGCGTTGCCTCTCAAGCGCGTGCTATGAGCCATTGGTGAAGAAATCCTTCTCCAGCTCTGACAATGGTCAGATCTATCTGACAATGGCCCCATCAGGACCGTGAATGAAGCTTAGAACCAAACTCATGATCGCCCACCATAAAGGGCTTATAATGTTCGCCATTCACCTCTCGAGACTGTCAGGGTACGTTGTCTGGGGGTCCCCTTCAAGGCTGAGAGACAAGATGCTCAGCGTGAGCTCCCTGCAAAGAAGGCACACTTGTCCTGCTTTGCTGTCCCCTGCACCTAGACAAGCGCCACTGAGAGGCAGGCCCCCAGCTGGACAGACCAGCTGTGCTCACAGTGCCCTGCAGAGGGCAGAGGCGTGGGCTGGCCCTTAGTCCAGGGGCCGGCTATGTGTGGCCTGCACCTCAGGCCACAGACGATTGGCTGAGAGTTAGTCACCTGACCTAAGGAAAGTTACATCATGAATAGATCTCGTGTTGGGTGCCAGGCAACATGACTGGACAGCTGGGGGTTATGACGACATGACTCTGAGGCCCTTATCTTGCTCAGTGGGGAACAAGCTCTTGATCAATCAGTGATTGGCCAGCCAGTCACCATGGACTCTCTGACCATAGCCTAGTTCTTCAGGGTCTCAAGATCCACCAGAACCTCTAATCCATAGACCCCCAAAGAAAGGGCCAGGTCTGGGGACTCGCAGTTCTGAAGGCATCTGCAACACATCACTGATGCTGCACCAGAGGATTACTTCAAGTGGAAGGCCTTGAGAATCCCTGTCTTGCATCCTCTCGGTCCCTCATGGTAACTTGAAAGGCAGCTTGTTGAGGGGTTTCAAAAATGTCATGTCTCTCTTGGCTAACATCTCTGAGTTTTAGCATTTCTATCCAGTCAAAATCTTCCAAGAGAATCTACTTCAGGGCCTATCTCTGATAGGAATGGCAAAATCTGGCATACACTCTACCACACCAAACCAGTACCTATGGCAGACATCACTAATTGATCAAGAGTTTGTTCCCCACTGAGCAAGATAAAGATCTCAGAGCCATATTGTCATAGCCCTCAGCTGTCCAGTCATGCTGCCTGGCACTTAATGTGAGATCTATTGACCAGCTGACATCTACACTCACCTAAAACACTCTGGGATCTTGGGGAAATCACTTCTTGGCCTCGACTTCTTCACCTATAACATAAAATAACTTTTATATCCCTGCCAGCCATGTCTATAAAAGTGAAGTCTATATCGCAGATAGAGGGAAATTCTGTTGGTATCAACAGCACTTCCACAGACATGTTAGTGTATTTTCTGGCAATAGACCTGCCTTCCCTATTTTTATTTGCATCAGAGTGGGTCGTGAAGTGGAGGAGTTGATTGGATTCTGGCCAGTCAGGTCAGCCATGCCCTCTAGGAGCCATTTCCTACTTTCCAGAAGGCCCTAGAGCCAAGAGAGCCTAACACTTCTCTTCAAAGTAGGACATTCCTGCCGCACTCATCACCTCTCTATGGGAAAGCCAGGCCTGACAGGCCTGCCACTCACCCTATCCCCTGCTTGTCCCACCTTGTCCTGGAGGGCCCAGTTTCCTGCCAGCAACCAAACTGTCCTAGCCACTCAGCTCCCAGCCACCCAGACAGGGATGCGTCCGAGGCAGGGGAGAGGACAGGGCAGCCCACTCGCCACCAAGCACTATAAAAGAGAGAGCATTAAATCTTGGCCTCCACCAGGGAACTGCCTTAATTAGGGTGGCGCCGAGCAGGACGCCATAATTAACTGTGTGTCTGTATTTCCATCCCAAACACCCATTTCCAGTGCTTTGTGATCCAGTCTTCTAAGAGAAGCTCAGCCAGAAACACAACACCAACTGCCTGAAAGGGGAGGGTGGCCAATTTTCCTTCCTCTTATAGATCCATTTGGGTGAATATCTGGAGAAGGGAGCTGAGGGTCCTTCCTAAAAAGCATATTAATTGTGGGCTCCACTCTCCTGGTTCTCCTGAGTCCTGAAAGCCAGGGAAATGAGAGTTGGGTCAGTGCAAGTCTAAGTTTTTGGATATCATTACTGCAGGATTTGGGGAACCAGCTCTAGGGATTGCCCCATGTTGTAGACTGGGCAATCAGAGCATTCATTCCCTGGCTACAGTGATTAGCCCAGAGCTGGTCCTGTGACTCAGTTGGTCCTGGGACCAATGAGAATGCATGACTCCGAGTGGCATTATTGGGAAATGGTAATTTGCTTTCCACTGGTGGTGTTAAATTGGTGGGGGTCTGTCTGGAGTTGCTGGGGACAATGTGTGTCACCTCATAAGGACAGTGCCTGAGACTGAAGCCAAGTTGAAAAAAACATGGAAAAAAGCTGGAAGAGATCAGAAAAAAAAGGGGAGGGGCTGATGACATCCTTTGAGCAAATGACTTTAGCCAAACCTGGAGCAAATGTCCCACAGACTCTGAATCAAATGAGCAGCAATAACCCTCTCGTTTTCATTTATGTCAACTTGAACTCAAACTTGCACCTTAGAGACACTTAGCAAAACCAGAGGTCACGAGATAGAATTTATCCAATGCACTGAACACACACACACTCTACGCCATGATGTTTCAGGCAGCGAGGAGAGGGCGCAGGGCAAAAGTGGGTAAGAATGGGCACCCAGCTTTGGTGTGCTTCTGGCCCCCTGGGGAAGGGGACACATAGGGTCAGCCGTAACTCCTCGAAGCTGTCTTCCTTGTGAGGAGCTTGGATCACCGTCCCAGAGCAGAATGCCATGCCTTTACTGGCCAGCTGCCGGGGTGCCTACCCTCCCAGCTGATTACAGCTCCTTGTTCTCCAGTGATGTGTGAGACAACTGTGGTCATAATAGTGGCCATACGCCCAGACCCGCACCTGAGGCCATGTCCCAACTGTAGGGATGGGCGCAGGAGTGAGCGTGCAGCCCAAGGAAACCAATCGATCCTGGAGTTTCGCTGGCACGGAGTTAGTAACAGGATTTGGGCCAGCGTGGCCAGTCGGGGAGACTTTCTGAGCATGAAGCCAACATAGAAGAAGCCAGGATAGAAAGATTCAGAGAGAGTGTATCTGAGCAACAAATAAAGTGTGAGCGCCTGCAACCAGATGCACCTGAAACCCATACTTCTCAATGGCTCCCTCTGATCTTAATTCTGCAATTATAAACTAAAGAATGTTCATTAAGTGTTCCAGAACAGAGCACTCCCTATGGGCAAACCCCAACGCATATTTCATTCTTGCCTTGGGGTGAGCCCTAGACTCACCTGCTGAGTCACGCACCATGCTGCCTGGACCCAGCATTTGATGGCGCTTTCTGCTCTGCAGAAAACGTTTCTTCCCCAAGTGCCCCATCCTCCAAGGCCCAGCTCCTAGGCTGCCTCCCGCAGGAGACCCCTGAAGGGCCTCTCCCTCCTCTGCATACCTAGAAGCTCCAGCCACTGGCACCCATCCATGCCCACCCTCAGCCCCCACCGTCCCTGTGGGCCAGTGACTCTCAAGGGAGCCGAGATATGGAGCTTCCTCACGACCTCATTTGAGCCTGGACCCTTGCCTGAACCCTAATCCCTTGCCAAACCTTTCAGTCACATGCTCTGTTGCATCAATTAATTACAGTTTCCCCTTTGATAAGACTGAGTTGGGCTTCTGAGTGTCACAACCAAAAAGCTCTAATGTGAGTATGTTTTTCCTGATTACAAAAGTTAACACATACTCTTTGTTCATTTTACTTTTGTCGGACTTTTTTTTTTCCTCACATACCCAATAAGATAAACAGAACGGAAATAAAAATGACTCTTAAGCCTACCACCCAGAGACAATTCTAAACATCACAGGGTAAATGTCCTGCAAGACTAGGCTCCGTGAGTCTCCGTGCACATGTTGGTTTAGGTGAGACAGACGCTCTACCCTGCTGGGGAGTTTCTAAGTGGACACGTCCACAGAAGGGGCACCGATCACGAGGGGACAGCTTGGGGAATTCCACCACGCCGTGTCACCAGCGCTGGCCTCGAGATACGGAGTTGCTGAGGAGCTTCAGATCTTGTCGGGCTCATCCTGCAAACGAAAAAGCCACTGCCCTTCCGGGACTAACCTCCTCAGCTCTTGATGAGCCGTGCATTCGTTTCCCGTTTTTTGCAGGGAACACCCCGTATACACGTCATTTTGCAAACTGGGGCTTATGTCCGCGGATAAGTTCCTAATCATAAGTAACATTTCTCAAGCCCTTTCTGCCAGGCAGAAATGCTTTTTATGGATTAGCTTCCTTAAGCCTCCAACAATTAACTGAAATAGAGCCTGTCATTGTCCCCATTTTACAGAAGTGGGGCTGTGGGTCACAGGGCAGGCACATTTTGCATCTTGGTTCATAGTTGCTAGCTGCCCTCCATACGAAGATACCAATTAATTCTCCCTCCCACAGCGGGAAGAGCGCTCGTCCAAAGCTAGATACTGTCAATTATTTTAATTGCCGGTCACGGTCAAACTGACATCTGAAAAATTGGAGTGTGTTATAGATATTTCTTCATTTCTTTCATGTTGTGGAGACATCAAACATCTTGCTTCCTGTTTATCAGCATCCATATTTCTTTCCTAAGTCATCTGTTCATGACTTTTGCCTACTTTGCATTCTACAGAGAGGATTGTGTTCATTTTTTGCACACGAAGGTATTCACTTTTCGCCTTTCAGCTATATTGCATCAGACATGGACCAGTTTTGTTTTTTTTAAGTCCAAAGGTGATTTTTATGACATAAAAGGATGTGTGAAGCTTTCTCATGTGTATGACATGATCATCCATCCTGTCCTCTCTGAGTCTCTGTCACATGGGGAGGGCCGGGTTAAATCTGTGATGTTCTAAATGGGATTCATATGACTCAGGGTCCTGAGATTCATCAAGGCCCTTTGGCGAGATGGGATGAGTGAGGGGGTCTGAGTTGTCTCTTTCTGGGGTTCCTGGTCCACTCATGGCATGGTTCAACCTGGGTGTTGGGTGAGGTGTCTATCCTCTGCTTTACCCAGCAACCAGCCACACTGAGGCCTCCGCTGGTTCTCTGGGGAATATTTTAGGTTTTCTCCATCCCTCTGCCCTTCAAGCCCTAGCCTGACCTGGCGAGGGATAGGCCAGCCCAGCCCCACCCCAGAGCGGGGTGCATTTGCTTCTCTTGAGTGCCAGCATCGCTCATACAGAGCCCTTTGTAAATCAAAGCATTGATCAGGGTGCTGTGGGTTAGGATAAAGCCCAGGGGGTTATGTCTTGGTACCACACTACAAACAAGCCCAAACCAGGCATCAGAAGCCCTCCGGTACCATCTTCTCACCAACCTCCAGTCTTCCTCCTGGCCTCTGTCCCTGTGCCCATGCTGGACACTGTCCGCCCAGTTTCTGGACTCATGTCCTTAGATTCTCCCTAGAAGTTTTCTGTGCCTGGTTGGTGCGGCCAAGCTTCCATGGTCCCTTCTACTCCTGCCCTGAGACCTACTCAGCCAGACTCTGAATGGGATCCCTGGTGTCACCCCAGAACCCAAGCATCCCCGAAATCCTTTCAAGGGTTCCCCTAGTTAAAATTATTTCTAAAATAATCTTGGGTCAAATCCTCGTGCCCCAAGAGATACGGCATGTCTGAATCCCAAAAAATGGTCCATGTATTTGGAAAAAGGGTCCTTGCAGATGTAATTTAGGGCCTTGAGATGAGGCGCTCAGCCTGATTCTCTGGGCGGGCCTGAACTCTGGAGCTAGTGTCCTGACGAGGCGGCCGTGCAGGAGAGGCCACGCGAAGGCGGAGGCAGGGACAGGAACTGTAGGGCGCAGCTGCAGGCCTGAGCTGGGCAGGGCCGGGGCCAGAGTCTTCCCAAGAGGCTCCGGGAGACAGCACCCTCCTGACAGCGGACTGCAGGCTTCTGCCCACAGAACTCAGAGAATACACTGTGCTGCTGAAGCCGCCAAGTCTGTGGTAACGTGTTACAGCAACCACAGAAAACTAACACAAATACTAAGACGCCTTTTGCCTTTTTCACACTATTCCCTCATGAGTGTCCAGGGGAGTTTCCAGAAGCTACGTGACAAGTGATCTGGGAACGAAGCGAATGTGGAAGAGACAGGAGAGTCCGGCTGTCTTCTATTAAAACAGACATTAGGGGAGACACAAAATGTTCCTTTTCTCATCAAATCGTTTTTGTGTGGGAAGATCTTTCCCTTAAAAAAATTCTATTGATGTTAAAATAATTAGAATAATAAATATTTGTTAAATTTCCTGTTTTAATTTCTAATAGAGCAAATATTGAAAGCTTCACCCCACCTTCACCCAATCAATTTTAAGACTGTAAAGAAGTTCTGAGATTAAAATGCTTGAGAACAGCTATACTAGAGACTATGGGTCTCACCCCACCTCTGACTCTTGGTTCTACTCCTGCAACGTGCAAACCCAGGCCGCATGTGACTGCTGATGAAAGGCGCCCAGCTCACTGTAGGGTAACCAACAAGAGAAATAGATCACCACACAAAACAATGAGCCAGGGTTGGGGCTTCTGGGTTCACTGGTTCACCCAAACATGTTCCTGCTGTCCTGCTCTGTCCCCTTACAGACCTGGTTCTCCTTGTGGCCACAGAATGGCTGCAGTGGGGTCATGCATCACACCTCCACACACCGACATCCAAGGCTATGAAAAGGGAACATTACTGAGGCCTCTTTTAAGATGTCAAGAAGGACCCTACCCCTGACTCATGCTCATGCCTCTTTGGCCAGAATCGCACACAGGCCCACCTCTGCCGTGAGCACGGCTTTCTACGATTGGTTGACCCCATTCAGGATGACCTCTGTGACTTAGAGGAGGCCAGCCTCTCCTGAAGACATGGCCGTTGGACTGGGATTTTACTAGCAAGAAACAGGGACCAGGCTGGGGAAGGTGATCACAATACACAATTGTAAGAGGGGGATTTCAAATTTGGAAACAGGCAACTGTGTCTCCCACCGAGGCTCTCTGCTCCTCAGTCAGGTGCTTAGGCCGTAGTCCACAGTGAGGTGAATGCAGCCCCCTCAGCCCACTGCAGACCTGCAGACCCATGGTGCCACAGCCTCTCAGTCTCTGGCCCCTCGCTGCAGCCCCAGCCAACCCTGCCCTTCACTCTGGGACTGTTTGACATCAGAGGCCTCGTGTGCCTTCCTGCATCAGTTTTGCTTGGAACCCTCCCTGTCCACTCTGACAGGTTTGAGTAGCTTTGAGTGTCCAGAAGATGATTCTCCCAGGAAACACCCAGAATGTTTTATAAAATTCCCTGTGCTTTTCACATGAACATTCAAGGTCTACGTATTTGCTCTCTAAAAATCAGCCTATGACAGACACATGTAAACACACACAATGGTCAAGAGTGACTCAAGTTCTGGAATCTTTCTGTTGCCACTTAGCTGCTGTGCAACTGTAGACATTTAACTTAGCCACTTTTAGCCCATGTTTCTTTATTTCTAAGATGAAGATAACATTCCCTTCGCCCTAGGACTGCTGAGCATTAAATGAGATGGCACATGTACAGTCTCAGAAATTGTCATGCCCATCAGTGTTGCCTCCACTCAGTGCAGCGCCTCAAGGCCTGCAGTCTGCCTTAGCAGCTGATACTTGCAGTCCCCCAGCAAGTCAGAGGGTCAGGGGTTATGTTCCATGTTACAGGTGGGGTAACTGAAAGACAAAGAGGCCAAGTGCTTTGGCCAAGATTCCACAGGCCACTCAAATGCTCTGGTTCCCAGGTCCTCAAATGCACAGGAACCCCCAGACCCACACACTTCCCTGACCTCCTTACAATTGTGTACTGTGGTCACCTTCCCCAGCCCCACCCCTGTTCCTTGCTAATAAAACCCCAGTCCGAAGGCCATGTCTTCAAGGAGTGACCCGGATGCTTGGCTACCAAAGACCATGAAGGGTTTTGTGGGAATCAGCGCAGGGCCCACACCTGTTCTCACCTGGCCAGGAGTAGCAAAGGCGAGCGCATCAGGAGCGGGAAGGAGAGAGGCCTCTCCAGTACACAGTACAGGGCAGGAAAGCAGCTTTTTAAAGACCCATGTAAGGAGAGACCTTCTGAGAGAACAATCCAGAATATAGACATTAAAAAGACAGATTTATCCGATGACATAAACATGTCTATCTGTTGTAAGGCAAAAGATACCACAAACAAAGTTAATTGGACAAACAATAAATTGGGGGAGACTCTCTATGGCGCAGAAGACAAAGGGGCACCAACTATGATATACAAAGAGCTCTTACAAGTTGAAAAGGAAAAGGGCAAACAACCCAGAAGAAATTATGGCAAAGGGTATGAATAGGCGATTCACAGAAGAATGAAGGCAAATGGCCACAAACAAATGAAACGATGCTTGCACTCATTAGTGGTCAGGGAATGCAAATTAAGCTGACAAGGACATATCACAGAGCAAAGTTTCAAAGGACAATAATGCACTTGCTGGCAGGCGTTTAGGAAAATGTTACATTCATACGTTGTGACTGAAAATGCAGCTTATTACAACTTTTTTGAGACAGAATCTGGCAACACCAATTAAACCTTCAAGGCTTGTACTTAAAATTATAGAAAGAGAGACATAGATTCCCTTTGGCCTAGTAACCCCAGCTCTCAGGGAATTAAACCGCCATGTCCTAAGGACAAATGATGAAAGGTGTTCATTGAATCACTATTCATAACAGTAAAAATTAAAATAAGATAACAACTCAAAACACAGCGTGCCAGAGACTGGCCCAGAGAGGCCTGCTGGCCAGCCCTCCAGGGGCCGCTGGGGAAGAGTGGGGCTGGGCTCCAGCTAGTGAGTGGGGGAGCCGTGGTGAGTGACCACCACATGATGCCCTGCCAGGCCTTCCCCTTCCCTGCTGAGACCTCAGGCTGGAGACGAAGGAGCTGGAACCTCCACTTGGAGAGTCCTATCCACGGGCTGCCCACACTCACTGCTTTGGGGCAGAAATAAGGAGTTGTGCACTCAGGTGCTGCAATTTGGGGGGTTCCTGATGGCCACAGACTGGCCTAGTTCTTTTATGAATATGCAGACAGAACTGTTAGTGTGTGGTTGAGGGGAGCCCAGGCCCTCCCAAATTTGTATACTCTAAAGGGGTCTGTTCACCCCATGCACACAAAACACCCCAAGGTATCCATCCCCTTATGGATAAATTCCCAGCCAAATAGGGTTCTCCTGAAGTGGGGCCACAGAGGCCCAAACACCTGCCACATGTCTGAGGACAGGGAACCATGGGAAAAGAGTGAAAGGGACCAGGCGTGTCTGGAAGGAAAAGAACAAAACTGAGGTACAAATCAAGATAACAGCAGCATTGTTACCTTCACCAGCCACGACTCCTCTAAGGGTCCCTATGTGGGTCTTCGAGGTGCCTCCTCTGAGACCCCAAGTCCCCCGTGCAAGTCCAAACCCCAAAAGGAAAGCACCTCCTCCTTCACATGTCCCTCCCAGCCCACCTGCTTTCCATGTTACACAGCTTCACCTGGCCGCTCGCCCACCCCCGGATCTCCAGCCCAGGGTGGAGGTGTGTAAAGGGGGGCAGGGAACTGGTCTGTTACAGAATGGTGTCCAGCAGGAGGAGATGGCTGACCAGACGATGGCCCAGCAACCCTAGACTGCTTAGCTCAACACTGCGAGAATGAGTGAGAGCCAGGCCAGGGACCCGCAGAGCCCGGGAGGGGCGTGTGATGCGGAGAAGCTCATGAAATATAAACCACATATCAACCATGGGTGGAGAAGGCCTGAAAGCACATGTGCGCAACGGGTGGGGGGCGGGGGAAGGGGGGGGGCGAGTGTGTGTGGGGTGTGGGTGTATGTGTTTGTGGGGGTGGGTGGGTCAGTGTGTGGAGGGGTGTGGGGGGGCCAGGATGCACGCGAGCGATCAGGAGCGCAGTCTACGGCTAGCTAACAAGCGCGGCTGGGACAGGTTAAGTGCCCCTCCGTGTGAGCACAGTTCCTCTGAAGTCACCCAGCACCCCAGCTGGAGAAGGGGGAGGCTGACGCTCCTCCCGCTGGCTCTCACGCGCACCCTGCCCTTCTCCTCTCACTGACGTGATTTCAGGCCCCACAGCTGACACGGAGGTCGAAGCTTACTTAACTGCACCCGAACCTGCAACAACTGTTTTTCTCATCGGTCACACTGGTTGGCGTCCTGCCTCCCTGATCAAACCTTGCCACACGGGAGTCACCTCAGGCAAGTTTCCTAACCCCTCTGAGCCTCGCTTCCCTCGTCTTAAAATGCTGTTAGACGGGCAAGAGCGTAATGAAATCCGTCTTTGCTCCGTACCCCGCTGCCTGGCAAGGAGGCCCCTTGTGCTTTGTGCCCTGAGCGGGAACAGTCTCAGTCTGAAACCTGGGGAGTGTGGCCCTGATGGCGGGGGTCCAGGTGCCCACTGACGTTGCACCCTCCAGGACCACGGATGGTGAGGGAGACGGCCCTGCCCATCTGGGTCAGCAGCCGGGATGCCAGAGCCACTGGCTCCGCTTCACCTGGGCTCTTTCACCTGCACAGGGACCGGCACAGAGTAAGCAGCTGCTCCAAATGCAGTCGCTGAAGGAACGAACTTGAGCTGCACGGAAAGGCCTGCTGCTCTCTGTAAGAACCCAGAAGAGCCCAAAGCAGGGCTCGAACAGATGTTTGCATATTGATGTTCACAACCTCTTATTCATACCAACCAATAGTTGGGCTGACCCAAGGCCAGCGGCGGATGAAGGGGTGAACTGAACTCACCGACACAGAGAAGGTGGTTGCAGGACTGGAGCGGATGCGCATGGGGCTGTGTCAGGGAGACAGAGATTCGGTCTGGGAAGACGGGTGATGACAACTGTCACACATTAAATGCACGTAGGCCACTAAACTCTATACTTAAAAATGGTTAGAATGACAAAGTTTGAGTCCATTTTACCATACTTTTCAAGGTGTACAGTGTTGATACTGAACTTAGGTAGTTATAAAAATAAAAAATTTAACTATTTGAAACTGTGAAAGAAAAACTGCCCCTTTCATAATAACGACACACAAGGAGACTTGGGATCAATCACAAGAGTCACAAGACCTGAAGAGATGTACAAAGTGTTCTGAAAGTGGAAATAGGCCATGTACATGGAGGAACACAGGCAGTCACAGAAAGGCAATGATCCCAACGTAAGCTGTGATTAGTAAGATAATGCCATTCCCACCACCATCCATGGCACTTTTCATTAAACTCAGTTGGTGCTAGGAAACCTCTGGAGTGCCACGGTGGAAGGAAGCACACACTTAGCAGAGTGGCTCTCTATAAATAAGCACACGCAGGTAACCAGGACCAGGTGAAGGAGGACCCCAGCCCGCTAAAACCACCACCCCTAAGGGCTGCCCGTGAGCTGGCCTCTCCTTTAACTGACTGACTTTGCCTGTGGAGACTCTGTCTACACGCCTCTTGCATGTGCCCTTTTCTACCTGGGCTCTCACACACAGCATCATGCTTGTGCAGTCCATTCATGATGCTGCCTGACGCTGCCTCAGTTCTGTGTTCTATTCCAACATCTGGCTATCCCACCATCCTCTTGTCCACCCTATCGTTTACACTCACTTGGGTGGTTTCCAGTTTAGAGATATTACAAATAGCTGGTCTTTTGATCTTCATTTATGGACAAATGTTTTGGGCATCGTCCTAAAATTGGGACGATTAGGTCATTAAGAAAAAAGATTTAAAAGAACAGAGAATGTTTGGTTGCGTGGAAAATGGCAACGGGGTCTCACTCTACCAGAATGAAGATAAATTATAAAGCCGTAGCCCTGAAAGGCATATCCCCCAGTACCGACACGCGCACGAGAGCATAGCCAGCAGGCACCCCGCGCTGAGGCACACCACACACACGACACACAGGCCTGCACCACACACTCCACCAGTCAGCACAGACAACTCAGGGCTGGACTTCCCAGACCAGATAACTGAGTGTCGCGGTCCCTTTCAAGTGGTACCAGAGCACAGGCCTGCAAGTATCCAGGAGACGGCTGATGGAGAAGGGAAGAAGAGAGAAAGCCCTCCCCCCGCCCCCACCGCCCGTGGCTTTAAAGGGAGAACAAAGTGAACGGGATCAGAGGGTGCAAGGTGATGGCAGCGAGGCTGAAGCCATTTATCACTGCCAGATGTGTGAAGGGTCAGGCTGCGGGGCATGCTGGGAGTGCCAGCAGGAGTGCCTGGATCCCAGACGTGGCGAGAAATAACCTGTCCAGTGAGTGAGGGACCAAGGAAGGACTGCCAGGGCCCTCCGCACAAAATGACAACATGCTCTCTTTTTTGTACAGGCCAGAAGGGGCTGGGGGCCAGGGCAGAGACAGCGGCAGCTTAATAAAGGGCATCAGTCAGAGCGCTAAAAATACCCTCCCGCTTGCCGGCAGGCGCACCCTGCATCTGCCCGCGGGCCTCCTGTGCCTGGACGGGCCTGTGACACAGAAGGACAAATGTTTGCCCAAAGAGGCCTGGTGTCAGGAGGCACGCATGGTCCTACTGTGACACCTGCCCTCTCCAGCCTCAGCCCTCCAGCTCCCTCTAACAGGCATAACCCCAGGAGAGAAAAGGGGTCATGAGTGTGTTGGGGTGAAGCCGAACCTTCTCTAGCCTCTAGGAGAGCACAAACACGGCCCCTTCGGACAGGATGGCTCCGAACCCAGAGACAGCCAGATTTCACAGGGGATCCCAAGTCTGAGGGGGGTCCCCCATTACCGGCCACGGAAACTCCCAGTCAGCTGAGGAGGCCCCACAGGCTCAGTTAAGCTGCTGATCTAGAACCAAGAAATACCTCTGCTCTGCCCAGCCCTCACCCCAAATTCTTACCCCTGTCCTCAGGGCCATCCCAGTCTATTGGGGGAAACTTTGCTTCTGGCTAGAAGCCCCGAACTGACAGAAGCCTCCCTTCGCTTCCGGCCTGGAAGAGCTCTAGTCAAATGGGGGGGTACGGTCTCCCCAGACAGGTTCCCACACAGGGTCATGGCAGACTTCTGCCAACATGTCTGCACAGCCCAGCGCTCCTCAGGTCTCCCTCACTGGGCTGGGCTTTTACAACACAGCTTTCTGCAGACAACGGGCAGGCCTGGGGCTCTGAATTTCTAACACCATCAGGGTATGCGAATGCTACTGCTGTCTGATAGGGGGATGAGCTGTAGCCAGGGTGTTGACAGCTAAGTTCTATTGATGCTGTATTGAAGGAAAGTGTGGGGCTGGGGGCGGCCTACCTGGGAGCTCCTGTAGGAAGTAGGGTTGAAGCCGTGGGGCAGAGGGAAAAGTCTGGAACCAACCTGCCCTAGGTTCAAATCCCGACTTTGGCATTTATTCGCCTGTGGCCGTGTTTCTTGACCTTCTCCAACGTAAAGGGGAGCCCGTGGAGCACTGCGCATGCCTGGCACACACCTGGCCCAAGGTGGGGGCTCAAAGGTACCAGCTGCTGCTTTCATGGCTAGCAGTAACCACCTTGCCCACGCAGGAGAGCCAGGGGGAGAGGGAGGCTGCGAAAGTGGGCCCAGAAGCGTGGGCAGGTCCATGGCCTTCCGCAGCCTCAGTTTCTCCCCCTGTAAAGTGGGGATCCAAAGCACTGTCAACCTCTGCAGATGTCGTGAGAGGTCCGGAGGACACCGCCTGGCACACAGTAGGCACTCAATGAGGGCTACCGGATGGGGGGGCGGCGCCGGCAGGCAGCCCCCCGGCGGGCCGGGGCC
>NW_004567140.1:839617-873967 GCF_000260355.1 Condylura cristata | reverse complement strand
CCGGCCTGCGCCGCCCCCGCCATCTGCTCCGCGTTAGAGCGCGCTCCAGTGGGGGCGGGGCGGCAGGGATTGAATGGCAAGGTCGTCACCGCTGTCCGAGGAGGAGGCCGCGACAGTCGTCTCCGCTAGTTGCATGACATCACCAATTCATTAATTCACTCGTCGGCGCAGCCAGCCTTCAGCGAGTGCCTGGGCCGCTGCGCCTGCGCTGAGCAGGGGCCTACAGTTGGTTCATTCAGCGAAGTGTTCCTGGACTCCTGCTATGTTCCGCAGACCCCGGGGGTGCTCCATTCATGCAGGCACCAGATTTTGAGTCCCTACTGTGTGCTACGTGTGCTTGGTACAACTCCACCCAGCCCCAACCCCCAGGCACCCACAAACCACTCCGGCTTCTCTCTTTCTGTCCTCTCTCTCTGTCTCTCCTTCATAATTTAATATTCGTTTAAACTTTTATTTCCCCTCTGGAAAGTCCTTCTCTGCCCTTACCCATCTGCTAAGACCCCATTGTAGAAGTTTCCTCCTTTGATGAGAGACTCCCCCACCTCTCCCAGTCCCCATCCTGTGTCTGCCTGGTGCGGTGCCTGGCACATTACTTAGCATACGTAGCTCACCTTAATCCAGCAGATGGGGTCCTTCTCGGTCCTGGGCAACTTGGGCTAAGCAGGCCACTCAGGTATCAGGCCATCACCTCAGCAGGCAAAGAGGGTTTCGCCTGCCAGAAGGGTGATGGGAGGCAGCCTGCCCCCGGGGCCCCAACCTGGGTGTGCTGAGTAGCCAGGAGCTACAGATCTGCTTTGACTTTGAGAAGGAAGGTCTCCTGGGAACCCCAGGACACTCTAACGAGGCCACCCCAGGCATTGAGGCTGGGACACTTGTCCAGGAAGCCAGAGCATCCCAGGGGAGCCCAGGGGAACCTAAAAGGGGCTGGTTATCCAAAGGCCCTGGAGGACAGACATACAGCAAAGAAAGCATTGGATACTTGGGGGCCCCGGTACCTCTGGACGCTCAAGTCAGGTCTCCCTTCGGCTCGGCCTCTGCGTCCTGTCAGCCCACGGCCTCTGTCTTTGACGCAGCCCGTTGCTCACCTGCAGGGCAGGCAGAGGAGCCTGGAGGAGGAGACACTTAGAGAAGCCCGGGCACAAGCCTTCATCACCAACTGCACTGTGAGGGGTGTTTAAGGACGAAGGGGTGAGGGTTGCTTGAAGCCAGACCTGGGCCAGACAACCAAGGTTCAAGTCCTGACTCAGCCCTCCATGCGCAGGGCAAAGGAGCGCCCTGGGAGCAGCTGGGTCAGGGGATCCCAGACTGCCTTCCAGGTGGTGGCCCTCCTGGCATCACACCCAGTGTGTGAGCTCCCCACTCTCCAAGTGGGGTGGGGGGTGGCACTTTGGCGAGCTGTTTCCCTGGCAGTCTCCTGGGCCTTCTCCTGCCAAGCAGGTCATCTGTGGGTGCAGTGTCTCAGGCCCCATCCCCAAGAACATCCCCGAGGTGAGAACCCCAGGGCAGCGAGGGCAGGAGGAAGCTGCAGGGGCAGAGGGGGCTGAAGGCAGTGTGGTCTCAGGGCAGCCCCACAAGGAGCAGCTCCCACCTGACTGGGGATCGCTCTGCAGGTAAGCTTCACCTGGGGTGTGGCGACAGGGGCAGCGTGCTGTTGGGTCCTCAAACTCCTGCACTCGTGGGAAGCATTAACTCGCAGGCACTTCAGACTGTCCCCACCTGGACGAGGCCCACAACCTACCCTTGAGTCTTCCAAAGAAGAGCCCGAGGAGCTGGCCCCTGACAGCACAGACGTGGGTGCTCAGGGCATCTGGGCCAGGCCTGAGGTTATCCGCCCATCCAAGTTCCTCCCCCTGAGCCCTGCCTGCCCTCCTTGACCTCTTCCCAGGAAAAGAGCCTCCGAGGGCACCCCCGGAGGAGGGGTTCCCCTGAATCTCTGGTGGACACTTCCTGCAGGGCTTCCACTCAGTGACCAAGGATGTGGTAAAGTCACCATTCCCTGTCACCACCCAATTGGAAGAGACTCACTCCCTCTCCAGGTCTCCACGGCCTGGGCTTGCATGCC
Organism: Condylura cristata; assembly: GCF_000260355.1. Lineage (NCBI taxonomy): Eukaryota > Metazoa > Chordata > Mammalia > Eulipotyphla > Talpidae > Condylura > Condylura cristata. Next base: position 871,905 of record NW_004567140.1, on the reverse strand, counting down.
CGAGAGTGCCACAAAAGCTGGCACCACTGGTTAATTAGCAAATTCTTCCTGTGGACTTCGATAGCAGTTTTCAAGGTAGGGATTCCTGATAAGAGCCCTTCCGAGAAGACGAGGAGCCACGCAGGGCAGGGCCGCCGTGTACAGATGCCCATGTTGTGCACTGCACAACCGCAGACGTCTAGAGACAAAACCACAGCTGAGGACCCGCCCCGGAACTTGTTCAATACTCAGAATGCTCAGGCTGCCCCCTCCAGCCCTGCCCCTGGCAGCCTGGCTCCTCACTTACTGACCATGATGCCAGCCTCTGCCTCCAGGGTGGAGGTTGTCTCTGGGCAGCCTTCGTCACTTGATGAAAAGGCAGCATTTTTTTCAAGTAATCACACAAGCAATAAAGCAAAGCATTTAGCCTCCTGCCTGGCACACACCGAATTCTGTAAACACCACCTACAGTTTGGCTTGGCCGCTGGCATTTTCTATCCAAGCACCAGCTCGAAGAGTGGACACTGACCTTCAGAGTCCCAGCCCCACTTTGAAGACCCCTCTAGGAGACCCCGCAGGCTAGAGATCCCCACCCTGGCTCCCACCCACCAAGCCTCTGCTCCTGGTGAGAGTGGCCCCCCAAAGCCAGTCACTCCCCCTGGGGAGATCAAGGCTTGGATCTCCACGGCCCTTCTTCTCTCAGGGTTCAAAGCTACTGCCAGCCCCCAGTGGCCAGCTTGATTTGTTTCTTATCTTTAATTTTTTTTTTTTAATCGAGCAGATCCCCTCCGGTTACTTTTCCACAGCATCTTACAGCATCTTTGGAGCGGGCCACAAAAGCATTCTTTTTGGAGCCAGCGGGGGGCCGGGGCAGAGCTACTTCAAAGGGAATGCGAAGCGGCAGCAATGTCCTGCCATTGTCCTCCCTGCGTGTCTGCCCCCCATTGTCCCCAGGCCGCCCTGAATAGGCAGGCACAAAGGCCACCCATTCAAAGTGGGCACCACATGCTGCATCAGAAGGCCAGCCTGCGCCTCGGTGCTGTTCCCTTCATCCTCGGCACACACAGGTTTGCAGCCGGGGAGGGGAGCTGGCCTTGAAGTAGGCTTTTTTCTGCTCTCTCTCCATCTCTCCCTGTGTTCTCCTGAGCCAAAACTTATGATTATATTTGCATCACCCCCTGTTTGGCAACCTTCCCTCTCCCTTTTCCCACCCAAGTAGATTCAGTGCAGGCAGCAAGACGGCCAGGGCTCTCTCGTGACGTGGGGGTCTCGGGGCTTCAGTTTTTCTCGCTCTCCAGGGGAGGGAGGGGCGCAGGTCTTGCCACCAGGGGGTCTGGTGGGCTAAATGGGAATTTAGAAATAGATTCTAGAAGAAACTGAGACCCAGAAGCGACTTGGCAAGTATTATCCTCATGTGAGGGAGGAAACTGTGGCCCAGAGAAACTAAGTAACTCGCCCAGATTCACAGAGCTGAGTAGTGGAAGAGCTGGAACTTGAAGCCAATGAGCTATTGAATGACATCTGTCCTGAGGGCGCAGGGTGGGGGTCACTGATACCCATGACTCGGGGCCGTGGCTGAGATCAGGTCCTTCAGGAGACGAATCTGAACTAAGAAACGTGGTGACATCCTCCACCCTGATCTCGGAAGTCCCGGGGTCGAGCTCCCACCCCAGGATGCTCAGGGAGCCCAGGAAGGGTAGCGTCTTGAGTGGAAGCCCGACCAGAGAACGACCATGGCATCCTGAGAACCAGCAGAACCTGGTTCCGACCCAGCGCTGCTGCGGGCTGTGCCCTTGCGCATCCCACCTGCAAGGTGGGTCAGCAGTGTCCGCTTTGCAGAAGCGCTTCAGCAGGGCCCTCAGTAGAGTCGGTGTTCACGAGGCTGTGCCATAAGTCACGTAAGAAAAAATAGCAAGGCAGGGGAGTAAGTGATTTGAGGTCTGAAAAGGCTCTGAGGGGTCAGGAGAGCATTGGGGGGCCTGGGGTGGTTTCTGCAGGAGGACAGTACTCAGAGACAGAGAACAGTGGGCAGGGAAGGGCTGAGGATGCAGGGGCTGAGCAGACCCGACCTCCGCCTGGGGGTGAAGGGCTCTTCTGAGAGAATTCAGCCCCACGGCAGAGATGGGCAAAGTGAAGGGGCACCCAGGGCCTGTGCCAGCCTCGCTAGCCCTGGGTGCTGGACTCAGCTCCACCGGCCAGCTTGGGGCTGGGAAAGAAGCCCAGGAGGGGCTTGCTGCGGTGCTCCAAGGAACAGGGTGAGGACCCCGACCCTTAACTGGCGCCGCTCAGCCTCTGAGCTGGCACGGTTGGGCTTCCACTTAGCACTGCCCCGGAACACAAGTGTGAGGAACTCCAGAGACTTGGAGCATCACTGGAGTGTCAGACTGTGATGAAGATGACCGAAAGCCATCTTCTCTGCCCTTGGAAGCTTCCGGTCTGGTGGGAGATATCGTAGAGGAGCGTGCATGAAATGGCAGAAGGGCAGAGACTCATCCAGGCTGGTGGCCAGGCTGGTGCTGACGGTGTATTGAACTCTCTCTCTCTATCTCCCTCCCACCCGCTCTCACACAATCACTGATCCCCCATCTGCTCCCCACCCCTCACACAGTCACTAGGACACCCACCTGCCCCGAACGTGTTCACACCCACTGCCTGTGTTGGAATCCAGAGTAGCTTCTCCAGGAACAAGAGGAGAAGTCCACACCTGCACAAACTGGGGTCACTTCTCTGGGACTCTGGTCTCTAGACCAAGTACTACACCCCTGGCCGGCCCCCCTAAACACCTAACAGAACAGCAAAGCCAGCCCATACTTACGGAGCATTGGCTGTGCTGGGCCTTCCCACCTACTCATTATTTTTGCCGATGAGATGCAAGCTGGTTCCCGCCGGGGCCCGTGCCCACGGCCTCTCTCGGTCACCGAGGGGCAGGCACTGCCATCACACCCCACAGCTTGCTCACGATCTGGGCTCCCACCTCTGCTCATTACGAACGAAGAAAGGGCTTGGAGCAGCTTCGCTCACCTTTGCGCCTTGGCCCCCTGACTGCGGGGTCCCTGGGAACTCCAGGGGCAGAGACACGGGCCGCTAACCTCACCCCCCAAGACAGGCCAATCTCTTGGACTCACCTTCTCTAAATGAGTGGGTAGAGGAAAGCAGAGTGTAAACAGAGGAGAAGGCTCGGCTGTGCCACGGCCTCTCCCATGAGCTTGCGTGCCCAGCCCGCCCGGCAGAGACAGCCCAATGCAAATGTAGCATAAGCGACTCTGTAATAAATGCTCATTCAACATTTATTCTTTCTCAAATCATCTCTTAAGGCCCTTTCATGCTAATGTCTAGGCGATGTGACATTAGAAAAATTGCTTTGACACGCTAAGGGGCTCCAAGATTAACAAAAAAAAGAAAGGACAAGATAAAGCTTTCGGAAGACCTATTTCAGAGGCATTATTCCCGCCTTTGAAAGCGTTCCAAGGTTGCTGCGTATTTCAGCTTGTGGCATACATGTAAATGAAGTGCTACAAAAGTCCTCGGCTAAATGCCCCTGGAATGAAAGCGCCCAGCCGCCAGCACAGTGACAGCGAGGACACCCAGACTCAGGGCAAACTGAAGGGGGCCAGAGGCCAGAGGGGGCGGAAAGGGACAGACCCCAACCCACATCACCGCAAGAACGCTGGCGGGGCCTGCGTGGGTGACCTGCCACAGCTTCTGAGTCTTTTAACAAGTTACCCAGCTGCCCACAGCGCCCGCTTAGTCCACCATCCTTGCTGCCCCTTGGGGTGTGAGCTTGAACAACTGGCTCTACCTCTCTGGGCCTCTCTTGAGACAGAGATAACAAGAGGACCTGCGGCCAGGATTCTCAGGTGACCCCCTCTGGAGCTCGCGGAATCTAAGGAGAGCTGCCAAGCTGTGGTTGATGGCACGCGGTGACTGGCCTCGGGAAGCCCTTGTGAAGTGCAGGTCGGAGGCAGAAGGAGCAGGAGCGTCACAGATGAAGCCTCGGGGGTGCGCAGGGTGCGCGTAGCCAGGGTTCCCCAGCTGCAGAGCTGGGTGGGGTCACAGCGGAGTCTGCCCATGGGCCACCGGGATGTTCCTCCCCCACACACCCAGCTGGAAATGTTCTCCCTGCTGGCACCCACGCTTGGCACAGTTCATCTCGTGGAGTCACAATTCTTCTATGTAGTTTCATCAAAGGAATAGATTTTGAATGAAGGGCCGTGTGACATTCCTGGGCCCCACTTTTCAGAGTAAGTTCGCTGTACTGTGAACAGCATTCTTGATTCCTGGGGTGCCTTAGCGTTTCTGAGCAGAAAGGAGGGAGCCCTCACAGAGCATCACTGTGGGTGCCCCCCACCGGCAAGTTCTTAACCCTCCACGCACCAGAATGAGGCTGCATTTGGAGAAAGGGGCTTTAAATAGGTGACTGAGCAAAAAGCAGGTCACTGGGGTCCTCATCCAATCTGAGGGAGGCTTTAGGGGAGGAGGAGGTTCGGACGCAGAACCACCAGGAAACAGAGAGGCGAGGCACAGAGAGGCGAGGCACCTGCACAAGGGGTAGCTGTGAGGCCTGGGAGGAGCCAGCCTGGGACACTCTGCACCCAGAATTCCAGGTTCCAGAGCTGTGAGTGGGCTAGTTCTGGTGGCTTCCGCCCCTCAGGCTAGGGCACTTTGTTATGTCTGCTCACCCTGCTAACATGGCCACAGCCCATCGGTGTTAATGTTCTCATTCCAAGTATTCCCATGGCCGTCAAGGTGAGCAAATGGAGTGATCATCCTTAACCATCCTGGTTTAAGACAGCAAAGATTTATCTCCTACCCAGGCACACACTCCTTGCACAAGGAGTATTGGGGGGAGGGGAGCAGCGCTCCTGGGCCCCTCTTTTCTATAGTGCAGGGCCAGACTTCTCTCCCCGTTAGTGGAAGATGGAGAGAGACAATGACGATCACACCTGGCAGGAGGATCCTCCCTGCTGGCGGCACGCCATCGCCACCCTCACCCCTCCTCTACAGAAACCTGGCCACCGACCATCCCCCTCCCGTCGTCAGCAAGAACAACAGGCATTTATTAGGCACCTAGTGTGTGTCAGCCACTGTTGTGGACACGGGTGTTCGGGGCTGTGTGAAATACCAGCTTGCTGTTTCTTTGGGAGGGCAAGCTCTGCTTGGGGAAGGAGAACGGGCCCTGGCTTAGGACAGAGAGGGCATCAAGAGCACCAGAGGCCTCTAGGAAGTTGGAGCAGAGGTCCCTACTGAAGCAGCTTTGGCAATGGTGGTGGTGGGGGGGGGTTGGTGGCAGGGGTGAGGGGTGAGGTCATGCCCCAGGACTGTGAAATGGTAGAGCTTTCTGGACTGGGGCATATCATTCTGGACCTTGGAGTCTATCCAGCTGCCAGCACCCACATCTCTTTGCCCAATGGTTTCCCCTGATGGTCACAGTCTCCCATGGGTACCCCTTCCCAAGCCCATGGGGTGAGCCCCAATGGTTTTCAGCATACACAGGTTTAGGGGTCTCTTGATATCTTTGTCCACAATTTGCCTTATGGTGCAAAAATTATAAGTTGATCGAGAGGAGAATCAAAACTTTTAACAAGAAGTGAAAGCTATGAACCCAAGAGAGGTTGGCTGGACTCCCTAGCATCCCAGGATTGCCTCTTTCCATTCAGGACCACAAGTTTCCACCTAAATGGGGAAAGAAGGTAGATGCATAGGGCTATATAGCCTAGTGGTTAAAGCCTTAGCCTCTGTACTAGACTTACTGCTCTGTTACCTTGTACATGAGTTCCTCAACCTCGTCATTTGTAAAATAGAATATAATAGTACTTAACTAATAGGTTTGTTGTAAGAGTAGAATGAGACAATACCTGTGCACAATACCTAGCACGTGAGTAGCGTTGCACAGACTTTTCACAATACCATGTGAAATCTGAGGGAGAAGCAGAGGTTCCCTTATGTAACAAAAGCTAAATGCAGCAGAGGTAGGTTTATGGAAGGACGTGAACTCAGAACAGGCAATGGGACAAAGAATCTCACATTGTCCAAGCAGAAGTACCCTAAGAGATCAGGGAACCACACATGCAGGCCCCTCAGACAGGCTGATAGTGTATAAACATTTATCTACTCCTGACTTAGCGGAGAAATTAACTCTGTGTCAACCATCCTCAGCCTCTCCCTGATCTGCTTTTCCTCCATGCAATTCAGCTCCACCCCAAACTTGCATCCTTTTTAGCCAAACCAGATCCTAAAGTTAGCATAACTGTCAACTTTGGAAGGCAGTTTGGGGACTATCACTTGTCACTCGAGAGTGCTAGTTAGGGGTCACACATCCACCAACTGCTCATCAAAGAGTTCCCTCCAGTCAAACACAGTATACTCCCAGCTGCTGAGACCTAACAAATACAACTTTTTCCATCTTGCTTCATTTCCAGTGCTGCCCCCAACCCTACTCTCCTGGCACTTATGCCAGACCTGGTAGGTATCGTCTGATCTTCCTTTTATAGTGGAAGCAGCAGAGAACCAGAGAGGCTAAATTATGTGTGTCAGGCCACAAAGCAGGCAAAGGGAGGGCCAGCCCCTTCAAATCCCCACCCATCCCTCCTACCAAAAAGCCCATTTAATTCAGCATACCCCATTTTTGGCTCTCTAGAGCCAGGTTTTAGGAGCTCTGATGAGGGAAGTTTAGAGCACTTACCCAATTCTAAAACTGGGGCCCACATAGCCACCCTGAGTATGCTGGCTTATCCCACAACTACCCCACTAATACATATTTTATGGGGCCACTCTCCCTTGCAAATGGTGTCATTAATCTGCTCCCTGGCTGTGCAGAATAACACCCCTCAAGAGCAGAGCACTTTCTGAATATTTTATCACTCCTCTTCCCTTCTCCCCAAGCTAATATATATTTGCACAGCCTACCTCCTGCAGGAAAACTATATTGTTTTCTCTTGGTGCTGGGGAAGTTAGACCTAGTCCCGCATAAGCAAAAAAAATATATGCCTTACTATTGATGTTGAAAGCGAGAACCAATCATTTATCAAGCTGTGAGGGAAGCCGGGAGGAAGATTTGCATATGGTAAAAAAGAATAAAACAGACTTCCACCCCGCGAAAAGCCCAAATCAAATGAGGAAGACATCTTTTCTCTTTCTCTAACAGGGAGCCCCACGTCTCCATGCCTCCCTTCCTGCACTGGGCAAAGCTCAGCTGTGGGAGAGCTATTTTGTTGGCAAAGACACAAACTTTTTTTTTAGATTTATTTATTTATGCACACAGTACTGGGGTGCAGGCCAGCGGTGCAGGGGGTGAGAGGCTTCACCAGAGACAGAGTGGGGGGCAGAACAGGCAGGTGATGAAGCACCCTGTGGAGGTGCTGAGGGGAGCAACGGGGAGACAGGAGAGGTCTGCCGTGCCATGGGGTCACCTCCGGGGCTGGGGATCAAACTTGCAACAGCAGCAGCAGCTACTTCAAAGTGCTGCACTTTAACCCGCTCTGCCTCCAGCAGAGAGGATAGTCTTCATTTCTAAATGAGGGGGACTGGACCCAGCAGCCTGTGGGGGAAAGAATTAAAACACTTTATTTAACAGTTCGTTCCAAGTAGAGCAAGACACAAACTTTTTGCTTGGAGTGTCAGTCTGAACAAACCCAAATTCTTCCTTTTAAAAAAAAAACTATTTCAGTATGTAGGCCAAACTGGGGTATACACAGAGGTATAGGGGCAGTAAGAAGACTCACCAGAGAGAGTGGGGAGCAGAACAGATGGATTCAGTGAAATACACTGCTGAAATACAGAAGTCTGCCACACCCTGGGGGTCACCTCCCTGGCTGGGGATCAAACTCACGCTGAAGGGGCTGCCAGCTTCGCAGTGCTGTGCTTTAACCTCTGAGCCACCAGGGAGGCCCCCAAGTCTTTCCTAAGTTTGACAGCACCATTTCTATCATTGTGGAATATTTATTCCAAAGAAGATTCCAGCATCTGTGTGGCCCCTTTGTTTCCTGTGCTATTCCATTGTCAACCCCGAAAAGCAGACGAGTGAGACATACAGGCAGAGAGAATAGCCTTCATTTCTAAATGAGGGGGGCTGGACCCAGAAGCCTGCAGGGGAAAGGATTAAAATAAAACACTATTTATTTAACAGTTGGTCCCTAGTCTCTTTTAAAGAGAAAAAAAAATTTTGTTTAGAAAAACATCTTGCTGGGCTGCTTTGCGTGTGCACAGGGGCTTCGATGCGCCTGTTTGGAAGCGGGTGATGGAGTGACCGTGGGCTGAGGTGGCTGGAGCCGCACCAAAGATACGCAGTGGCAGGGTCCGTAGGGGCCAGAGTTGGGGGCTTTTCCAGAGAGGGGTGATTGATATTGGTTTCAGCTTGTCAGCCACACGCAGGAATGACTTTGTGAGTGGCGTTGGGGGACATGTGAGAAAGTTTCGTCTACTCTGGGACTGGTGTGGGGCTAAAGAAAAGACAGAGGTGTGGAGAACAGAGGCATCAGGAGAGGCAGGGAGCAGAGCATCCAAACCAGAACCAGGAGAGTAGAGGCCTCCCTGGGGCGCGACGGGGTAAGTGTCAGCGCTAGGAAGCTGTCCGCAGCCCCTGCAGCTGCAGCACGAGTTCAACCCCCCACCAGGGAGTGACCCACGGGGCGCAGCAGACCTCTCCTGGCTCCCCGCTGCTCCTTCAGCAGTGGATTTCAGTAGATCGGCCTGTTCTGCTCCTCACTCTGGCTCTGGGGAGTCCTCTCACCCCCACACTTCTGGCCTGTATCTGGTTCTTGTATGCATAAATTTTAACAAAAAAAGAACTGGGAGCCGTGCAGAGGTACGGGTCTCAGATTTCATCCCACTCAAGTGAAGACTTGGGTCTACTTTACATACATCTTATAAATGGGGTGCTCTCCACTGACGTGTGGATCACACAGGTTGGATAAGGCAGTTTCTGCTCTGAGGAGTTTACAGTGTAGAAACAGAGGCCAGACAAGGCTGGTGATGTCCTCCATATTCAGGGACTTGGCCAGGAGATAGAGTCAGGATAGAAATAGTCTCCAGGGCCCTCCCTGGTGGCACAGTGAGTTAAAGCACAGGACTAAGACGCTAAAGCCACTTCAGCATGAGTCTGATCCCCACCCCGGAGGTGACCACATGGCACCCCAGACCTCTCCTGACCACCCGCTGCTCCCCTCAGCAGTGTGCTTCGTTGATCTGCCTGTTCTGCTCCCCACTCTGTCTCTGGTGAATCCTCTCACCACCCCTGCACCTCTGGCCTGTACCCCAGTTCTGTATGCATAAATAATTTTTTTTTTTTAAAGAGTCTCCAAACTCCCAAAGCAGTGTGCCTCACCCACTTCCTCCCTCCTCCAGAGTATGTAACAGGTCATTCTACCTCGACCTTCCTCAGCCTTTGCCCTCAGAAGACTCCTGACTCTGAACAGTGGCTTCCACATGGAGCCAGTCATGACAGCTATGTTCTAGGCCCAGCTCTCCACCAGCCTGCCTCAGGTCCTGGCTGAGATGCCTGCCCTGTGTGGCAGGAAGTGGGCCTGCCCTCGCTGACCTCTGACCTATGTGCTATGGCCCTTGTCAGTGGGCTGGAATGTCAGTCTGTGACGGTCAGGACTGCTTGCCAGACACTGGCCAATGTCCCACCTCCTCAGAGCCCTGATGCCGGGGCTTGACCTCTCTTCCCAGGGTCCCTTTTCCAGCACTGCCTGAGCAACAGGGTAGTTTGTCTCTGGGGCCTCTGGGGAGACAGCAGCCACACAGCTCCCACCCAGTGGGTGAGTGGGAGGCTTGGTACGGTGAGGCTGCCATTACCATAGGCAAGCCCCACATCACCATGACAGCACCCACGAAGCCTGTAGTCTCCAGGCAACATTAGAGGGAGAATAAAGTAATGCAGACAGCTAGCATCCCAATCCCCGTTTCATGGATGAAGAAGCAGGTTCAGAGAGGTTCGCCAGCGGTCCAAGGTCATGAACTGGCTAGAGCTGGAGTTTATGCGCACTGTCCATACATCTCCCACTGAATACGGGCGCGCGGGGTCTGCCTCCCTCACGAGCACCGCATGGGGTGGGCTCGCTTGACCTGAAGTCTGTCCCCTACTAGACACCCTGGGTGAAGGCCAGGCACTTGAGCTCAAGAAGGATAGAAGGGCAGTTTGTGGGTGAACAAAAGGGGGAGATGTGGAGCAGCTCCCCACGCTTGGTGAGGTCACAGGCTGGGTTGGCCTCCTGGTTTCCAAGGCCTGAGGCCACCCTGGAGAGTCCCCAGCAAGGAGGAGGAAGCAGGCAGATGTGTCGGGGGCGCCTGCCACCCCAGATGGGCTGTGTGTCCTGGGATGTGGGCCCTCCATAAATGGCCTGAGTGCTCGAAGCAGGGAGGCCGCAGGGGCCCGGGGCGTCTGTGAAGTTGGGGGTGTCAGGGCTGCTTAGGTGGACCAAAAGAGAAAAGAATTTCGTTCCGCCTGCTTATCTTCTAACCTTATAAACTCAGGATTAGCAGATCAAAGGCGGATTTGGCACAGCTGAGGGACGACAATGGCTTCAGAGAACAATTTGGGCTCCATCCTTCATGATCAAATGAGCTTAAGTCATTGATAAATAAACAGTGTTTTGAATTCCTCTAATTGGGCATGCAGGTTATGCCTGAGCCACGCCAGCCTGGCCATCCGGGTGGAGTTAATGAGCTAGAGAGGGCCAGGGGGGCATCTCAAAATGACCAGGGCAGGGTTCCTGGGAGCACTCTGGAGAGGGCGAGGAACCCAAGGACTGCCTTCCTCAACCAGCGTTAAGGGCATCAGAAGCCCCGGCCCCCAGCAATGCCATCCTGATTTGGGTGGTCCTGGCATCTTGTCACTGTCTGCACCTCCACATCTACAAGCATAAAAGGGGGACAGAACACATTCACAACTGTTCAGCACGGAGGCAGGTGCCTCTCACACAGAACCATGCTCCTAAGCACGCTCAAAGACAAACTCTGAGGGTGTCTGCACCAAGATGGAGCCAGCGTTCAGCCCCCTGGCCGAGACACTCCGTGACACTGTGCCAGAGCTTCCTCGTCTACGAAAGGGCTTCCGTGGGGTGGAGGGTGTTACTGGTGTGGAGCGCCTGCTGGCGGTCCCATCACCGCTGCAGCCGGAACACTGTGTCCCGGGTGATATTCACGACCTTGTGTCAGTCACTGCCTGTTGACCCTGTTGACCCCCGTAGGCCCTGGGGTCTACCTTCTGTGGCACTCAGCGTCACAGGACCTGCATCCCCCCAGGACCTTCGTCTCCTGGCTTTCAGGTGGGCTTGATAACTGGAGGCCCTCAGCACTTCTCTCCTCCATCTCTGAGCTCCCTGGGGCATCTCCACAGAGAATGGCTGCATCTGCCCAGACTGGACCCAGGCACAGCTCCCAGGCTCCGTAGTGCCGCCTTCTGCTCACTCTACCCCTGGCCCAGCGGTGGCAGCCACTTCCCGCCACCGCCTCTCCTGGCTGTCCTCAGCTCTCTCGTCTCTCTGCCATCAAATCCCTCCATTCAATTCTCCTTGCTGAAAGGCTGCTGACTGGGCCTCTGTCATCTGCAGCATTTCTTCTTCATCCATGTAATGATCCACAACTGCCAGAGACATTTCAGATGAAGGCCCTGCCCCACACTCAGGTTTCTCTTGCGGGGACGACTAGTCTGTGACCCAGCTGCCAGGCAGAACAGGGCCTCATGGACTGGCAATGCCAAGTCAGGTCTGTCTCTGCAATGGGCACCTCTCACGTCCTTGAGAGCTCATGAGTGGAACTTGAATGACTGGTCCTGTTGTCAGACAGGGAGTCAGAGGCCCAGAGAGAAGGGGTGGCTGAAGATATTGGGCCAGAACAGAAGGAACCCTGAAATAGGGCCAGCACACTGGGGTTGCCCCGGGGCACCAAGTGCCATCAAGGGAATGTCCTCAACAGGCTTCAGTTTTCCCACAACAGAAAGAGGTGCTCTTGGTGGTTCCTCCCTGCCCACAGTTCTTAGCTTCTGACTTGTCATCAAAAGGAGAGACAGTAGAAATGAGAAAATGCCCCTGAGCCCTGGGTTTCGGCTCTTAACCTAAAGAAGTGACCGGGTCTGGCCTCACCGCATGCAGAATGCTCCTTTGGGTCAGCCAGGCTGGGGTCCGAGTCCGGCTCGGACTCGTGTGTGTGGCCTCGAGCAAGTCACCCTTCTTTCTGAGCCTCAAGTTCCCTGTAAAACCAAGGAGCACATAGGGCGCTACCTCCAAAGGGGTGTGTGATTTTAAAGGACGTGCCGAGAAGCCCTGACACGTAGTAGTTACTCCCAAACGCCACATTGCAGCTGAAATTTAGGTTACCCAGGACTCACTGATACTCTGCTGATCATCAGGCCGGACACGGCCCAGGAGGAAGCTGGGGTGATGAAGATGAGCACCCCAGCACCCACATTATGTTTTGTAGCAGTCAAAGAATTTCAAAAGGCTGACAAAGGTCACACCCCTCACAGAGTTCCAGAAACAAGCTCACCCCCCAGCCCTAGGGGGAGCCTTACCCTGAGCCAACCCCTGGACAAGGAGGGGTGAGCTTCCCCTGGGGGGTGGCTACACAGGTGTCAGAGATGGCCAGTGGCTTTGGTTGACTACTCAGGGTAGCCTGGAGCCACAAGAACTTTCCCCCAACCCCCCAGGCCTGGCCCAGGGCAGCACCCGAGCTGGGCACAGACTGTGTTAACTTTGCCTGTGGCCACCCCACCAGGGAGGCGGCCCTGGGTGAGGGGAGTGGACAGGTGGATGACCTGTCTGCTTCTTCAAGCCCCCAGCTCCCTCACTCCCATACTTGGGCTAAAAATAATACCTCCCCGGGAGACGCTGCCTCTGGCAGGGCAGGACTATGCATAAAACATGGGCAGGTCAGGTTTCTCTGCTGAATGGCTTCATTCAGAGCAAGCAGGGGTGAAAGGTTTATGGGAGGGATCACTTGGCTTCCTGGAGGGACTGCAGCAGCTCTGGCCTCTGCTGGGGGGGTCCCCAGCCCCCACCCTGTGTCTGGCACCCTGGCCCGTGGGCAGCCCACACAGAGGGCTCCCAGGGAAAGCGGCTGGCTACGTGCAGTCCCTTCTCTCCCTGTCTCCTGAGGCCGATTCCTGGACTCCCTAAAGGAGAAAGGGGCGGCCCTGGCGGGAATGCCAGGAATGCTGCTTCTTCTACACCCCAGCAGTACCCAGAGTTTGTGTGTACCCCACCAGGTGAGAAGTCCTCAGAGAGGTCGAAGTGGCTGCAGAAAGACACACAGCAGCCATCTGACCCAGAGTCCTTGCTGCTGTGCCCTTCAGCCGTGGTCCCGTGATCCGAGGGCAGGGTGGTTCACGGGCCCAGGTCAGGAATGTGCAGGGGACGGTGCTCTGGGCTGGGTGACTCCGGAGAGCAGTGGAGCGACGAGGCCTTCCCACAAAACAGCCCATGCCCACACCCTGCACTTCTTTCTCTCAGCATTTTCTCTCCTTTCCTTTAATTCATTTTCCCTCTTTCTCTCACTCGTAATTCACTCAAAAAAATTTCCTTATAAACACTTTCTTAGTAAAAAAACTATATGCTCATTATAAAAAAGCTTGAAGTTTCCATAAAAATAGCTAAAAGAATAAAAACTTGCATTTTCTCCTTGATCCAGTTATCTATTGCTATATAACAAACCACCCCCACAACGTGTAATTATGCTCACAGCCTCTGTGAGTCAGGAATTCGTACAGGCCTAAGGACGGCTTATCTGTGCTGCATGGTGCCTGAAGCCTCAGCAGGGAAGACCCAAACAGCTGGGGCCTGGAGTCCTCCAGAAGCTTCTTCAAGTCCAGCTCCCGTCGTGAGTCAGCCGTGTCTGCCGTGGCCCCCACGTGGTGTAGCCTTCTTGAAATAGGGCGCGCCGGGGTCATTATACTTCTTACCTAGAGGTCAGGGCTCCAAGAGGTGCTAGCACAGAGGGCAACTCCACGGCCTTCTGTGACCTGGCCGTGACAGAGAGCGAGTGTGCTCCTGACACATTCTGTTGGTCCAAGTAGTCACCCAGTAAAGTGGGGGGGAAATCATGGGTTCTGCCTCTCAGTGGGAAGAAGGTCAAGGAATTGCGGCCATCTTTTAAACCCCCTCACCCTCACTCCCAGATACCAAACTCTGATGTCATGCTTTCTCCTCCCATATTCTTGGCTTTTATCGTAAATGTGCATGGTACAATTTTGTAACCTAATTTCTATTTTAATTTAGTGTGGATTAGGAGCCTGTCCCCTTTGCCATTATAGAGCATCATTTTATGATAATTTTCAGGCTCTAAGGCAAAGATATGTTCATGTTTGAATTTTTTTTTTTTTTTTTAGTTATAAAAAGTCAAAAAAAAAAAGGCCCTCCCTGGTGGCGCAGCGGGTTAAAGCACTGCACTGAGAGGCTAAAGCCACTTCTGCATGAGTTTGATCCCCACCCCGGAGGTGACCACATGGCGCCCCAGCCCTCTCCTGACCTTCCCGCTGCTCCCCTCAGCAGTGTACTTCGTCGATCTGCCTGTTCTGCTCCCCACTCTGTCTCTGGTGAATCCTCTCACCGCCCCTGAGCCTCTGGCCTGTACCCCAGTTCTGTATGAACAAATAAAATAAATCTTTAAAAAAAAAAAAAAGAAGAAATGAAAATCTCATTGTCACCTACTACGTTATACACAGTCTGTCTTAGCTTATTTAGGCGGCTGTCACAAATACCACTGGCTGGCTAGCTTGTAAACAGAAGACACACACTTGGCGGTTCTGGAGGCTGGAAGTCCAAGGTCACTGCATGAGCTGTGAAGATGAGGTTCCTGGTTTGTAGCAGAGCCTCCTGGCTGTGTCCTCACAGGGAGGAGGGAGCAGGAAGCTCTCCAGGGCTGCTCTTTAAGGACAAGTCCCACGGAAGAGGACTATGCTTGCGTGACAGAGCACCTCCCAAAGGCCCCATGTCTCATATCGCCCCACTGAAGGTTAGAGTGTCGACATATCAAAGTGGGGGGAGGGAGCTTTAATCCTGAATGTCTTTCATTTACTTTATAAAGTAACTAAGTTCTTTTATTTGCTTTGAAGATATATTTATTTATGCATACAAGAACTGGGGTATAGACCAGAGGTGCGAGGGGTGAGAGGACTCACCAGAGATAGCGTGGGGAGCAGAATAGGTGGGTTCACTGAAACCCACTGCTTAGGGGGTGCCGGGGAGACAGAAGAGGTCTGCTGCGCCCTGTGGGTCACTCCCTGGCTGGGGATCGAACTCGAGCCACAGTGGCTGGTGATAGCTTGGTAGTGAGACCGTAACCCCTGCGCCACCAGGGAGGCCCCATGGATAATGAAATTCTGAATTTAGAATTAAGCATAATTCAAAATGGCTCCTCATTCCACGGCACTGGTTCTCCAGAATTCTTCTCAATTGCTCTTTAGAATTTATTGAAGGGTTCCCCATTAACGTGTTCTGACACTGTTTCCAAGTCAGCACTATTATAAAGAAAAACAGTGACATTCTGAGCACAGCTGCGGGCACTGGATGGGGATGCACCAGCCCTGTGACCATCACCCCACTTTACCATTATCGGTGATAATCGACTACTGTGTTCTACACGCCCAGCATAGAGCCTGCCTTTTTCTGAGAGTTCTATGTGGCATTTGTTCATTTGTTTATTTATTTATTTTTAAAGATTTATTTATGTATGCATACAGAACTGGGATACAGGCCAGAGGTGTGGTGGGTGAGAGGATTCACCAGAGACAGAGTGAGACAGAGCAGAGAGCGGAACAGGCAGGTCGACGAAGTACACTGCTGAGGGGAGCGGTGGGGAGACAGGAAAGGCCTGCCACGCCATGTGGGTCACCCCGCTGGTCAGGGATCTAATAATGTGTGCTGAAGCGTCATCGTGCTGGGTTCTACCCCGTTGTGCCAACAGGGAGGCACCAGGCCGTTTACATCCTCACTGCAACCTACCAGGCGCCTCCATGTGACAGGCTGGGACAGGGCCGTACAGACAGGCGAGTCCCCTGCCCCGTGGTGCTATGGCAGGTAGCAGCTGGCAGAGCCCAGGTCTCGCTCCCAAACCCCTGCCCTAAACCACGGAGTACGCCAGGCATGGCGCCCATCTGAGAGGAGCAGTGGCCGTGAGGCCAGAGGACCAGACACCCAGGGCAGGGTGGGAGGGCGGCAGAGGCTTTGCCTTGGCCCCTCCTAGCACCGGGAGGAGCCCGGGAAATAAGGGCATGAGGAGGGCTGTGCCCAGCACAGCATGTTCATGGCGTTTAGGAGCAGGTGAGAGTTCACCGGCTGAGGGCCAAGTGTGACTCAGACAAGCCAGGTGTGCCCCTCCACGGCACAGGGATTCCAGGTCATGGTAGGGATGACACCCACCAGCCGTGGCCCCCAACACTGCGGCCAGGCAGCTGGGACCTGCCCACCTATTTCCACCCCCATTGCCTCCATCCCGGCCCAAGCCACCGCCCCTCTGTGGATTGAGATCCTGACACTCACACTGACCCTGACGCTCACACTGACCCTGACCCTACGGCCTCCAGAGCTGGCCTCTGACCCCTGGAGCCACTTTCTCCATGGCGCTGGGTGACCACTGTGATGACGCCAATGTCACCAAGCCACGCCGGACAGTTGAATGTTTGCTATTGCTCTTAGGTGCGTGCAAAACTAAACTTGGCCTCCGAAGCTCCGCAAGACCTTGCCCCTGGCCCCCCGCCAGCACCACTCCCTGTCGCTCTGCTTCTGGCCCTGTTGGCCTTGGCCCCAGTCCTTGGGGTCACTGGGCCTCCTTCCACCGCAGGCCTTTTGCGCATACTGTTCCCTCTGCCTAGACAGCCTGTCCCCCCTTCTCTACCTTCCTAACTTCTTGTTCCAGTCAGTGTTGGCTCAAGCAGCCCCAGAAGCCCCCCAGAGGGACTTTCTCTGACTTCCTACTGAGTGACCTCCTAATTCCGACCCAAAGTTACATCTGCTCTTGTAAAGATTCAATCACCCATCACCTGCCCAGAATGTAAGTTCCATGCAGGCGGGGCCCCCTCTGCTCGTGGGGCTCGTGGTGGGGTCTAGTGGGCGCTCCTAAATATTTGCTACATAAATTTTTGACTTTCAGGTAACAGCGCACAGCTACAGAGCCGAAGAGCGTGCTGTTCTCAGTTCCCTCTGCTTATCCCAGCCCGCCCGATCCCCACGGGGAGCGTTATTCTCACTGCCCCAGCGAGGCACGGGCAGGCTGCTACTGCCCAAAGTCCACCGGCCCCGCAGCGAGGGGCATTGGCGCGGCTGGCGAGGTGTGGCTCGGGCGCTGAGTCCCTGGTCCCTGGGCTCGGTGACTGTCCCGCTGAACCCACCCCCAGGAGCCAGACGTCAGGCATGCCAACCCCAGCACCGTCGCTCCCGTTGGCGGTGGCCACCGTGAGGTGACCGTGGCTCTGATCATGCGACCGCGGGGCCAGTGCAATTGTCCCACCAAGGGGGACACGAGCCCACGCAGACGAGCCCTGGTGTTTGCTTTGTGTCTGGTTGCTGCTCAGCAGCGCCTGCCAGGGGCTGCCAGCCTATGCTTTTTCTCGCTAATGGTTCAAATTCTTAGAAGTATTATGCTTTGCTTTGCTTGGCAGTACCACAGAACATACCTCTGATGCGGCAGGTAACTGGATAGGGTCTTGGTCACAGCAATTTGCTGAACACGGGGTTTTGTGCACAAAAACACATTACGGCACTTTGGGGGTGTCACTCAGGAACACTGCCAGCAGGGGTTGCAGTTTTGTGTATGGGAGAGGAGCGGGCAGGGCTAGGGGGCCCCAGAAGAGGGAGGCCTGCCTGGGAGATGTGGGAGCCCAAAAGAACTCACTCACCCCAACATGAACACTCACGCTAGACCACAGTGGCACAAGTGTGACCTCAGTTAGCCCAGCCTCCCTGCCCTGGCTGTGTGACTTCAAAGAAGACATTAGCCTCTCTGAGATTCAGTTTCCTCAGATGCAAAATGAACAGAACCGGAGGATTTGCCTCCGTGGCATCCCGCAAATACACGCAGGGCGGGATGCTGACTGTCCCTGCTCTGTCCTCCAGCCTGGGATTCCATGGTTACTTGTTGCCTAGGTTTGAGTTGCTCGCAGCTGGATCCCCCCGCTCAGCCCCGAGCATGGCATGCAGTAGGTGCTAAAAACGTCTTCACTGAATTGGCCCAATTGTTCCCAGCTGTGCCCAAACACGGAGCCCACGCGTGGCGAGTGGCACTTGCTCAGAAAGGGCTTCTCCAAAGGCGTGAACGTGAAGCGCTCAGCACAGGACGCGGGGTACATGTGGCTTACGTTAGCTGCTATTCTTTTGTCCATTCCACAAACATTTGTTGTACAAGTTTCTTCCTGCCACCGTTTCTCCAAGGTCAGGTGTGCCAAGTAGGTCCCCAGCAATCCAGTTTAATTCTGACACTAGCTGGTTGGAGGTGGACCCCACAGTTTAAGGGCTCAGTCCCACAGGACTAGCCTCACTTCCGATGCCAGTGGAAAACGGGGCTCCCAAGTGACCCACTCTTCTGCGCTGGCAACTCCAAGTTCAGGGGTGCCTACGACTCCCTCCTCAAGTTGTGTAATTCACTGGAACAGTTCCTAGGACTCCGCAGAGGGTTTGACTTATGATTACTGGCTTGTGTTGTTGACCTCGAACAAAAACAGTTGCTCCGACAAGAAAATGTGTTTATTCAGAAACAACAGAGAAGAGGGCAGATTAGATTAGAGAGTGTCCTTCCCGAGTCCAAGGCGAGCCGCCCTTGCCCTCTCCGGGGGCCTCCCCCCACTCTGCTGAGGGGGACAGCATCCTTCCCGGGGGCTGCCTGCCCACGGCCCCAGCACTCACTCACATGCTGCTACACCTCATTGACGTGGGCTTCTGAATATTAATGTTCACGTTATAAAGGCTACAGCTCAACAAATGATAAAGGCAAGACGTGGGGAGGGGTGCACAGACCCTCCGCTCCCCCTGTGTCTGTGCCCCCTTCCAGCACATGGACGTGTTCACTCACCCGAAGCTCCCCCACTGCCTTTGTTCAAGTTTTTCTAGCCCACTGTCCGGCCCCCTCGCTGGAGGATGAGTAGAGATGGAAGTTTCCACCTCTAACCACTGTGAGGTCTTTCTGGTGACAGCCCCCCTGCTCACAGCTTTCTTGGGGCTCCACTTTGAGTCTCCTTGTAGCACACGCTCAGGTGTGTTTGAAGGGGCCTAGAACAAGACACATCTATCACTCAGGAAGCAAACAGGGCTTTCGGAGCTCAGGCCAGGACGACAGGCAAATACCAAAGACATCTGGCCACCGGACATTTGCGCACGTGGAATCTGGTGAAGAAACTATGTGGGCCGCCACCAACTTCCAGGCGACTCCTGCCTCACTGCAAGACTTTGCATCAATAATAATCTTTGTCCAGGTCAGGCTGGGTGTCCAGTCCCGAGCTGGCACTGAGGGAGGGACACGAGAAAGAGGCCTGACCCAGCGCTCTATGCACACATGCCCCGTGGTTGGAAAGGCGACACAGAGGAAACCATTAGAAAAAGGGAGATGAGGATAGTGACAACCCAGGATGTCACCAATAGCCCAGAACTGAGCATGGGTCACCGCCGGCTCTGCCCATCACTAGCTGGGGCCATGGCCCTGGAAGAAGCTGCAGGTCCAGCGTGCTGGCCCTGGGAAAGCTATGTAAGCCACATCTGGATGTGGACACAGTTCCCATGGTTTGGTGACCAGCTGACATTTTTATGCTTTTACTGAAAAGAAAGAATCGCAAATACTATGGGCCAGCGTGTCCCCAGAAACTGTGGGCCAAAAAATAATGTGCGCATTGGGAGGTGGGGGGAGGTGACAGAAAGACACAGAGCCTGGGAGAGCCGGCACTGCACCAGCAGGCTTCCTGGTCTGGTACGAGTTGGGTCTCTGGGAAGCAGAGTTAGAAACACGGACTCTTATGAAGACCAGCAAGCCATAAAAAGATGCTCCACGCCACTCGCCTTCAGGGGAATGCCGGGAGTCGAGGCAGGAACAAGCAGGGGGTGGATATGGGGAAGTGGACAACTCCCCTCTGCTGGGGAGAACGTGAAATGATGTGGAAATCAGCCTGGAAGCTCCTCAAAAGATGAAGCATAGAATGGCCACATTCCACCACTCAGTATAAAGCCAAGATAAGTCAAAACTGTGCCCAACTATTACAGCAGCAACGAAGTTCCATGGCCCGCACCGAGAACGCCCCATTTACCATCAGGGTACGGGGGTGAGGGCGGGGAGGGTGGTGGTGAGATGGCCTGTTATGCCCATCCCTGGTGCTATTCCTCTCTAACTAGGCTGAACGTAGGGCACGCCGTCATAGAACTGACTCCCTCGTGATGTGCGGACAAGATCCCGAATAGGGGCTTGACCACGAGAAGCAGAGAGGGTGTAATCATTGTAATAAAAAGCAAAAATGAAGTGGCAACCAGGAGGCATGACCCAAAGGAAGACCAGCAGCTTGAGGATAATCCCCAGGGCAAGGTCAATGGGCAACCCCAGGAAATCAAGGCGGGGTTACAGGAAGCCACGGCAGCAGACACCCTAATAAAGTCACAGTCCCTTGGCCAATTTCTGGGCCCATACCCAGAATGCTCTGGCTGAAGGAGATGTCAGACACCACGAGGAAGAAGACTATGATTCCATTGTCTGTGCACATGGTAACAGTTTTCCAGCTTCTCTCCAGAGGGATCTACCATCATGCATGTGGATAACACACAGACCCAAACATTTCAGTGACTTTCAGATGCAAGATCTCAAAAAATGTTTGGGCTTTTCCCTTCCCCGTCAGCTGCTCAAAAGCCCACCCCCAATGAAGAAGCCATTGGTTGGGCCGAAGGGGAGAAACCAGGGCACAGAGGCGGGTGACCAGGAAGCGTGGGCTCCCCCTTCATGCGGGTGACCAGGAAGCGTGGGCTCCCCCTTCATGCAGCCCATGATGCCTTCCGGCCTTGCCTGCTCCCCAGCTTCGTTTATCCACTTCCACTGCGTGACGAGTTGCTTTTGAGTCAAGTTGACCTTTGACGTAGCTGGTCAGAGGGAGCTCTGCTCATGGGCTGCAGTCACTCGATGTCCCAAGGTCAAGTGGCCTACCCCCAAGCAGAGCCCACCAGCCCTCCAGGAGCTGTTTGAGAAAAGCTGTGTCATTTTCTGTGCAAACGGGCCTTCTTGTTCTGTTGGTGCCAGCCAGCAGCTCCTCATGGCACCTCCCCGTCACAAAGACTCTACTGCTACCCTCTGCAGGTCACGTGACCCCAGTGTTGGCTCTGCTCACACCAAGCCAGCCCCTGCTCCGGCCCCTCAGAGCCAGCAGCTTTACATTTCACAAGGCACACAGCTAGAGCAGTATTCCTAGGTGGGGATACAGCTACCTCAGAGCCTGAAGAGGCTAGCAGATCCATTGCACACGTTGCAAGAATTGGCTTTTTTAAAAAAATAATATCATAGTTTATTTTTACATCATTTTGTGCCTTTTCCCATCTCAGTTATCATCCCCGTGGGCTTTCCGTCACCGAATCACCCCTGTGCCATCACCACAGTCCACGCACTTCTCCCCACCCCACTCCATTTTTGATCCCGTTCCCCACTCCACCCCCATAAAATGTCTCTGGTATATAGTTGCTCATTATTAGCAATAATTGGCTTTTTTAACTTTGCATGTCCCAAACCAGTGAATTCTCAACCCTCCGCTGCTTCGGCTGCACCTTGAATTGATATAGTGTCTCTCACGCGCCAACATGTGTACATTTTCCAAGGTACAAACATCTTGCCAAGATCCTTGCAGCTGCTTGATTTGGTTTCTGGGGAAGGCAGAGCTGCCTTTCCCAACACCATGGTCCCTGCCCGCTCCAGCCGGCATTAGTGGCTGGACAGTGAAGAGTGAAGAGGCCTGTCTGGACATAAGATGTCTCCGAAAGGCCATTCCAGCTCCCTGTGGGGGCCGCTGGGTCTGCCAGGTGCATCGCGGTTCCGCCTCACTGTGGCTCCTTAGGCGGCGGCATCCTGAGAACTCTGCCCAATAACCTTCCTGCTCATACATATCTCTGCAAAGCTAATTCCTAGGAAATCAAACCAAATGGATTAAACAGGAAAAAAAATGTATGTTCTGTGACTTGTTCATAAATGGAATTCCATACCAATCTAGAACTAGGTGGGTCAGCAAAGAGCTCCAAAATAAAAGCTTGTGTGAAAATAAAACAAGATATTGAAAGAAATGAACGTGTAAAATAGGTAAATAAATAAGTAGAAACTATTTTATGGCCTAGAAGTGCTCGTTAAGCCTGTAATAATACGCAAAGACATGGGCTGGCAGGACCATGCCAAATTCACCACATGGCAGCTTCCGGAAGGACAGGAAGATGATGAGCGCAGAAAGGATTTCTATTCTAAATGATATCTGGCTTGTTGCTTTGGTCATTGAGGCAGAGTAACTAATCCTGTCATGTTAGTTCTACGAGTTTAATACATAGCTCATTTTTATATCAACTGTATTGAAATGTCTTACAAACTTAAGTAAATGCAATCCAACAGGGGTCAGCATTCTGAAAGGGCGTGCCCTTAAGTAATGCTCCAATAATCAACCAACAGTCCTCACCTCCAGGTTCAAAACCTAGAGATGGTGTTCCAGACGCCCAAGCAAGTGTTCCAAGATCCAAACAGCGGGGCCACTTCCTATGTCCAGCGCACAGGTTGGGGAGAGCAGGGACAGCAGGCTGACAGTGAGATGGAGGGTCAGCGGGCCCTGGACACACACTTGGGAGCTCTGGCCCTTCCCAGGAGCTATCAGCCCTGAGCTGGGCCTTCACGCAGACACCCTGGAGACTCCGTGGAGAATAAGCTCTAACTTGTGCAAAATGTGGCCAGAGTTGCCCTAGGTTGTATGCTTTCCTGGCTCTGATGTCCTATAATAAAGACACCAAATGACATAGTCTATCAACAGAATGAACCACTTTTAACCATGACCCTGTAGTCAGGCCAACCTCGGTTTATTCTCAGGCTCCACTGTCAACTACCCTCTGGCCGTGGGCAAGACATTGCCTCTCTGGGCCTCAGTTTCTTCCCCTGTAAACTGAGTGACAATGGACCTTCCTAGTGGGGTGGAGAGAAGAGGCACTAAGTGAGCGCAAGCGGAATGCAGGCCCAACCCCAGAGCCTCCTGCCAGGGGCCCTGCCCACAGAAGGGTCACTCTGCCTTGGGAATTGGTGCGGAAGGGAGCCCTTCCTAGGCAGTCCCCAAATTCCTCACTTCTCAAACAGGAGGGGATAAAAGAGTTTCTTAATTGGTACCACAAAGCCTTCTCCACAGAGAAAGAAATAGAACTTCTAAATTAAAGGCAGATTTCTCTGCAGGAGGGGCAGCTGGCCTGGAGTCGCAGCTCAGCTGCTGAGCGATTTTCCAGGAGGGAGGCCAGGGTGAAGGCATCATGTCTGGGGAGTATGTGCACCCCCCAAGCTCCCCTCACGTCTGGTATCTGCTGGGTGCTTCCTGGGTGGGTGGTGGTGCCCGTCTCCAGCGGCACTTGGCTTGGGTAGTACATCATGATGGGGCCATGGGAACACAAGAGCTTCTGGAGAGTCCACCCGAGCGCCAGGCAGAGTGCTGCCTCAGGAAATCATCACCCCAAGTGTCGCCCACACCTGCTGAGGCAGGCATTGGCACCCCAAGGTGGGCTCCTTGCATGGGTAGGGACCAGTCTATGTTGGTTGTCCCATTAAATGACTTCTGGTCTCAGAAATGCCTGGGGACCCAAAGTCAAGTACAGATTTCACGAAACTTCAGGGCTCCCATGCACTTATGGGGAACATTTGGCAGACTGCAGCCTGCCCGGAGGTCAGAGACACAGCAGTGACACCATCTGGCCTCCTGGAGGCCTGAGGTGATGGGTGAAGCCCAACAGCCCAGGCTGTTGTGGGTCTGGGACTCCCAGGACTTCCTAGTTGAGGCCACGTTCCCTCAGGCCTGGCAAATTCTAAGCTGGGAAATTCTAGCAGAGGGGTGGTCAGCCTCCAGGGGCAAAGCCAGGCAGATTTCAGCCCAAACCCTAGCTTCACTGAGTAGAAATGCTGGACAGCAATCACACTTCTAGTGATCTACCCAAAGGACACAAAAACATTAAATTCAAAAGGACATATGCACCCCTATGTTTATTGCAGCACTACTTACAACAGGTCAATCCTGGAAACAGCCCAAATACCTGAAGTAGATGACTGGATCAAGAAGATGAGGTATATATAGACAATAGAATACTACTCAGCCATCAAAAAGATAGGCTCATGCCATTTGCAGCAACATGGATGGAGCTGGAAGGGATCATGCTCAGTGAAGTAAGTCAGAAGGCAAAAGAAGAATATCAAATGGTTTCACTTATAGGAGGCATTTGAGAGAAACAAATGAGACATAGCGGGGGGAAAAGTGTATTGTTACTACAATACAAGCACAACAAAGCAAAAACAATCACAATTATTAAGCAGAGAGATCCTACGGGGAGGGACAGAGAGGGACAGAAGGAGGGAGGAGTGTGGGGGCTGTGGTGATGAAGGGTGGGTGAGGGGAAGTAAACATTGCTATAAAATGAACAATAATGTAAATAGATGTATAACTAAAAAACAATTAAATTTAAAAAAATGCTGCGTCAAAGGCCCACCTGAGAGAAACCATTGCTTCAGGAAAGGATTGTCTGCTGATGAGTTAAAGACATCAGCTGAGCGCTCAGTGGGTAACCAGCTTTGAATTATGTCTCCTTCTGGTCCAGGAGACAGGCGGCGCGCACACCCCCCCTCACACACACCCACCCAATGCCAGCTCTCTCCTGTCCGCCAACAGTGGGAGATGCAGAAATCCTGCATCTCCCCAGCGGGTGCAGTTTGACCCTCTCAGCATCACCCGAGGTAGATTCTGGTCCAAAAATGGAGTCTATGGAACTTCAGAATTGACTTCCAGAGCCAAGGAGTTACAGGACAGCCACTTGGTGACGCAAAGGGAAGCAGCCACCCCAACCTAGAGTGGCTTCTGGGCTCTGGCAGCGGCCACCATCAGGTGCGGCAGGTGGGAAGGGACCAGAGGGACGTGTGCCGGAGGAAGCGCTTGGGCCTGGACAGACCAACTGAAACGCGTCAAGGCCACCACTTCCCTCACTGAGTATGGTCCGCGGCTAAGACGAAAGTGGGAGCTAATGATTTATTTTGTTAAGTGAAATAATTGCCCAAGATGGTCCCCAACATTCCCATCTCCTGCTACCCCCACTCTGAGAGTGAATATAATGGGGCAACGCTTCTGTGGACAGGCGAGGTCACTCGGCAAAGGGAAGTTGCAGATGTTGACTTCGAATGAACCAAAAGGGAAGTTGTCCTGGGTGGGTCTGGCCTAATCTGGTGAGCCCTTAAGAATGGGTGTGGAGGTCAAAGAGGAAGAAAGGAGGTTTGGGTGCACTCTTGCTGACCTTGAAGAGGCAGATTGTTCTTTGGGCAGAGGCCTCCACAGCGGAAACTGGGAGGTGACCGCTAGGAGTCAGAGCCTCATGCTGCAACCACTGCGAATCGAACCCCACCGAGTCCAGGAGCAGAGCAGACACCAGGGGTCCGGAACCCGCGAATCCTGGACCCTGACCCACAGGAGCCATGAGCTAATACACGCGTGTCATTTGAAACCATGAAAGTGACGGTAGCTTGTGATGCAGCCATTGGAAAAGTGAGTTTGCTTCCTTATGCACAACAACCCAAAACCAGAAAACAGCCCACGTACCCATCAGCCAGCAAAAGGACAGCCCAAGTGTAACATTTCACACCACAGAGTAACATTCAGCAATGAAAAGGAACAAACGACTCATCTGTGTGACAAATTGGATGAGTCTCAGAGCATTTAATTGATCCAAAAAAATGAAATACAAGAAGATTGTGAGTCTGTGCTGACATGTGTGATTCTGGTTACAGGATATTTAAGAGCAAGTGGAAACCAACCTCTGGCCACAGAAACCAGAACTGTGGGCGCTTGTGGTGGGCAGGAGGCAGCTCACTGGAAAGGAGTGTCAAGAACTTTCTGGGGTAATGCTCAGCTACCACTGAGGAAGGGTTCAGGTGAATGTCACTCTTTCGTGACAAGCCATCAAACCGTACTGAAGGTCTATGTTTCATTTTAAATTAATCCCGAATCTCACTCTGTCCAGGTGTTCAGAGGTTGGCGGGCGATTCTTCCTCAGTCAGGGCACAAGAGCACTAGGCAGGGCGACGGCTCTGCACTCCACTGCCTCGCGTTTGCACACACACGCAGCTGGCGGCGTCCCAGACCCAGTATGGCGCCCCTCTGACCTTCGCCTCGTTTGACGTGGAGAAGGCAGCTGCCTCCCAGCTCCCAGGTCACTGCTCTGCGTGTCCGCCTGTCAAGATAAGAAGGCCAAGGCAGATGCTGCTAATTACCTGGCCTTTCAAGTGGTCCCTGGCCTCACATCTGGTCCATCTCCAATATCCAGCTTGAGCCAATAAAAGCCAAATAAAATCACAAAGGGCTAATTTGGTGGTCAGGACTCAGACGGGCTGCACACGGGCAGTGCAGGGCAGGATGGGGACAGGCCTGGGAGCAGGGAGCAGACCAAAGGCTCTTGGCCCACCGGCCTCCAGGCCCGCAGAACACAGAGGGGGTGATGCCCCTTCTCCTCCTCTTTGGAGCAAGCCGCTTCTGCTCTGGCCATGCCCGGAGAATCCCCGCACAAGCATCGCAGCTTAGATTCCTGAGCACCCAGAGAGGACGTGCCACCCTCCAAGCCAGCCAGCAGCCAGTGCCATCTTGGGAATTTCACAAAAGACCTCCAGGCATGAAAATGCCAGGGACTCATGCCCATGGCCCAGCAGTCCAGTCTCTTCTGAGAAGCAGCTTGTATCTCCAGGAGATTTGTGAGAGAACAGGAACCGATCCCAAACGTTGCGAGGGAAGACCTACCCCAGGAACCACGTGGGAGAGGGCAGAGTGGACAATCACAGCCTTTAAGGAAGCTTTGAAAAGTCCTCACCCCACTGCCTTCTCTTTCCCTGAAATTCCACCAGTGAAGAGAGGTATCTCTCTGAGTGTAAAGGCCAGAGGTCTCCTTTATTAAAGGCAAGTCCAGGGGAGAGGTCACACCTCAAGTCTCACTTCCTGGAGAGCGACAGTCTTATGTCTTGAAGGAGAAAGGCAGTCGGTAGAGGAGAACGGCCAATGCGATCACTGAGTAGTGGGCCTCCGTTTCCCCATCTGTAAAATGAGGTCATTGACCTGGATGACAGGTTCAGAGGAAAGGTGAGCCTGCCCTCCCCACTCCTTATCTCTGCCTCCTTGATCAGAGATGGCAAACTGGCAGGCCCACGAGCCAGACATGTTTGGTTTGGCCTACAGTGTGTTTGAAGAGAATTTGAGCCAACATTTAAAAATGGACAGATTTCACATTTTTAAAATGCCAAATGCCTTGCTTCTTTTGGAAAACGGAAAGCTCTGAAGGCACTGGGCCCACATTCCCACACGGCAACAATTGTTCCACACCGAAGCCAGCTGCTCCAGTTAGAATGCGTGTAGCCTCCATTTTGCCTCAGTCCCCACCACTCCTCATTGTGTCCCACCACCGCCCTCTCTGGGCCCATGTCCTTTAATTGCCTCACCGTTGCAGGCATCTCGGTTGGGGAGCCCGTCCTGGGCAGGCTGCTCAGTAGCCCCTCACAGCACAGCAGACGAGTGACCCTCCACCCCACAACCCACACAGGCTCGTAGCCTGGCTCCGCTCCCTCTTCCGAAGGCCACAGTGGAGCTGGGGAAGGCATGATACCGAGAGTCCTTTGAAGGCAATGCCGTGGGATTATTTTGCTAAACATAAAAACCCAAAGGCAGCAGGGCCACTGACATGTTTTTGCAAATTTCAACAAATCAAAAAAATATGTGTGCAGAATTCAACTGGGGGCCAGGGCCTGGCTTTCATGAAAGAATAAATTGTTGGCCAAGACAAAGCAGCAGATTAATTTTTACAGAATATGTTTCTTTGCAGCTGCAGCTCCCACAAGCAGCCTCCTTGTGCCCGTGACAAGAGTTGCTGCTTCGACCTTATCTGCAGCCAGTTGAGCCTCAGAGGCCAGTGGCGAGCCTGTCGTGGGACTTTAAATGGCTCGGCAGCAAATGTCACAACTGTTTGATCTGCTTTTAGAAATTCACCTTCCAAGGCACAGAAGGTACTTGACACTTTGCAAAGAGATTAGAAACTTTTCAGCTGACTTGGAAAAAGGGACCAAGGAGGTTTGATTCCCACGAAAGCAGGAGACACCCCAGGGGTCCCCAGGGCCAGCAAGCTGAGGTCAGTGGCCTCGCGTTAAAAGAAGAGCCAGCTCCCAGCCTGACCTCTGCCGCCTTCCCCTGCCCTTGGCATCTGGGGTGGTGCTGAACGCTTCTCTTTCTCATCTTCGGGGAGAGCAAGTGGCCACAGTCAGGGCTGGCATTTAAAGTAACAGCCGGGCAAGTGGAGACCATCAGAACTCAGCCGGCCTCAAACAGCCTGCTCCCGCCTCCCAGCCCACCAGCCAGCCCTGAGACCACGGTAGACACGCAGAACCCAGGCAGAGCTGAGCTGCCCTGGCCAGCCCGGAAAGCGAGGTCAGCACAGGCGAGGTGAGACACGGAGGGGCAGGCCGCGTCGCCCCTGGGGCCCGCCGGCTGCCCTTCCCCTCCACGGGGACGGCCCCTGCCCACACTCTCACCCTCACCCGGACATGCGTCTGCTCCCGCTCACACAACTGCACCTGCTCTCCGACGTTCTCCTTCCTCTGCCCTCCTACCCAGCATACGCAGCCTCCAGCTGGGTCGGCTGAGGCTGTCTGCGGCTCTCAGCCTTCTGGTAGGCAAAGGCCTGGCACGTGCCCCACGCGTCTCTGCTGTTTCCCTGCAGCGGTGACTTCATCGTGTCTCGTATCTTCAGTCATGTGCCAAGTGTTTCATGCGGTGTGCCTCATTTAGTACAAACGCTATCTTTTGGCCTCATTTTACAGAAAAAGGTGAGGCCTAGAGAGATGGATTGGCTTACCTCAGCTCGCAGAGCCAGTAAGTGGGACTCAAACGTGTGGCAACTAGAGAAGAGTGTAATGAAGACACATGCCTAAATGTCAATTAGGAAGTGGGGAGCCTTCCGTCTACCTGCTAATCACCCCCCACTCTCCAGACCGGTAGCAGCGACGGGGATGGAACAGCGGTATACATGGTACAGCGGCACAGGCCTTAGCGACCCGGTCAGGAGTCACAGCTTCTGAATCCAAGGGCAAGCCAAGGTCTACCCACAGGTCAAGGGAGGTGACAGCGACTCCAGTCGGGGCGGGATGAGGCCAGGCACCGTTTGTGGATGCCACATGGAGTCGATAGGCCTGGTGAGGTATTTGTTTTGATTTTCCAAAGGCACGCTCAGCTTACCTGTGTTTCTTGAGCATATGTCAAAGTATGAATGAATCTTGTAAGCTGCACATAAGCCCTGGCCGTGGCTCCCAGGGAGCGGGCCGACACCGGCACACGCAGTGGCCGTCACCACACACCACGCCCAGGCCCCCCACCGTGTCCCCCCCAGGTTACTGCTGCTGGCATGGGGCTGTAAAGTCAGGGCTGTATAGCCTGGCCCATTCCTGCCCCAAATCAGTCACTGCCCCAACTTCGAAAACTTGTGCTGAGACTATTAATAGGTTTAATAGCTTTCATATGCATTGGAATAATCTTATTTAGAAGTTTTTGAAGATGTGTTTGAAATATACTGAAAAATAGAATAGGAAAATGAACACTCATAAACTTCCCTCTAGACTTAACAAGTCAGCCTCAGCTTTATTTTTACTTTTGCTTGAAAGTAAATTGTGCCCGGTCACGCCTCAGCAGGCCCCTCCAGAAAGGTAAGGAAAGTTTCCACAAAACCACGCGTTTCCAAAGGGCGTCTAATATCAGCCTGTATGCCGGTCCTCATTTGGTCCCAAAATGTCCTTTCCAAGCGCCCGGCCTGGCATTTGCCCTTATGTCTCTCCATCTTGTATTTTCCCTCCTGACACCGACTTAGTTGACAAGTCTTCATCTGGAAGACTACCCCACGCTCGGGATTTGTCTATTGGTTGTTTCCTTGTGCTATCACTGTTAGTCCCTTCGTCCTCTGTACGGCAGAAATAACAGAAGGGCTGGGTGAGGCAGATCCAACAGGCATGGGCAAGGGCACTCCGAGGGGAAGCCGCGGACTCCTCCCGGCACTGCACAGGAGGCCCAGGACAGCAGAGCCTGAGCGGAGACGCGGAGCTCAAGGCCCGGGTTGGTGGTGGCGGCCTCACTTGTTCTGTGTGGTGCCGTGTCTCCGTGTGCGGGCGGCCTGTAGCTGGAGCCACGCATCTTGCAGAATTCCAGATCTCTCAGCGCTCCACTGCTGGCGACAAACTAGCCATGTTTGGTCGCTTTGTTCCTTCGTTAACTAGCTGCAGCCCCCTCAACTGGGCCTTTCCCTCCTCATCTGGGGCTGTTTGACCATCGCAAGACCCAGTCTCCAAAGCAAAAAGCAGGTGGATGCTCAAGCGTCATAAGTCATCGACAGAAAATCCAGGCCGGAGCTAGACCCCAGCAGTGGCTCCGTGGGCAGCGCCAACCCCACTGTTGAAATGGGGAGGGTGTGGCGCTGGTCCACCAATACCCACCAGGCACCTTTCAAGCAGACGCACACACCTCCCGGTGCCCAAGTAGAGGCAACTGGTGGGGGGACCAGCTTCAGAGGTGGTCACTTCTTTTCTTTTCTCCTCATCTCGTGCATCAGTTTTTCCACTACTGACTAGCTTGTCCACACTTGAAGCTATTTTAGCTAGTTTTCAGAAGTGGGGACCATTGGAGGGCAGCTTCCAGTTTCCCCAAATTCTACACTCACAGCATTTTTTAAAAGTTTTTATCAGTCTTTTGACCATATTTAACTTTATTTCCATATAAACATTAGTTTTATTATTATTATTTTTCCCCACCACCATTCCTGTGCCCTTTGCCCCTTCTCTCTCTCTGCTCTTCTCACCTCAGGGTCTTCAGGTTGTTTATTAATATCCACTGGTTTTGTCAAATTATTTTACATCATTAAATTGTCTGCCCTGTGAACACCCAGTGTTTGTTTTGATTGTTCTGATTTACTTTGCTGCACATAATTTTCTTAAATTCCCACCATTTTGTTGAAAATGGCTGCATTGCATTCTTTGTTGTGGCTGTATAATACTCCACTGGTGTATTCTTGATGCAGTCATCCATCCATGGGTGTTTAGGCTGTTTCTTCGTCCTAGTATTGCGGAACACTGTGATAAACACTGAGGATCATATGGGTTTTTGTTGATGGTTCATAGTCTATGGCTGTGGGATTGCTGGGTCATAGTGTATTTACATTTTTTTAATGTAAATTCAGATTGTTTTTTCCATACTGATTGTAGTTCACATTCCTGATTACCTTCGGTCTCCTGTTTCTCTGAATCCTCTGACACTTGTTACCAGGTGTCTTTTTAATATGAGCCCTCCTCACAGTGTGAGTGGATCCATGGTTTTAATCTGCTTTTCTCTTTTAGAAGTGGCAAACATTTTTTCATATGAGTTTTGGCCTTCTGGATACCCTGTTTATGGAATTCTTGTTTATATCTGCTGCCCATATATTAATTGGGTTACTTTTTTTTTTTTAGTAAATATTTCTTTATTTGAATGCACAATTGGTTGGTCAAATCACCGTGTTAATATAATTGAAAGAAAAAGTACAGGCTGCCAAATTACCCGCTGGCAAGAGAGAAAAAACTTTTCTATATAATATAATAGGTTTTTTTTTTGACATCATTTTGTGCATTTTTCCATCTCAGTTGTAATCCCCGTGGGCTTCCCATCACCAAATCACCCGTGTGCCATCACCATAGTCCAGTGCATTTCCCTCCCCCCACTGTTTCTGATCCCATTCCCCACTCCACCCCCAAAAAATGTGTCTGGTATATAGTTGTTCATTATTACTATTAGTTTCTCCATTGGTCCTTTATACTCCTGCTATGAGTGAAATCATCTGGTATTTTTCCTTTTCGTTCTGTCTAATTTCACTAAGCATGATCTTTTCCAGCTCCATCCATGTTATTGCAAAAGTCATGTGTTATTTTTTGATTGCTGAGTAATATTCCATTGTGTATATGTACCACATCTTTTTAATCCAGGCATCTGGGTTAATTCCATGTCTTTCCAATTGTAAATAAAGCAGCAATAAACATGGGGGTACAGGTATCTTTTTCAATCAGTATTTTTGTGTCTTTTGGGTAGATACCTAGGAGTGGGATGGCTGGGT
>NW_004567140.1:835229-839222 GCF_000260355.1 Condylura cristata | reverse complement strand
CTCGCCTGGTCCATTATACTCCTGCTATGAGTGAAACCATCCGATATTTTTCTTTCTCTTTCTGGCTTATCTCACTAAGCATGATCTTTTCCAGCCATTGTGGTTTTAATTTGCATCTCCCTTATGACGAGTGATGCGGAACATTTGGATTACTTACTTTATTGTTGAGCTGTATGAGTCTGTTAAGTATCTTGAATATTAGTCCCTTATCAGTTCTATATTATGTGAATATTTTGTCCCATTCACTGGGCCATTCAATCATCTTGTATTTTCTTTCTCTGTATCGAAGCTTTTTAACTTGAAGTCAACTGTTTATTTTTGTTTTGTTTTACATCCCCTAGCCATAGGGGTTGAATCACAAAAACATCTTTACTGTTGATGGCATGGAGGTATTGCCAATGTTTTCTCCCATGTATTTTATTGTTGCAGATCTTATACCTAAGTTATTAATCCATTTGTACTTATTTTGGTGCTGACGAGTAATCCAACTTCATTCTTTCATGTTTAGGTTTCTAATTTTTTCTCAGCACCTTTTAAAAAAGAGATTGTCTTTTCCCACATTTTATGGTCTTCAATGTTTTATCATAGATTTTGTGCTGATATATATGTGGATTTATTTTGGGGCTTTTGATTCTCTTCCATTGCTTCATCTATCGATTTTTTTGTGCCAACATTATGTTGTTTTTAAGATCTTTGCTTTATAGGAAAGGTTGAAGTCAGGTAGCTCCATCTCCTTTTTCCTTAGCCTTGGTTTTGCAACTTGAGGCTTTTAGTGGTTCCACATAAATTTCAATATTATTCCTTTAAAAAAAAAAAAGCTTGCAGGTATTTTATGGGGATTGCATTCGATTTGTAATCCTTATAGGGAGGACAGTCATTTGTGATTATATTGATTCTCCCCACCCATGAGCATGTGATATTACATCTCTTTATGCCACTAAATCCTCTAGAAACATTTTGTAGTTATCATCCTCTGTTTGTTTGATTCCAGCACATATAAGTCCATCTGATGTTATTACAAATGGAGTTATTGTCTTAATTCTTTTGCTTCTTGTTCATTGTTTGCATATATACAAAAGCTATGTTTTTTAGGTTGATTTGTAAACTGCCACACTGCTGTATTCACTTACTGCTTCTAATAACTTCTTAACTGAGTCAGGATCTCCTACATAGGATGTTGTATTATCTGCAATAAAAAAAAAGTGAATCTACTTTGATTCACTTGATTTCCTATATTTATTTGATAGCTGAGGTCACAACGTCTGGGACCAGGTTAAACAGAAGTAGTGATGGCGGCATCCTTGACTAGCTCTTATGGGAAAGCTTTCAGTTTTTTGCCATTGTATATTATATTGGTTATTGGTATGTGACACGTGACTTTATTACAGTGAGGTAAGTTCCTTCTAGCGCCATCTTACTGAAAGCTTGTCATAAATGGGTGATGAATCTTATCAAATGCTTTCTCTGCATCTATTGATATCTTATAGTTTTTCTGTTTACTTTTGTTGATATGGTGTATTATAGTAATTGATTTAGAGATATTAAACCATCCTTCCATCCCTGGGATGAACTCCCCATGGCCATGATATGTAATCCTTGTAGTATACTGTTGGATTCAATTAGCTATGATTTTGTTAAGATTTTTTGCATCAATGTTCATCACGGATATTAGTCTATAATTTTCTTGGGCTGTCTTTGTCTGGCTTCAATGTTAAGGTAATGTTGGCATCATAAAATGCATTAGAGAACATTCATTCTCGTATTTTTAGAAACAATTTGAGCAAGCAAGACATTAGTTTTTCTTTTAAAATTTGATAAAACTCATTTGTAAAGACATCTGGTCTTGAGCTTTTGTTTTTCAGAAATTTTTTTATTACTGTTTCAATTTCCATGCTTATAATCGGTTTGTTCTACGCATCTGTTTCTTCCTGAGTTGTCTTTGTAGACTATGTTGACCTAGAAATTTATCCATGTCTTCAAGGTTATCAAATTTATTGGCATATAGCTGTTCATAATAATCTCTTATAATCTTTTGTATTTTTAGGCTATCTGTAGTCATTTCTCCTCTTGTATTTGTGATTCTGTGTATTAATTTCTTTCTCTTTTTTTTTGGTGTTAGCATAGGTAGGGATTTGTCAGTATATCTTCTCAAAAAAAAAAACTAGTTTTCCATTTCATTGATTGTGTGTGTGTGTAGATTTTTTAACCTCTATTTCTTTGATTTCTCTCTTATTTTAATTATTTTCTTGCTTTACTTATTTTGGGTCTCGTATTTTCTTCTTTTTCAAGTTGCTTTAGGTATATTTGGGGATTTTCTTGCTTTTAAGTGTGGGCCAATATTTCAATGATCTCACCCCTTAAGAGCATTTCTGCTGCATCCCATAGATTCCGATTTCATCATAATTTTCAATCATCTAAATGTGTTTTTTTCCAATTTCTGCTTTCACTTCCTCTTTTATATAATTGCCATTAAGCAGTATGTTTATTCTCCTTTATTCACAGTTTTGTCCTTATAGTCGATTGCTTATTTTATGGCATTATGCTCAGATAAAGCAGAAGTATAATTTTGATCTTTATAGTATGATTGACAATTGACTTGTGTCCCAAGATACGGTCTGTTATGAAGATGTTCCATATATCCTTGAGGAAAAAATGCGTATGTGGCAGTTTTGGGGTGACATATTCTATCACTGTCTATTAGAACTACTTGTTTTCATTTAAAGCTACTGTTTCCTTTTTATGCTTTGTCTTGTTGCTATACCCATTACTGTAAGTGGGGTACTGATGTCCCTGATTATTACTGTTTTATCAATATCTCTTATGTTCTGTTATTTCTTATGCATCTTAGTGCCCCATCACTCAGTGTACATATATTTATGAGTGTTATTTCTTCTTGTTGTATTAGGCCCTTAATCAAAATACAGTGTCCTTCTCAATCTCTTATTAACTTTCTTAATTGGCAGTCTATTCTATCAGATGTAACTATAACTTTTTCTGATTTTTTGGTTTCCATTTTCTTATGCAAACTGTCTTCAAACCTTAAGTCTAGGTTTGTCTTTGTTGGTAAGGAGAGTGTCCTGTAAATAGCAGAAGGTTGGCATTAGTTTTGGGGGTTTTTTGTTTGTTTTTTTGTCTTTTTTATTTTTCAGGGCTTCTTGTTATACTTTGTCTAAATTCCATCTCCATTGTCTTATGTATTGCTTCCATTTCTTTTTCTGTCTGAAGGTCCTTCTGAGGTTAGTTGTGATGGGCTGTGGACCCATCACAGTTGTGTGACCCTCTGGACAGTCTAGTCTCAGGGGAGCTACAACATCATTTCCCTTCTCCTCCATGTTAGGTAACGTAGGTGTTTGCTGCCTGGATACTTGTTGATGTGATGTTTTATAACATGGATTTCTTCCATGTTAATATAGATCAATTCTTTCCATTTGGCTTCTCAGTAGAGCTCCTCACTCTTCCTTCTGCCTTGATTGTTAATCTGTCTGGGTAATGGATTCTGAGCTGGAAGTCTTTTTCTCTAAGTACTTTAAAGATCTCTTTCAAGTCTTTTTGTGCTTTTAGTATTTCTGTTGAAAAGTCTGATTGGTGTTCCTTTTTAGGTTATCTTTTTCCACTTGATATTTTTAATAAGCTCTCCTTATCATTGGTTTTCAACAGCTTTACTTTTATGTGTTGTGGTGCATGTCTTTTTCTTGGTATAGATACTATTTTGTGTGGAGCTCTCTGGGCCTCTTGGACCACAACTTCTAACTCATTTCCCAGGTTGAGATGGTTTCAGTAATTATTTCTTTAAATAAGTTTTCCATGACTTTCTCTTCTCCTTCTGGGGTCCTCCCTGACATGAATATTATTTCTCCTTAAGTTGTCCCAGAGGATTCTTATGCTGTTTTTATTTTGGTGGTTGTTCTTTTTTTTCTCTTTGTTGTTCTGTTCTTGTGTTCTCCAACATTGTGTCTTCAGGCCCATTAATTCTCTGCATTGTATTTTTTTTTT
>NW_004567140.1:832964-833479 GCF_000260355.1 Condylura cristata | reverse complement strand
CTTGTATTTCTTTTAACAGTGTTTTGTAATTTTCTTTGTAGAGGTCTTTTATGCATTGTATTTTTTTAAATCAGCTGTATGTTTTTTAGTTCCATTATTTCCAGTCGGCATTGTCCCATACTCCCTTATCTCTATTCACGTCTCCATCGCTGCTGTTTGCACGTCGAATTGTTCCGAGGTCCATAAGCGTTGCCACAACTGTTGCTCTCCCTGCCCCTTCTGTCTCGCCCTACAGCTCTGCTGAGTCAAGGCTCCTTTCGGGGATTTTTGCTTTGTCATTTGTGATGTGTTCTTCTGTCTTGTTGTTTGCATTTTTAATGAATTTTTATAGGGAGCTATTTCCACTGGCTGTCTTTGCACCTGTTGGTATAATTAGGGGACAGGTACCCGTGGGGGTAGCGCATATTAAAAAGGGCCGGGGCAGGCCCTCCCTGGTGGCGCAGCGGGTTAAAGCACTGCACTGAGAAGCTAGAGCCACTTCCGCATGAGTTCGATCCCCGCCTGCCCCCGGAGGA
>NW_004567140.1:820175-831829 GCF_000260355.1 Condylura cristata | reverse complement strand
ATTTATTTATATTTTACATCATTGTTCATTTTTGTACAATATTTGCTTTCTTTTCTCAGGTGTAATCGCTGTAGAATTTTCATTGACAATTTTGGTTGTACCCAATGACGAATTTTTTTTTTAAGATTTATTTATTTATGCATACAGAACTTGGGTACAGGCCAGAGATGCAGGGGCGATGGGAGGATTCACAAGAGACAGAGTGGGGAGCGGAACAGGCAGATGGATGGGGTCACTGCTGAGGGGGAACATGGGTGAAACAGGAAGGGTCTGCTGTGCCTTGTGGGTCAGCTCTGGGGCCGGGGATGGAACCCACACAGAGGAGGCTGTGGCTAGCTTACAGTGCTTCGCCTTAACCTATTGCGCCACCAGGGAGGGCCCCCAATGGCAAATTTTTACAACTGTCTAAATCTTATTTCAAGCACTTCTATCTGCAAACCACTTTTGAATTTTTTTAATTTTAAATGTATTTAGATTTATTTATTTATACATACAGAACTGGGGTACAGGCCAGAGCCTCAGGGGTGGTGAGAGGCTTCACCAGAGACAGAGTCGGGAGCAGAATAGGCAGATGGATGAAGTACACTGCTGAGGGGAGCAGCGGGCGGGTCAGGAGAGGTCTGCCGCGCCATGTGGTCACCTCTGGGCAGGCAGGAATCGAACTCATGCTGCAGTGGCTTTAGCTTCTCAATACAGTGCTTTAACCCCCTGCGCCACCAGGGAGGGCCCTAATTTTAAATGTATTTAAACTTAACATTGCTCACTTTATATTTTCAGCAACATTTCTCTCATTCTTATCATATCCCGACTTTGCATTTCAGTAGTTTTCATAGAGAGAAACAAAGCTTCCACCAGTGACGAGTCATGAACAATCCCATTGACTGGCTGTCCCTAAAAACACTGAGTCTTTCATGTGAAACTATGGCTAGACTGAAAGGAAGAGGTAGCACTCTCTACAAGCCATCCATCTGAGTGGCGTGGGGGCTCTTACCCTCAGTCTGGGGCCCCTCTTGGGTGAGGTTTGTGACTTTCAGTGACAAATCACTGTCCAAAAAGGGCTGAGTCCTTGCTGTGGCCCTCCTGTGTTTTGGCAGACAAGTCACTATCCTAAAAACAGGTGTCAAGATGTGAACTCACCGGCCCCCCAGAGCCCCTGGGGAAGTGGCTTTTCTCACCTCCTGTTTGTAGTTTACAAGGGGGTGGCAGGTAGGGGTGGCCTGAGAGTCTTTTTCAGAAAGGACTGGGGTTCAGGTTTGGTGAATTCATGCTGTCAAGAGGCTGAGGGGTTGCGACACATGTCAGCTCTAAGGAAGGGAGGATTTCTCTCTCCCTCCTCCTCCTCTTCCTTCTTCTGCTCTACTCCTCCCCTCCCTCCCTTTTCCACATCCTTCTCCTTCTTGGGCTTTGGCTTCTTCTCTCTGCTTCTCAGAACTCCCTTCTCCCTTCCCAGATTCCAAATATGCTTTCTATTTTGGAGGAACACCCCTGTGTGACCTGGGGAGAGTCCAGGCTCCCGTTCCGAGACCTCTAGCCTTTGCTGTTCCATGAGCTGCTCAATATTCTTCCACTCCATTTCTCTTATGCTTAAGTTTTTCATCACCCACTTCTGTTATATGAAATCAGAACCCAGACTGAACTGAGGCTCTTAAATATAAATCCTTCTGAAGGAAAGAAAAGTCTGACGTTATAAGCCAGACTTGACAACTGAGCCTGAAAGTGAGAAATGAATATATTTCTAGCCCTGCTGGCTCTTATTCAGGTCCCTCTCCATCCCGTGATGATGGCAAGAAACAAAAACAGAGACTCCAGAGCCCCTGTGACTCTGCTGGACAAGGCAAAGCCAGCACAAAAGGACATCTAACTAAAACTGCATTTAACTGCAAGTCAAACTGCAGTTGACTTGGTGATGATTCCTATAAAGTTCAAGCTGACCACCAGCAAAATTAACTCAAGCCAGGAGAGTGGGTGTCCCTGGGAGGTGGGAGGTATCTGGGATACAGGAGTTTCTGGGGTGCTGCTAAAGCTCTGTTTCTTGATGTGGGCTCCCCGGGAACTGTGCCCCTTACAAATAGTCATACTTTTGTAGTTTGTGTATTTTTCTATAGGTGTGCATTCTATCAATGATGATTTGTTTTTTTAAGTGGCTGGAAAACATCACTTTTAATTAGCTCTTGTCCACAAACTCCTTAAGTGCTTCACCAATGAAATATCAGGCACTGAGCACAGAGGGGACCCGAGGTAGTCTGGGCCCAGCCGTCTCCCCTGCGAGGCTCCGATGACGCCTCATGTGCGGCTCACATGACCCAGCCTTTGCCCTCCCCAGTCCAGGTCCTCCCCTCATCACGCAGGATGAGGAGTCCACAAGGCTCTCCCGCAGCACGCCTGCACGTCGGAACTGCCCACACCAGCAGACAGCCAGGTCTACCTTCCCCCTCTTGCTCCACATCTGTGACCACCCCACATTCAAACGGTGCTGGGCCTTTCTCCTCTAGGCTGGGTGCTCCTGGCAGAGCCCCAGTGGGAAGGATTAGAAACGCAATTCGGCATTAAATAGATGCATTTCCATGCTCCCGCTTTGCCTCTTCCTAGCTGTGTGACCTTGCACAAGTCACTCCACTGCCCCGAGCCTAGTGTCCTCCACCAGAGGCAGCCAGAGAGTGGGGGCCTCCCTGGTTCCGCTCTCCCCTCTGAATCAATGACTGGGAGATTCCCTGAGAGAGGACCCTGGGCAGCTGGCAGGACCGTCAGCCGCGTAGGAGAGAGCAAAACAGAGCGCACGCATGACCTGGGCCAGGGGCCTGCTGGCCTGGCCTCACACCTGCCTGCCTGGTTTTATAAAGGCTCATCAGAGCGTATTCACACCGCAGAGTGAGCGGCTGCCTCAGAATTTTTTTTTTTTGTTTGCCGCAAAGTCGGAAAAATGTGTGGCCGCCCTCTGCTCCAAGGAGTGGAAAGCCCCCACGGGCCTTCACAAACGCTTACTGCTGTGCCGCCAATTCGGGGTTCACCCCTCCGGAATCCAAAAGTACGATGTGGGCAGCACACGCTACAGAACAGAGTGCAAGGCGAGGAAGCAAAGGCAGAAACGGCAGCTCGGGTGAGTCTCGAACCACAGCGTTGAGTTGAGTGAGAGACAGAAAATTGGAAGACACACGGGCACCCAGCACGGGCGGGGGGTTCCGGCTTCTCTAGGCTCACGCGCTGAACCCTCAGCACAATCGTCTAAGAGGCAGGAACGAATGCACCACCCATTTCACAGATGGAGACACTGAGGTGTGGGGCAGCCCAGTAACTAAGACCTGGGATTCTGAACTCGGGGTGGCGTGGCTCCAGAACTTGGACGGAGCCCCGCATATTAAACATCACACACATGTTCACATTATCTGCATTTTTCACAATTAAAAAAAAAAAAAGAAACCTGCCGCCACATGCAAAGCAAAACTTTGTACTTAAGGATATTTGCGCAGCACATGGGAAGGCTGTCTCCGTGCCGGCAGGAGGGCAGATGAAAGCAGAGATGGAAAGCTCGACAGTGAGGAGCCGCTGCAAACTGACAGGCTGATAAACTCCATTCTGTGCATGTGAGATCCTTAGTTTTTTTGTTTTAAAATTTGTAAGGCGAATTCGAGCCCTCCGAGGCCAGTGCGGGGTGCGTGGAGGCCGGGCCGTCCGTCCGCAGCCCCACGCCTGGTGGGCCGTCCCAGCCGGCGGGCAGCGGGGTCCGGGCAGGCACAGTGGGCAGAGCCGGGCACGGCGGGCTGGCTGCCTTATCGCGCCGGACAGAACAAACAGCGTGGGGCCTGACACGGGGCTCCCCGTGGCCGCAGCGGGGCAGCCGGCGTTTTTTTTCCTGACCATCTTTGAGCTCAAGATCAGACACAGGGAAAGATTAAAACAAATATGAATTTAATCAAGGGATTCTGCTATCCTGGGGTGGAAACAGGAGCCTGCTGACATAAAGAGAGGCTGGAACGCTGGGGAGCCAGGGCCGAATCAAAGCAGCTTGCTTACCACTAACCGTTCAGATGATCCATATCATAACAACAAAAAAGAAAAACAATTATTTATTCTTTTTGATGTTGCAGCTCAGCACCAACTTGCTTTTTGAAGAGAGCAAGGTCAAAACCAAGTTATTGTTTTTGCCTGAAACTTTGACAGGGACTCCAAGTCCTTCCATGTGACCTACTTAGATGAGAGCTGCAGCAAGGGTGGAGATGTTCATTTCTTCTGGGCCACGGATCAGAGTCCTTTCTTCTTCCTCCCTCTGCCTCTCGCCTGCGCTCTCCCTCCTTCTGGTGTAGGCCCAGAATAAGAGGAGGCAGGTAAGACAAAGGGCGCCCCGCACAGCCTGCCTTCAGCGGGAGGGCCAGGAGCCCAGGCCCTCACCCCGGCTTGCCTCGCGACCCCCACCAGACACCCCCACCAGACACGGGGTAAGCAGCGGCTCAGCGGGCGGGGCGCTAAATGCCAGGGGTAACCCAGGCACACATCAGCCGCCGTCCCAGCGCGAGTGGTTTGCTTTCCACGGGAGAGATGTGATGAAGCCACAGACTGTGGTTCCTGAGCATGCACGGAAGCCCAGGGGCTCACGGGGCCAAGGACCCCGCGGCGTCAGCTCCCTGCGAGTGGCATTTAAGTGAAACCTGGAGGATGAGTAGGGCTGGCCAGGGAGGCAGCGGAGGACAAGCACGGGGCAGCACAGCATGTGCGGGGCCGGGCGCTCTGCTCCGGAGGCGGCGGCGTGGCTAGGGGTGTTCAGGAGCGTGGAGTCTGGGACTGGAGGTCGGACAGGGGCGAGCCCCCGTAGGCTGGGTCAGGCCTGGGCAAGGGGCTTGGATTGCCTCCTCACCTTGATGGGGAGCCACCCAGAGGCTTTGGGACAGGGAGCAGAGTGACCAAGGTAGCTGTAGAAAGTTCACTGGAGCTTGCAGGAGGAACTGCAGGGGAGAGAGGCTGGAGGAGCTTCTGGAAAGACGCACAGGAAGCCCAAAATAAAACACTGCCTGAGATCAACCAGATAGGAGAGCAGG
Source organism: Condylura cristata (assembly GCF_000260355.1). NCBI lineage: Eukaryota > Metazoa > Chordata > Mammalia > Eulipotyphla > Talpidae > Condylura > Condylura cristata. Next base: position 826,799 of record NW_004567140.1, on the reverse strand, counting down.
CATGCCAGTCAGGGGAATGGGGAGGGGAGTGCTTAGGGAGCTTGGGGGTCCAGGAGGAGATACCTCACTGGAGGGATGCAGCGTCGGAGGCTGGTTTCCAGATACTTTAGCTCATCCATCAGGTGCCCAAACCCATTCACAGAGGCTGAAGCCCTGGTGACCCCGCCAGGCTGTGTCAAGTCATGGACCACTGGGGCGTGAGGACGGGAAAGGGGGAGAGGCCCAAGAGACACAGCTCCAGACCCATCTAGTCCAGCAGTCAAGCAGCCCGTGTCCCAGGCTGGAGTCCTGGGACTCCAGGACTGGATCCCGCCCTAGGACGCAGGGGGAAGGGAAGGGCCAGTCCAGGGCAGCTCCCTGAGTGGATGAGCGCTGTGTACAGAGGGTTCAGCCCCAAACCTGGCATATCTGAGGGGTGTCTCACCCCAGGGGAATAAAGGTGAGGGATTAGTCTGGTGGTTGTCCATGAAGGACAGCTCCATGGACACTCTAGCTCTGCCCCAGCTGGGGCTGATCGCTTCCTGCATCAGAGAATAAGCTCAACTAGTTGCAGGTCCTGGGTGAGAAGCCAGAGGTGACATCTGGGCCAGGCACCCATCGTGTCTGCCCCAGGCAGCATATCAGCAAAATGAGTGGTTTTCCAAAAAATGAATGATTGTTAGCTATAAAAAAAAAAAGAAAGAAAGTGTATTTTCTCCAGACACTCCAGTGCCAAGAAGGAAACTTCAGAGGCCCCAAGGAAAACCACAATATGAATATGAGCCCTGTTCCCACCCACAAGGCCAAACTGGCACCCAGACAAAGGACAGCACCGACAAGAGCCAGAGGCACACCACTCCCTGAGGGCAGAGGGCGTCCCTGAAATGCCGATGCTGCCTTCGTTTCTCACTGAGGGGCGCAGGTAACATTTCTTTCCACAAAGGAGTAGTTTAAAGAAGCCAGTGAGGGGCCCCTGGTGGCATGTTGGAGGCAGCTGTCAGGCGCTCCTCCACGTTCTGTGGGTAACTCCCCCCAGCCCCAGCAGAAGTCACTGTGTCCACATGCTGACCCATCTTGCAACGGCCAGCCCGTGTCTCCTTCACTGCCAGCAGATCCCCAGCCAGGAGTGCCAGTGAACTACCACTTAGCTCTGAGTAGCCGACACCAGGGAGCTGGGGGTGGGGGTCTGGGCACCTCAGCCGGTCACCCATGCAGGGAACACAGACCTCACTGGCCTCATTGGTCTCATGCTCATGGTGGATTATAAGATGTGTTTTTGATCACCAGTTGGCCAAAATACATTTTCATATGTATCTATTCTCTAGCCACAGTTCCTTACTCACAATCCCAAAACCCTTGGAGAGTGATGAAGTGTCTTTTAGGAGACTTTGGAAGGTCCTGAAGGACAGGGATGAGGGCCAGGAGCTTTCCACCCGCCCCCCATGTCCAGGAAGAGAGAGCAGCTGGAAGCTGAGTCAGTCACCACTGGCCAGTGAGTTTATCGTGCCTGTCTGAAGCCTCCACAGAAACCACAAAACGACGAGGTTTGGGAAGCTAACAGGTTGGCGAACACGTGGAGATTTGGGGAAATGGCATGTTTGGAAGGGGCTTGGAAGCCCTGAGCCCTTTCCCCGCGCCTGTCCTGCGCACCAACTCCGTCTGACTGCATTGAGTCGCAAGCCTCTGACTAAACCCCTTGGCCAGCTCAGGCAGTTTACTGGACGCCCAAAGTTCAAGAGGAAGGCAGAGCAAACCCTCGGCGTGTGGCTGGCAGATCAGCACACAGGTGACAGTCCAGGTTTGTGGCTGGCACTGACATGGAAGGAGGCTTGGGTCACTGAGCCCTTTGCCTGGGAGGCCACCTCCAGGTGGAAGGTGTCAGCGTTGAGGTGAACTCTCAGAAATGGCACTGACAGAGAACCGCTGGTGGGGGAGCCTCCACACACACCCCTATTGGAGTTGGGTCCAGGAACCCACTCTGGACCTCTGCCAGCTGCCTTCTTTCCCTGTCTCACCTGCGGTGGCCTGGTCAGCCAGCTTGGGGCAGCTCGTGAAAGCCTAAGCAAGGAGCCTCCTCCCCGCTCCACATTCAGTTGCCTGAAACCTGAAAGCAACCTCGGCGGGAGCATTTACACCATGAGGATTGGCAGGCACTACAGATCAGGGATATTTCTCTTCTTCAGACAAGCAATTTACCAACGTCATACCGTCCACTTCCTACACCCTTATTAGAGGTTCTTGGCGTCACCTCCCAAATATTTGAACTCGACCTCAAATCCTGTTCAATGTCTGCAACTAGAAAATAAAAATCAAGACAGCTCCCTAGAGTCTGGAGACCAAGGGCAGTCATCTGTCCCACACAGGTGGTTCCCAGAGGCCCTTCCCATGCAGCCTCCATGCCCCTCCCTCCCACATGCACAGCCCACAGTGATGTCCAGCCTGCCCTCCCCACACCCTCAGCGGACACGCAGCATTTATTCCCCTTCTCTGATTGATAATGCCCTGATTTCCTTTAGGGAAAGCAGTCAGCTATTTTCCCGGTTCCAGTTCTTCCTCCTTTCCACATTCAAACACTTCACCCCCAGGCTTTCGAGCTTCTCTCGCTGAAGTAGCCAAGTTTACGTCCTCCTGGCGTCTGGGCTCAAACCTGGCTTGGCTTGCTGTGGGCAAAAGGAGACGGAGGTGTTGGTGTGCCTCACTTGAGCACCAGCCTGTGAGAGCATCACTATTTCTCGTGACCTTGCCGTCACCCTGAAGACTTACAGGGTTGGTGTGCTGGGCCCCAGAGAAGGACAGAGGAGAGGAGCAAAGGCATCCCAGCAAACCGCCTCAGACGAGCTCAGCCTGGGGCAGAGCCCCCAGCCAAACCACAGATGTGTGGGCGACAGAACCGCTTCCCGTTGCAGGCCACCAGGTGCCACGGTTGTTTGTTATGACAGAGGGAGGCTTCTCTGCACGGCCAGTTCGCACACTCAGCTCTCAGTCCCAGGGAGGACATGTCCAGGTAGCCTACCCTGCACCCGCACGCAGACCTCAGTTACTGTTTCTCCGACAAGCAGGTCACTGAGACTGATCCCTGGAACATCTTCTGGAATTCCTGGAAAAGAGGTCATCTTCCCTCTGGTGTGAGCCAGCTGTGGTGAACTAGCTCTCCTCCCGTTATAAAAAAGAAAAAAAAAAAGAAAAAAACTCTAATTTGTAGTGCTTGCCAATTTCCATGATATAAATACTCCCATCATCACCAATTTCATGCTACCAATGATTTGACAACATGGCCCAGAGGTCTGAGAGCTTTACAATGGGGGTCCCCCTGAGATGGAATCTACACCAGGGAAACAGAGGCAAGAAGTGGAGGGGGCAGTGTGCTGGTGATATCACCGAGTCCCTAGATGGACCCACAGCCGATATCCATTAGTGCTCTTGGACTTGACTCGTATGGGAACCAATAACTTCTGTTTGTTCCTAAGCCAGTGTGATTTGGGTTTCTTTTATTTGCAACTAAAAGAAGACTAGCACACACATGTGCCTCCAAACCTCCGTGCCTTGAGAAAGAATAATAAATCATCAAAAAAATCACGGCAGCGATTTGTTGAATAATTTGTGCCAGGATATTTAGCGGAAGTTCTCCCACTGGCTCTACATTTCAGATGAGCAAGAGGGATTTGCTTCCGGTCATCCGCTTGAGCCAGAAAGAGGACACGTGTCCAGCTGACAGCAGAGAGAGTCCATCACTCGACCTGTCCCTCTGGGGCCTCTGTCCTAGTCACCAGCTGGCTCTTCTGCCTCGCCCTGCCACCTGGTGCTCTCTGACTCAGTTTCTCATCCTTCAAGCAGTGAAGCATTGCCCAAAGACGTAGAGACAGCACACAGCCGAACCAAGGTGTGAGCTCCGGTCTTCAGTCTGCCCAATCCCTGCTTTTTTTCTTTCACTTTGCCAGTTACTTTTGAAGAATGGAGTTTCTGGTTCAGACAACTTCCCACAGTCAGCCATGGGCCTCCGAGTCAGGGAGCGAAACCAGTCTGCCAGGACAGATACCACCTGTGGCTGAGACCCCAAGATCAACATGGTCTCTGGAATTTGTTCCTTTTTCCTGACAGTGGGGATGACCGGCCACTTCGGGTTCACACTAGTATGTTGAGTTCTGGCGAACTTTGCACTGTCCAGTGAAAATAGCACCTTCTCCGTAGACCAGCCCCTGCAAACTGTACCAGGGCCCCCTCAGGTGCAGAGGCTCAGACCACTCCCTTTTCTTTTTCTCCTCCCTCTCCCCGAGGACACATGTGCACACATCAAGCCCACCAGTCACCGAAGCTCATCAATGCAACTACATCTCTCCCAACACTTGCTTACGCGTTAAGGAAATAGCTCAGCTTCATTGCCTGAGCAGACACCAGGGTGCGGATGAGGAGGTGTGAGGGTTGCGTCTGGCTCAGGGCTCCAATGATGGTGTTATGACTAGATCCTTCTCCATCCATGACTGCTGTGCTTGCTGCAGCTTCAGACTCACTTCCCCTTACTCATAAATCCACTAAAATACATAACTCTTCCCTAGCTCCTCTTATAAAAATAGTGGGCCTCATTCCCACTGGTCCGTCCTTGCACCGTTTATGATGACAAAGGTGGCTGCCTGGATTGTCCTGAGTGAGGGTCACATGCCATGCCCTCTGCCTGCGCGTGGAGACATTCCCACTGAGACTGTGTACACAGTTTGGGAGAGGGATGATTTTACAAAGGAAAATGGGGACATTCTTCCCAGAAGAAACCAAAGTAGACACTGAACATAAAAATCTCATTTGAAACCTCCAACTCTAGACATCATGGTTTCTCTCCCGGTCTTCTAGCCAACTCGCCGACTTCAGCCTCCCCATCTTAACCACCCTCTCCAGAGCTCTGTATCTTTTAACTTCCATAAACCTGAAACTCAAGAGCTTCCCTGCTCCCCAAAGGAGCTCTCCAGTCTCCACTTTCCCCTGCTCCACTTCCTTGACATTTCAACCAGCTGGCTTCTGCTCCCCTAACACACTTTGTTCCCCTGAGTCTCAAGCTCATGCTAACTATACCTGGATGCTTGTCTACTCCCCTCCCCATTCTGCAAGAGCGCAAAAGCAAGCCCAGCGCAATGACCACAGCCCCGCAAGGCTCAAATTCTGCTGAATTAACATCAACGCCAATTCTCCAGTTGTCCAGAGCCTGCAGTGCTCAGCCCTGCATCACCTGGTCCTCCTCCTCACTCTTCTCATGGTACAGCTTCTCGGATAATAAGGCCACGTGCTCCTGTGAGCGAGAGCAATGTGAGCTCGGGAGCAGACCGCCAGGTGACCAGCCCAGCCTCACCATGAACCTGGATTCCTTCACTGCAAGAAACCCAGCTCAGCTCGCTAAGTGCACACAGGACACACGGAACGGGAGTCAGACAGCGTGCAGCGTGTTCCCTCCCCCTTACTCCTGTCTCCCTCTCGCCATCTACCCTACCCCATGTCTCATTTCTCCTTTTCTTGCTATATGACCTCATTTCCTCCTATTATAACTTCCTTCATGTAGTTAGAGAAGGTAGCTTCCAGTGGTTACAGCTTAATCGTCCTCAGAACTTGGAATCTCAGACCATGGAGAACCATCCCTTCTAAGATTCCAACGGCCAACTTCTGGGAAAGGGTCATTTGGGTCAAACAGCTGGGGTCATTTCGCTGAGCCCATCGCTGTGGCCTGAGGAACTGGGTTCTCGGATTGGCTAGGCCTGTGCCATGTGATCACAGTAGGCTCCACCCTCTCTTTAGAACATGGAAACCTGTGAGGAGAGGGTCTGGGCCTGGTCCATAAGAAGAGAGCAAGACAATCACCCCAGTGCCCCCATGCCCCCCAAGCATGCGGACTTCTCACTCAGTAGCCAGTCTAAGGCTTATGTCTTAGTGCCCTGACGAGGGAGACTGGAGACGCAGGTGGAACACAGCTTACGTGTGTTCAGTACATGTGGGCCGGGCACTGTCCAACGTGCCTTACATGCACTGGCCCGTGTGGGCCACATGACAAAGCCTATGAGCTAAGAACTACTATGAGAAAAGTGAAGTTCCAAGGGCCTCCCTGGGGCACAACAGGTTAAAACGCAGCACTATGAAGCTATGAAGCTCAAGTTCAATCCCCGGCCAGGGAGCTGGCCCACATGGCGTAGTGGACCTCTCCTGACCCGCCCACTGCTCCCCTCAGCAGTGGATTTCAGTAGATCTGCCTGTTCTGCCCCCTACTCTGTCTCTGGGGAATCTTCTCTCTCCCCTCTGTTCTAAACACCTCTGGCTGGCAGCCCAGTTCTTGTATGCATAAATAAATAAATCTTAAAAAAAGAAAAGTGAAGTTCCGAAAGGACACATCACTTGCCTAGGGCCTCCCAGCTAAGAGGTTAGAGAGCCAGGGTTCAGGTGGCAGGGTTGTGGCACCAAAGCCTGGGTGCGCCCCAACTGTCCACTACCTTCTACAAAGAGAGTTTGGGGTATGGGGGTGTCCGTGTACTGCACATACAGGAAGGAGAGCTGGGCAAATCTCTGCTGTGTGCTTATAACCTCTACCCTGCCCAGACCCTCCACTCAAACAGCCGAGCAGCCCAGTAGGCAGTTGTGGTTGGCTCTGCCCCAGGGAGGAAGCAGAGACACAGC
>NW_004567140.1:815760-819886 GCF_000260355.1 Condylura cristata | reverse complement strand
TGCAAAGTGGAGGCGCACAGGGAGAGAGCGGAGGCAGACAGTAAGAGTCAGAGGGGGCCACCTGTGCTCTTGCCCGTCCTGAGACCTGTCTCTCTCCTGATACCTACCTCTCTCTTCTCTGGGGTTCAAGATGAGATGGGGTGCTGAGAGAGCCTTTAACATAGGTGGGTAAAAGCTGGGCAACTACATTTCTGCAGTTTCTGTTCTCAAATGTCAAAGGCAGTGCAAGAACCTCAAGTGAAGAAGTGGAAAGAGAAGAGAGTAAAACAGTGCCCTCTCCGGGCCCGCCGCGGCGACGGGCCCAAAGCTCCCAAAGCCCCAGGAGGCCTCTCAGCGGGGCTCCAGAGCCCAGGCCGGCGGCCACGGGGCCATGGGAGGCAAAGGGGGAGGCCGAGGGAGGCATGGGGACACAGCAGGCCCTGCTGGGCTCTCTGTGGATCTGACTCCCTCTCACCCCACATCCCACAAGGCCCCATCTCTCAGAATGTGAGATGGACTTGAGGTTGCGTTTTATCCCTCACAACTGTTGGCCTTGGTTGACCTTCCCAGGAAACCCGTCTTCCATCTCCACAGTGAGGGGTCTTTGGAGGGCCACCTGTGCTCTGGTGGCTTCGTTAGTTTCCAACCTTCAAGTCAGCGGTGCCCTCAAAAACATGCTCCTCGGCACTCCCCAGCTCCCCCTGCCCTTGCCCTAGAGGGCAAGGCCCTACTGGCCAGTTTTCTGCCTCTTTCCCACCATTGCCTCTGTCAAAGCATAGCTGTCCCTTCCTCCAGGCCTCGCCAGGTAGCCAGCCAACCGTCCACAGAATCGCAACAACAGAAACTGAGATCAGGCCCCATGGGAGGTGACTTAGGAGGTGAGAGTCACCTGGTGCCTCAGCCCTGCTGAGAACACAGAGACCCCTGACTGCCTGGCTTCTGGCTGATGGGGAGCATGAAGTCACATCTTCGCTAGAGGGCGGTCGGCTCTCCCCACACCCCTACCCCCAGAAACAGGGCTGACCGGAAGAGAGAGGGCAGGTGGGGCTGGAAGCAGTCCAGAGAACCCCTCCCCAGGCCCCGAGACACAGGCTTGTAGCCCGAGAGGGGGGTGCTGGGAAGGGAGGGGGAGCCCACAGCACCTTTGCCTCCTCATGGAGGACGTGGGAGCCTCACGCGATGGAGCAATGCAGCCCACAGCCCCCGCCAATGTCAGCGCGTGGTGCACACCCCTCTCGGTTCCCGAAAACCAGAGGCGCCCCTTCCAGAGAAGAAAAGGAGGGAGCTTCATCATTAATAGCGCTGGCGGCAAGGTAAAGCTGCCCGCCCGCTCCCGCACACCCTCGCCCATAATTATGCCAGCGAGCCTTTCATCCCCACGCGCACACGCGGAAGGTTTATTGTTGTATTTCGGCCTTTTTTCAGTCTCCTCTGCCTTTTATGCACGGGGAAGGGTGCTGAGGGGTCAAAGCATCCTCCCCCAGCTCCTCTCCCTGCTCAGTCCTTTTAGAAAAACACCCAAAGCCATAATTTGTCTTAGAATTTCTTTTGAAACAGCTACAAGAAAGACTAACGACTGCTCTCTTCCCTCTGTTTCTGATTTCAGCCATCCCTTTATCTGGCTTTCATTAGAGCCTCAGCCGCGCCTCTTTTGTGGGAGAGACTTGAGGGAGCCGAGGCAGTTTCCCAGCCGCTGTGATGTTGCTAAAGATTAAAAAGGAGCTTTGAAGCAGCAGCAGTTCTCTCTGCGCCCCTCGGTACAGGACCTCAGGAAGACCCAAGCCATCTGGCAAACCTGACATAAAGACAAAATAAAGTGATTGAAACAGTCTCTTCAAAGCCACAATGGCAGATTTGTTGATTTGGGCGTTATCTTTCATGCGAGGCCCTCAGAAGTCACCAGAACACCTAGGTAATCTCAGGCAGGCGAACTAGAGTGGATGGAGCCTTCCAGGCCGAGGCTCGAGAGGGGCCCGGCCACGCCAGGCGGAGCCAAGGGATGGCCGAAGGCCACTGGAGGCTGGCCCTAAGAAAAATTAGATCCGGAGTCGGCCCTGGTGACGCTGGACAGCCAGGCCTGCTCAGCCCAGGTCCTGCCTGGTGTCCCACCTCAGGAGGGCCGCCTGACACGGACCAGACGGAGTCAGGGCGGGAAACTGATGTGAGGCTGGCGGAAGGGGAGGGCAGAGAAAGGAAAGGCCGCTGTCCTAATTAGAGCGGGCAGCCCATTGGAAGGACCTGGCAGCTTCCATATCAGAACCTGCTTCTCACAGCTCCCAGCTGGGCGAGGCCTGGACACAGCCTAAGCAGACGGCTATCCGCAGGGCCCCTGGGAGGCCCTCCCGTGGCCCACTAAACATGGGACAGACGCAGATCCCAGAGGAACAGAGCCGAAGGCAGCTCGGACCGGCCTGTGTTAATGCCCCGCCTGGCCCCTCTGGACTTCAGCTTGCCTCTGTGGAAGGTGCTGGCCTACCCTCAGGCACCCCACCCTGCTGGGTCCGGGTGCCCAGAGTCCAAAGTCTTGTTTTATGGGTGATCCCCCAGATGGGAGTCTGGGGAAATGTCATCGGAGCCACTGCTACCACCGAACAGGACCCCCCAGGTTTCACTCCAGGAATCTGGGGGACACTACTCCACATGGCCAATACTGATGAAACTCAAAGAGAATCACCCCCTGCCAACCCCTCCATGGCCCTCAGTGATGGGGGTCCACTCCACTCAGGTGTTGAGGTACTTGGGTTCCACGAATATTCCTGAGGAGGCCAGGTGGGGTCGAGAGGGAGCTGACCGTGCAGTCCTCCAGATCCCACCTCACTCCACACAGCTGTTTTAACCTGGCACATGCATTGGGCTTCAGGTGAAATCTCTGAGCTCGTTTTAAGGTTCTGCTGTTTAAAACCGCCTCCAGCCTCAGAGCTGCAGACTAGAGGGGCTGTGCTCCTGCCGCTGGGAGCGCAGCTCATTCCATCCACTTCAGCAAAATGCTGCATTTGCAAATCGACCATTACCGCAGCCAGAGATCTCTGAAGACACTCCACACTCCCCCCAGGACAGGTAACACCTGCTGTCCTCAACAGTAGCCCCAGTGAAGACATTTAAGGGACCCCACACTGTCTGTGCCAGAGGAAGAGGCCACTGGCCACCGTCTTGGGTGGCCACCCAGGACAGCTCACCCACCCCCGTTTCCTTTGCCTCCTCCCTCTGGCCAGACGCAGGACCAGTACCTCCCCCACCCACCTGCCCTCCTCCCAGGGTCCGAGAGAAAACTTCTCATCATGGCTGGCCTCCTCCTCCCAAAAGCACACGCCAGCTCTGGCACAGGGTGGGGGCTCCAGCGGAGACGTCCTGACACCTTGAGGTGAGGTGCCAGCCGAAGGCCAGGAAGCCCTACGATCAGGCTTCCAGCTGTGCATCCTCCCAAAGAGAAAGAGGAAGTCCAACTCCCACGATGGGGCGCCCCAGCGGAGCCCACGGGGCTGGGCACCTGCGTACCCACCCCCACGGGCATCGTCCAGCGAGGCAGTGTCACTCCTCTCCAACGGGCCTCTACCTGCCTTGTCCAGGGAACTCCTGCGCATCCTCAAACCCTGTGGCCAGGGAGGGCTTCTCCGAGGACTCCCAGAGGTCACTCCCCGCTCTGTCCCTGCCACTCCACCATCAGTTCTCTCGGCAGCTCTGACATTAAACGGCAGTCATGTTCCCCGGAAACGGGTGCACCTCTGACATTCAGAGGCCCTCGGGGCAAATCCCAACTCCCTCATTCTCTGAAACCCCAGCTCGCTCTGCCTCTCTACATCCCCAATTCCTCATCTGCGAAGTGAGGGAAGTAAAACATCCTGCAGTTGTCTGGAGGATGCTCTCAGGTGATGCACAGGAACGAGCCTAAAGCTGTGCCCGAGGCACAGGGGTACTCAGAAGAGCAAGTTTCTCAAGGGCCAGAACCAGGTCTCACTCATTCATTCAGTCTTTCACCCGTCACCGAGGTCCCGCTGAAGAGCAAGCCGTGGGTAGAAGCTGGCTGAAGAGCTGGCTTTTCAGCGCCCTCCCCCCCAACCCCCCACACGGCGCGCCTGTACTCTAGTTCTTCTATGAATCAATAAATCTTAAAAAATTTTTTTCCTGAATTCCCTATATAGCTTTCAAT
>NW_004567140.1:804248-815515 GCF_000260355.1 Condylura cristata | reverse complement strand
AAATGGTGGAAGAGACTGACGAGGGACAGACGCAGTACTCAACCCCGAGACCTCCCCTCCAATGGGAGGGTCACGTTTCCTGGTTTTAGGGGCCGTCTGAGAGCCGAGAGCAGAGCCACATTTTCCCCGGGTTTGATGGGGGAGGGGGAGGCGCACATTCATCCTTGCCAGTGGAAATCCTAATCTGGTGGAGGAGACGCATGCCCCTGACCTTGGCCCGTCCACCACCGGCGGGGGTGAGATTGTGCTGTCACGGGAGGGCATCTCCTCTGATGGAGAGGCAGTCTGTGCGTACAGATAGCGTGAGAGTCAGATGAAACAACATGTATGGGGAAAAAAGATCAATGTAGAGTCCCTTTGAAAAGCTAGCTGTGCAGCGTCTCTGTTTGTCTGTGGTCTCAGAAGTGATATTCCTGGCTCGGCAGACGCGCCTGCCTAATCTTCAGGGCTGGACACAAATGACACAAATTCATCCGCCTCTCGAGCATGCAGCCAAGCCCCCTCAGCAGAGGAGCCAAGCCAGAGCTGGCCTGGGGCCCCCGTCGCTGGCATCTTGTGCCAGCCTTGCCAGGGGAGGCTTTCTCACGATCAGGGACATCTGGGCTGGCCCAGCTCCCAGAGGCCACTGACATGAAAAGCAAGGGGCTTGGCGGAAACACCATCTGCACATCATAAAGCCGCTTGGTGGGTTCCCAGAGGCCGCCTCCAGCTGCAAGGGTGCTGCCCAGGGAAGCAGGGAAGGCACCAGGCGGCGGGGTGGCCAGGCGGGGCGGCCAGGGGGAGAGGGCCAGCTGGGCTCTCCCGCCGCGCCCTGTCGTGCTGGGAGTGAGCGTCCCGGGCTACCTGGCCACGCTCCATGCACAGCAGCCATCACAAGCTCAGTTCTGGAGTTGTGCTGCCTGGTCCGGGTCCCAGAGGCACTCCTCAGGGGCCAGCTCAGGGACGACAGCACCCCTCACTGCGGCATTCCTTGGAAATAAAAACACCTGCATGGAGCCTTCTACCTGAGGTCTGAGCGCCCGTTGAACTTCGATTGAATTTCCTATTCAAAGAGGTCACAGTGGCCACGCCTGACATGCTTGGTCACTATTGCCCCTGGCCTTTATCACCATTGTCATCTCCCCCAGATGCATCGTGAGGCCCCTGGGTGTAGACACCTGTAGGGATGGAGCTGTTGAACAGTCAGTGAGTGTTCTTCCTAAGGCCATGCCCACCGCCAGGGCCATGGTGGGTCAGACAAGGGGTAGGGCCCGAAGGGGGATGTGTTGATTGACAACTGAGCAGAGTCCGTCGGATTCTCTCTGCAGAACTTAAATTGGGATCAGGCTGTCAGGTCACGTGAATGATGGCCACACTGTGTCGTGTTGAAGAGAAGAGACAGAACCGAGAACAGCAGCGACGCAGGAGACAAGTTTACCGAGAGACAGAAAGAAGCGGGGGGAAGGAGCCAGCCCCAGACTGGAGGTTAGTAGTGCACCTCCTGACATTGGAGCCCAGGAGGCAAGGCCTGCACACACACACACACACACACACACACACACACACACACCGTCTTATCTACACATACATGCTCCCTCTTACTTTTTCCTTATAATTTCCCGTGCACATCTCAACAATATCCAGAATGGTGAACCCAAAGGAGACCAATTTTGTTGAGTGGGTGCAGAAGCTCAAAGAGACAGCGATGCATAGCTCTGAACAATAGAATTCTGAATATGAGAAGAGAACAGATAGCTGGCTGTAGGAGAAAAAATAAGACACACAGAGAGCTAATGGGGAATTTTCCGGTGAGCCTGAAAAGTGTGCCTCCCTCCGCAGCAAAACTCCACGAACATCACCCGCCTGCATCTCGGTTCTGCTCTGTCCACTGGCTCCCTTCTTGGAGGCTCTGACCCTCACAACTGACGCTGGGGCTGCCACAGCCCCCAGAACCGCCTCAGCCCTTCCCACAGCAGCAGCGGGAGGCCCAGCGTCTTGATTTGGGCTTCCCCAAAAGTAGACTTGGGAAGTGACCACAGGAAACCCTGGGGGGTGGGAGGCAGAAGGCGAGCCCGGTAGAACACACACATCACAGGGAACTGGGGCATCTGCCGACCAGCCCCCACCAGCCACGGTCGAGGACTGCTGTCAGAATGAAACTAGGCCTCTAAGCTTCCCACCCCGGGCGGGCGGGCACGCCCCTCGCCCCAGCTGGCCCCGCTCACCCCGTGCTCTGACTCGCTGACACTTGCCGGCGCACCTGTGGAGCTCAGGGGGAGTCTCAAGGCCTGGCAGCTGGAAGTTCAACCAGAGTGCACGGAACTTGCCGATGCCAGGGGCAGGGGCAGGCTCAGACAGCCACTGCACACGGCACACAGTACCGCAACGGTCCTCGCTGGCGCTCCGTCTGTGCCTGCTCAGGCCACGGAGGCTGAGGGTGTGCGATGCTGCCTGAACCAGGCCTGGTGGGAGAGCAGGAGGATGGGGCGTGGCAGGGTGAGAGAAGGAGCTTCCTCTGCACCCACCAAAATGGACGCGGGTGGACTGCAGAGCCCTCGGAGCTGAGGTGGCCGGGTGCGGGACAAGCAAGGAAACAAATGCAAATGGCCGTGACTCAGCTGCAGGTGGCCAAATTAATTGGAAGGCGACCAGGTCACAGTCTGCCTGTCAAAAGCCCCCAGCTTTTAGCCTTGTAGCGGGTCACTTGCCTTTATCCGAGGATGAAGTACTGATTGAGCAGTGGCCTATGCCAGACACTGAGGGAACAGAGCGAAGGAGTCGCTTCTGTTCTCTGGAGGCTCACAGGCAGGGACAGCAAGAGAGAAGCAGCGGCACTGATTCCCATCGCCACAGCCTTTTATCAAGGGTGTGAGCACACACAATTATCTTACGGGCCACCAAGGAAAATGCAAAGCCAGCAATTAAATGGTGCCACGCCATGGATTGCAAACCCCATCCAGCTGCAGAAACAGAAAATCAAGTCCAAAAGTCCATCTTAGAACTGGTGGACTACAGTAATGTATTCTTCATGTGCAAAGGGCCTCTCAGAGACACCCTCCGGTTCAGTGCTCACTGCAAACCCGTCGGGGGTGATATCACTGTTCCCTGAAACTACCCAGAGAGGTCGGTGTCGCTAAGCTCCTAAATGGACCAAGACCGACTGGGCCCCGGTGCCCCGGCTGTAGTCAGGCACCGAGCTCCCTGCAAACTTGACTCCTGCTTCTTCTTATGACAAAGTATGAAACACAGTCGCACCCCAAGAGCGCCAGCTCCTCTGCCCGCCCCCCTCCCATGGCAGGCCCGGCTGGAATAGCTCTGTTCCCAGGAACTCTCTTCCCTTCCAGCCATCACTCACTCTGGCTCCCCAAGCCTCCTGGTGGTGAGCTCTTGTCAAACCTGTCCCCAGCAAAGAGGCTGCTTTTCAGAAGCCAGGCCTGCAGCCTCAGAACACCATAAATAAAAACACTGACATTGATTCATGTGAAAGATGCCTCACCTGTGTGGTCACAGGCTGAGAGGCAGGGCCACTCTCCAAGTGAGCCAGCTGTGCCGTTGCAGGGTTCAGGCTTGGTTTCAAGCTTTGCCATTGCCATCTTTAAATTCTAGATAATTCAGAGGAAAGGATCCTGCATTTTCCTTTTGCTCTGGACCCTGCAAATTACTTAGCTGGCCCTTCTGCTCTGAAAGGTGAGCCCTGTTACCCCTACTCCTGGGGCTCCTGGAGTGAGGGGATGAGTCCGGGTGACCACTATGAGCTCTGAGAACAGCTCCCCATGCAGAGGGAATGCTCATCGGGTGCTGAATGGAGGGTGAGCCGGTGTGTGCTGGGCATACTCACACACACACAGATAGGTCAGCGTCGGCATTCTCTCAGGTGACAAAAGTCCGGTTCAAAGTAGTGCAAACCCAACGGGGGAATTCATTGGCCTGCCAGACCCTGTGTGGCGGCTGCTGACCAGCTCCAGAACGCTATTCTTGGTTCTGCTTTCGCTGTTTCTCAGGCGGTGTTTCCTGTCACTCCCAAAGCTCTGGACTATCAGCTTGGCCAGCTCAGGGGAGATTCCCCTCCCCGACATGCCCACTGAAGTCAAATCTCAGTCACACCCAACCCTGTCCCCGTCACTAAGCCAGGGGCTGTGATAGTCTCACTGGCAGGCCCGGTGCCCTGCTTACCCTAAGCAGGCATCAGCACCACCTTCACCAGAAGGTGTATACCCACGCATGATCCAGTCACCAGCCCTGGCAGTGGTGACACTCACTAGCAGACCTGGGTCACATGGGAGACAGGAGGCTCTGGAAGGAAGTCAGGGTGATGTTCTCAGAGAAAGAAGAAACTGGAGGCTGGGTGAGCATAAACACCCATGAACACCAAGCCTACTCTCTGCCTCTCTCCGACAGCACCTCAGTTCTGGGCAGCCTGGGAACCCCATTGGCCAGAAAGGGCAGTGTTGGGAACCTAGCTAAAGAGGATGGTCTAGGAAATACTACAGGACAGGCAAGGAACAGCCAAGACGCATGATCAGAATAATCAAGTCAGAAGAGGCTGTGGCCTAGGACAAGTGGTCATTCCACATAATTGCCACCAGAGGGAAGCCTTGCTTGGAGCGACAGGAAACTGGAGGTGGGCAGGAAGCTATGGGCTCACCGGCTGGGGCACATTCTGGCACGCACTTGGCATGTGCCAGCTCATAGAGTTACCAGATGAGGACGCTAAGCTCTGGAGAAGTCACATTGTGGCCCAAGGTCAGAAAGCTAGAAGGAGCAGATGGAGTATATATTCTACCAAACTGAGCTTCCCAGCTGTGAGGACTCAGGGACTGTCTTGTTCCTAGTCTGAAGAACCTTAACACAAGTCTAATGCGAGGCAGATAACGAGGAGCAGAGTGGAAGGCTGGCGGCCAAGGGCCATCAAGCACCCCCCTCTCCCGTGAAGGGAATCACCAGGCTCTGGTCAGGCAGGGCCTCCCACACACATCGCACCTTAGAGATGATTCGCAGGCCTATCCTGGCTCTGTTGTGAGAATCTCAAGGACCGTGACACTCTGCCGGAAGAGGGAGATTAGGATTTGGCGTGCCTGCCAACCCAACCCGTCTCACCCCGTAGGTCCTGATGTGTGTGTCCCCCAGGAGTGGCTGTCTGCAGCGGAGAGTGAATTCATTCGGCCACCTGCCCCCCACACCCCGGGCTCCCTGGTGAGCTGAGCACTGTGCCAAGTACCACAGGAGGTCAGAGGGGAGTGTGACGTAACCCTGCACACACACTCCTCTTGGGAGAAGAAACCAGGCGGGCAGGAAGCAAGTCCTGCTACCCGAAGAGAGAGCCGAGGGGCACTGACCATGTGGCCACACGGTGTACTGTGCACATGCTGATGCCAGGCGGGGGCAGGGAGGGGGCAGTGAACAAGACAGAAGGACAGGCAGTCCTTGCCTTCACAGAGCACTCGTCTGACAGGAGAAGGGAATAAATAAGCATTTCATGGCAAATGGGATGTGTTTAAAAGAAGCAGGAAAAGTATGAGCCCTCCGCAAGGGACTCGTGCAAGCAGGACTTTTAGGGTATCCTTTCTGAGGTTGTGCGAGATGAGGGGCGAGCCTTATGAAGCCTGTGGGAACAGCATTCCAAGATGAAGGAACGGCGTGTGAAAATATCCCGCATGGCAGAAGAATGTGGCAGGTTCAAGGGGCTGAGAGTGGGCAGAGCGTGTCTGGAGTCAAGCACATAGAGCTTTGGAGGTCAGGGCAAGACCCCCACAGGGGTGACAGAGACGGAGCGGATCTACAGTGGTCAAGGTCCTCTGGGGAGTGGATGGAGAATGGGCCGAGTGTGAACTGGAAACCATGGCAGCTCTGAGGAGGCAATGTCAAGAGAACTTAGCAGAAGGCTATGGCTCCCTCACAGGGCATCTGGGGAGGCTCTGAGGAGACGACTCCACCCCTCTTGAAAGTCAAACAGACCTAAGCTCTCTGTTTCTCTGCGGCAGCTTCCCTGAGCTTCCAAGACTCAGCACACAGCCTGTGTGGCACTTCTGTGGTACTTCTGTTCCAGGGCACAGCCGTGTCCTCTGAACAGAAGCTCCGCATGGGATGGCTCAGCTTCAACATCAATGCTCACGCTCTGGAGAACACCTGGGCCGTGGCGGGCCCTTCTCAAGACGGTCATGGTCAAGGGTCCCAGGGTGGCCACTTTATCGCCTTCACCGATCCAGACTGTGCCTGCAATGCCCCAAGGGCCAGAATGGAGGGTCTCTGGGTGGTCACCGGATCCTGGCAGACCATGTGGACAGGTCAGCCTAGAAACCGTCGGGCTGTCTTTGGGGCCCATGGGTGTGGTTGCAGCTGCTCCAGAGGTGGTGGGGGCCAGGGCCCCGGGAGTGGTAGGAGGTGGCCGTGGATGAGGGAAGCCAGAGGCCTTGCCAGCAGGAGCTAGGGTGTTTATGAATTATTCAGAAAATTATGACAACAGAGATGAGGCTGGCACGCCTAATGTAGACACACGAGGAACGAACTTCCCCCAGGAGCGCCCTTCCGAATGCCTGTATTCATAAAGGTCTCGAAGCCAACTGGAACATCTATTTTGGTAGTTCAACCTCTATTTTTGAATTGAACTCCTAAGATACCTTTGAGAAAGGTCCATGTGTATTTTGATTTTTTTTCTCCCATGTAAAGACAAACTCTGGGCCATTGTAGAGTCTGGGTATTTTTCCTTTCACTAGATTTTTAGTCTGGGCTCCAGGATTGCCGGTTCTGGCAAAATAATGTCTTGCCAGACTGATTTTTTTAAATGATGTGCATCTCTGGACTAAAATGTTTACCATGGTTCATTAGGAAGCAATTTGTGTATGTAACTATAAGAAACTTCTATCAAGAACATGATTGCTTGAGATTTTTTAACCATCCTGATTATGTCAAAGTTTCTTTAAGAGTTTGTGATGTCACTTTTTTTAAATAGTGAAAGAAAACATATGTGCTATGTCTCATGTAGTACTCAGGGTATCTTTTAAAAGATGATATTTGAAAACATGAAGAAGGGAATAAACAAAACAGGTAAGAAAGATGCATCCCCCCCCCCCCCAGAACTTTTTCTTCAGACATAGGGGAAACTTGTTTTCATTTTTCCGCCTCAAAAGCCAGGAAGATATGGCCCCTCATCAGCCAGGGCCTCCTCACACAATGACAGCAAACCATCCCCATGCCAAGCGCATGTCATTCAATGACCTTGTACAATTTGGAATAAATAAATCTGGCTGAGTCTCACAAGCTTTCCCCTGGGGCTCACGGTGTCAGCAATTTCACCTCCCTCCACCTGCCCCCCACCCCTGACTTCTGAAAGACAAGATCACAGGAAATAGAAAAGCGAAAAAGCCTTCTTGGTTGCATTTCTCCAAGCAGGTGGGTACATTTGCCCCTCAGGGAAGAGAGCAAGTGTCAACAAAGGCGGCCAGGATGTCATCAACAGGACAGAGCCGCCCTGACAGGGCTTTCCTGCCAGTCAGTTCCGTCCTCCGTGAAGGTGCTGTGTTACAAAAAGCTGAGTGTCTGCTCCACCAGGTACGACCCACAGCGCAAGCCTGGCCTCATGCCTGAGGTCTCCGTGGGGCTCAGGACGGGCCCCAGTCCTCCTGGAGGTGACATCCTGCTTTCCTTCAACCCTGTAACAATGGAGTACACCTCAAGGCAGGTGAGAACACTGACTTTAGAAAACATTTAACCCATCTGGGGTGGCGGGCAGAGCACCGCTCTCTGGTGAGCGCGGGTGAAGGCCTGAGGCGGGTGCGGGAGGACCCAGCCAGTCTGTGCAGGGCGGGGAAGGGCGTCTGTGAGGACGCCAAGCCGGTGGTGCTGGGGGACAAGCATAAGGCGAGGAAGAGAGGTGCGATCACCGAGGCCTCGTCTGCCAAGCTAGAGAATGAGCTTCATCCTGCAAAAGGCATAAGCCAGACCCAGCGTCCTCCGAGAAGCCCGGGCACGTCCAGGCACCCAGGGCTGATGCCCAGTCAGCAGCTCAGACAGGGCGCTGAAGGCTTGGACACAACTCTGCCAGTGTCTCCCAGAGCCCCGGGCTGGGGACGCCCAGGGTTGAATGCCCTTCACCGAAGGCCACTGTGCGCTGTGGCAAAGGCCCCTTAGGCCTGGTCTGCAGAAACCTCGAGGCTGGAATACGTCTGTCTCTTTCCCTTTCCATCCAGAATTGCAAAGAGAGGGTGGAGGGTTCCTTCAAATTTATTTATGACAAACGAATATTATTAGGCTGTAAGAAGATTTGAACTCAGAGCTTCTAGTGACAAAGATCAACTTGGAGTCCTAGATCAAATTAGAAAGAGGTGACTGGAGCCCCGCCCTCTTCCCCCCTCACCTCCCACCCCCTTTTCTGTCTCCTCCCATATTTGTTAAGTGTCTACTTAGTGCCAGGCTCTTCTCCAGAACCAGCGTCTTGCACCCCCGCCCCCCGCAACAGCTCTGAGTCCACAAGAGTAGAAGCCCGAGGGGCCCCCACGGACAGCAGCCATCTGCCATCCTTTCTGTGTCCCCGGAGGCACACGCTGGGGCAGCCACCAGTCACCACCACAGACCTAGGAGCGGCACAGCCGACACCCTATCGCAGAGAATCATGTCAGGCCACGCACCCCAGGGAGCTGCCCTGGCCTCTCCCGGTGGTGGGACACCCCAATGCCAGGAAGCCAGACCAGCCTATGCTGCCACACGGGACCCTGGTACAGCTGCTGGGGACCTGGGCTCAAGAAATGCCACCTCCTCCCTGACCCCAGGGCACTGCGCAGGGCACACCCATGTACACAGGAGGGAGGCCCTGTCTTTCCCAAGGTCGTTCCAACCCCTTACACCTGGGGAGGACTTTGCTGGGAAAGAAACCTTCCACTCCCTGCCCTCCCTCATGCCAAGCTCACAGGTGTGCAGGGCTGGATCTGGCCGTTCCTCAGCAGAGGAAACAGAGCTTCGGACAGAGGAAAAGAAGAAAAATAAGTAGGCTAAAGATCCCTCACTGCTGCATGAAGGGCTTTGAGGAGCGTTAGCAGAGCAGAGGTAGAGCGTCAGAGCCCCTGATGTTCAGGTCTTCGAGTCTGTCTGGAGCATGAGTTCAGCAACCAGCCTCTTCCGACTGTTGTCGGTACAGCAATGCCTGTAAACAGTCTCTCCAGGTTCCGCCAGAACAGCCCCAAGCAAGAGAGAGCAACCTCAATCCAGGTGAGCTGTCTGGATAACAGCTATGTCCCAAGGGTCCCAATTCATGGGGCATTGGCTGGAGCCGCACTGGGGGCCTGGGGGGAGGGGGCTCTAGACATGGCAGGGGAATGGGCTTGCTGGGGTCCCAGCCCAGGAGCCTCAGGGCAACATCTCCTCTGCAGAGAGCCTAGCCTGAGGGAGCCCGCAAAGGCGATCTCCTGGGAGCACCACACCCCCCAGTGGCCAGCTTTCCTCAGTGCCTCCCTCCTCCCCAGGCTAGCCCACAAGGGCCCTTAACCTCCTGCCCCAAACAAAAGGGCCTTCAGGGAGAAAGGAAGGAGGGAACAGTCACCACAAAACTGCAATAATTCTTCATCCATCCAACAGATACTGCTTGAGGCCCAGCACTGGGCCTAACTGTGAGGTTTGGAGGCCACAGTCCTGCCTGCAACAGGACACCAAGCTGCAGCATCCAGCAGCTGTCAGCGCAACTGTTGACCCCCAAAGCTTTGAGGTTTATGTTCTAGGGAGCTGGTGAAAAAGTGTCAGGCTAGCACACCCCAGAAAGAGCAGGTAAGCACCGTGCCTTGAAGAAAGAGCCGCAGCAAACCAGGCTGCAAGGGAAGGATGGAGGGAGGATGCAGCTGTAGGGAGGTAAGAGGGATGGCCTGACAGATGGTCCCGAGGAAAGGCCTGACAGAAAAGGTGGTAAAAATTAGATATCAACACCTCAACGATGTTCTCTGCTTTGAAGAAATAAGGTGGATGAAAGAGAGATTGAAAAATAGTTGAAAATTTCAGTGTAGCTGTTTTCATTGCCTGTATCATAAACAGTTTTCTAAGAAGACCACCGAGGAGACCAGTTATGACCAAGAATCAGTTTAGTCATTAGCCTTATTCTTGTACTGTGCTGTCTTAACCATAGTTTTAGGATCACGAAGTGGCAATTGGAGAAAGCTACTTTCTTTGAGACACACTGTGCCAATGCTTTGATAATCTGTGATGTACATTCTGTGACGTCCTTTTCCTTGCGCCTCTTTTCTAACTTAATGCCAGTATTTATAAGGGACCCAGGTAGTTGCATTTGAATAACTTCAATGTACTTTAGATTCACGTTTCTATTTGACTCAAAAAAAGCACTGGTTATCGTCTGTGTATTTTAGACGTCTGAAGTCAGTGAGATGAAACCCAACACAGGGACTTGAAGCAAAGTAACTTGTACAGGAAGAATGTAAAGAAAAATTGGGTTTGGCAAGAATCATAATTACAGCTTTAACTAGTTTGCTGGTTTTTAAAGATTTGAATTGTAATAAAAAATTTATATGCTATTTCAATTTTTAGTAGCAAATAAATGTGTGTGTATAGAGGATCTTATTAAAAGTGAGATTTGAACACCTTCAAAAAAATAAAACTTCTTGTAAGTGAATGAAAATACGGTTGAGGGGTCGCCAGTCCTCTGCAGAGTAACAGTGAGTCAGGACCTCTTGCTACGGATGTAATATATTTCCACCTTTTCAAATTTAATATCTCGATTGTATACTTCTTATCAGTTTAAAAAACCTAATGCACTTATGAAAAACTGAAAATAATCCACCCCACCTCCAGTCCCATCACTTGAGATAACCAGTTTAACTACTCTGTGTCACCATCACAGCCTTTTAATCCAGATGTCAACATGCATTTCTATAAAAGGACTAGCCGTACTTTGCGGACATTGTGTTAAGTTCTCAGAGGCATTTACATAACAGCGCACTTTTTTTCCCCCCTTCAGTTACTATGTGCTGAAAGTCAGTAGGGGGTTCAGTAAGTATGTCAGGGGAGACAGAGCCACAGAGTGATACAGAAGGGAGAAATCTGGAGGAGGAAAAGATGGAAAAGAAAGAGGAAAGGAGGACAAAGGAAGGGAATGAAGAATGTCATACAAAGGAAGGAAAAGAGGGGAGCGAGAAGGAAGGAGGAGCAGGTAGAGAGAGGGAGGGAGGCTAGGCTGGAGGGAGGCTAGGCTGGAACACCAGTACTGCAGAAGAAAAGGGGCTGTGAAGCCCACGCGGTCCCGCCACGGCCTCGCCTCTGGCCCCGCCCCTGGCCCCGCCCCCGGATGCAGCGCC
>NW_004567140.1:748013-803783 GCF_000260355.1 Condylura cristata | reverse complement strand
CCGAGAGACCCAGGCCCCAGGCCCACGGAGGGCGCGGCCCGCCGGAGCGACCCCGGCCCCGGGGGGAGCGGGTTCGAACCTGGGCTCCGGGAAGGGCGGGGGGGGCTCTCGTAGGGCGTCGAGTCACGACCCCGACTGGCCCGGGCGCGTTCGGGGCACCCGCTTGGCGAGTGCCGGTCATTCAACAGGTGCTTTGGTGGGGCGCCCACTGCGCGCCCCCAGCCTCCCGGCGCGCTCTGCCCGCCGTCCCGCTGCCCGGCCGAGACCGCCCGCCGCGCCCCGCCTTTAACCGCGGCGCCCTCCTTTTGTTTAAGAGTATGTGGAGAAGCCCCTGAAGCTGGTCCTCAAAGTGGGAGGTAACGAAGTCACCGAGCTCTCCACCGGCAGCTCGGGGCACGATTCCAGCCTCTTCGAAGACAAGAACGACCATGACAAACACAAGGACAGAAAGCGGAAAAAGAGAAAGAAAGGAGAGAAGCAGGTGCCAGGGGAGGAAAAGGGGAGAAAGCGCAGGCGAGTCAAGGTAAGAGACCTGACGCGGGGCTCCGCCTTTGCTGGTGGCACCCCTTTCTGAGCAGCCCCGCTTCTGAAAGGACCCTGAAATCTGACTTGTTTTGAGGAGGAGCAGGGCAGAGTAGAAATAGGAATCCTCGGGGAATTTCAGCAAAGCTTTGTAATTTTACTCTTAAGACCTCACGCTTAAGGCGAGTGAAGTGCAAAGTTCTCCGATTTTCAAGAGCTGCCTTAGAGTGCTTCTTCCATCTAGGAAGAGAAAAGGTGCTTAAATGGAGAAGGATGAAAAAGAGGGGGGACAGGTGGAAGGAGGGAGCAGTTGGAAGCAGGCATTCACAGCAAAGGTGATCCATTGCATTCCAGTTGGTTCTAAAGTGAATACAGTGGCAAATAGCTAATGAATGAGCTGCTAACGGCTTTTGAAACAAAGCTTGAGTCTATCAAAGAAAAGGTTTGATCAGAGTCCTTTGCGGAGTATGATAACCAGTAATCAGAGTAAGTTTTTTCTTAAGCATTTGCAGCAAACAGAAAACATGATGTGCTAAATAATCATAGTTCATTTCTTTCTGAGAATGATCACCTGTGTGCCTGGAATTCTAGATTTCTGCTGCATGGGAGTTAGCCTGTCATTAAGTGGCTTGTTCTCTCAATCTTGAACATAGATGTCTGCCCATTAGTTTTCTAGTTTGTCTTCTGTATACAGTAGTTCTGTTCCTTGTGCTTTAAATACAGTGGGAAGTCCCAGAATGGTAGAGATTCTCCGTGGAATTTCTTAACCCTTATTCCTTTCTGCCCCAGTTTTTGTAGTCTTTGACTAGACCGTGACAACATGTAGAACTATCTGAGATTTCTCTTTTCCTTCCTCCATTATAAATGCCATGTATGTGTATAATTTTCTTTTAAAGAAATCAAGTGGTTCAGTAGTGGGAAGTGGGAGAGTTTCCCTCGGTCCCTCATAGTCTCCCTGTGCAGCAGTGACTTGTTTTGTTTTGTTTTGAATTATTTCAGTAAATTAATTCATAAATCTAGTTTGAGAAAGTCCACAGTGTTCCCTGACTTTTACCACTAAAGTGACCTCCACCCTGGAATTTTACCTCCCAAACTTAGCTTTTTCTTTGGAGGTTTATCTCCGGTCTCAATGTAGGTTTCTCCACACTTTAATGATCTGTCAGCTTGCGTGTTTTACTGACACTGCAGGAGGCGCTCCCCAGCTTCCTTCCTTTCTCCCACTGTGTACACGTGCACAGCCCGCACCTCAGCCAGCAGTCAGTGTCTGTCCTGGACAGATGTGCTACACAAATACAGGTCTGAATTTGGTTGAGCGCCTAATTGCTTTCATTGCTTGTTTTGCACTGCTTCTCCCCAGGAGTTCCATTTTCACATGGTCAAATATTCTTTCTGAGACTTCTGCTTGTAGCCCCTTCTCATGCTCTGGTGCCTTCCTCCCTGTTCTGGTGCCATACTAACTAACGAGGAACTTCCCAAGAAGGCGTTCCTCAGAGGAATATTTTTGCAAGTGTTTCATGTTTGAAAAACTTTTAATTCTGCCCTGGTTTAAGTATGTAATTAGATAAAAAGAGATTTTCTCCCAGCATTTTTAAAGCTTTGTTCTGTTGTTCTTTGGCTTCCAGATGTGCTGTTGAGAAATTTGTTGCCATTCTGATGCTTACTCCATTGTTCATAAGTAATGTTTGCCCTCTTGATTTTTTTAGACTCTTCCCGCTCTGTCTTCCCTGCACTGTATCACAGCGAGTGCTTGCGCCTTGAGCTCTAAGATGTGTGCCTGAAGCATTTCTGATAGAACATTCCCTGCACTACCTCTTTTCTCTGGAGCCCCTGCCTTTCGGCGTTTGGAGAACTGGTCTTCTAAATTGCTTGGGTTTTCTCTCCTCTTTTCCTTCTCTTTGTTTTCTTGCAGTCTTCTTTCAAGGAGAGTTCTTCTGACTCTGCAGTGGAGTTTTAATTTTCGTTCTTATATTTTGAGTTTCCAAGAACTCTTTGTTGTGCTCTAAGTCCTGCCCTTCTTTTCTGCATGCAATGTCTTATTTCTCTGAGACTATTGATTGAAGTTTTTTTGCTGTCTTTAAAGTTTTCTTTGTTGCCTGCATTGTCTGTTTCCCCTCAGTTCTTCAATTTGTTTGATTTCCTTTGCTAAAAGCATCCTTTAGTTGTCTGTTAAAGCTTTGTAGTCTGCTTGTATTTAAACATGCAGCAAAAAAAAATTTAGAACTAGATTAAATGCTTTGTGCCTAGACAGAGTTTATCTTCATGTGGAGTCACTAAGAGAGACTTGGTTATTTTGTTGGGAATCCCCCCTCAAAATCTCTGTGCTGCAGGTATTTCTCTGGGCTTTTCAGTTTCTCCAAAGGAAAATCCTCTCCTCCTGAGAAGGCTTAACATGGATGACAGTATTTCAGGATCCAGCAGGGGAAGGAGGCTGGAGGTCTCAGTCCTCTGCCTTCAGGCAGCATCTCTCCCCACTCTGGCTAGTGTCCAGGTCCGGAGACTCTTGTGTCCGCAAGTTCTAAGCTTTTCAGGATTCTAGGGCTTGAACTTCTCTCATAGGTGTTCACCTCTTTGCTTGCAGGAGGTATCCTGCTTTCTCAGTTCTGCAGACTCTCCCTCTTCCATATCCCAAGTGTATTGACATCTCTTGTTCACAGTGGTGTCTTCTGCGCCATTTGTCCCTGCCCTCGTCTCCTTTATCTAGACATTGCACTAACCCCTTCTAAACTATTTCTGGTTTTCATTATGGCAGTTAGCACTGTAGTGCAGCCTTTATATTCGTATACTTAATCTCTTATTTTATCAGTTCTTTTACTGACTGCACTGTATTTGGTTATGTTGATTACCATGTTTGATTTCATATAATATTACAGTTTTAAAAGATTTATTTATACATACAGAACTGGGGTACAGGCTAGAAATGCAGGGGCAGTGAGGGGCTTCACCAGAGACAGAGTGGGGAAGCAGAATAGACAGATCAACAAAGTCCACTGCTGAGGGGAGCAGCAGGTGGGTCAGGAGAGGTCTGCCATGCCCTGTGGTCACCTCTGGAGTCAAGGATTGAACTCATGCTGAAATGGCTACGGCTGGCTTGTAGTGCTGCACTTTAACCAGCGGCGCCACCAGGGAGGGCCTATTTCATATAATATATTTTTAAGTCACAAATTCCTCACCATATGTACACCTTTGCACACTTTTATAAATAAGACTTCAGGGAGGGTAGGTTCCTGAAAGTCCTCCCTTGTCCCAGTCATTCTGTCCTTTCTTGACTCTGCCTATAAATAGTGTTAGCCACCAGTATATTTTGATGCTATTGCAAATTAAGATGCTTTTGCATCTGTGGTCTCATTTGGACACAATACCCTGCAGTAAGACAGGCTGAGGTGGTTTCCATTTTACAAGAGTTAAAGTAGAAACTCGAGAAGTAGAGAGAGTTTGTCTAGGATCCTGCTTCTCTAGGGGTAGGTTTAGAGGCCTAGGGACATTTTAGATTCCCTGGGGTCTTGTCATTTGTTCCCTAGAGGCTGTTTGAATCATCCTTTGTTTCTGGCCAGATGGAGGATGGAAAAGGGATGGTAGAGTGGGGAGGGTTTTCTTTTGCAGGTCCTTGTCTAGGGAGGGCAGCTTGAGAAGCAGTTGCTGTGAAGGTCTCTTCTTGGGAAAAGTCAACTGCATGGCAACTGTGGGCCTAGGAAGGGCTAGGATGTATGTGGCCCTGAGAACTCCACCATATCCATGCGGCAGGAAGGAGGAAGGTGGAAGAAAAGGTTAGAATTGCTCTCCCTCTTACTAAGACTGAATTATACTGCATTGTGTGCATCCAACAAAACCACATTTTGTTTATCCATTAGTCCATTAATGGACATTTAATTTGTTTCTGCTTTTTGATAGAAGCATTAAATAATACTGCTATGAACATGGATGTACGAATATCTCTTCAGGAAACACCTTTCAGTTCCTTTGAATATCTATCTAAAAATAGAATTTCTGGATCATACTGTCTTTTTGATATAGATGAGAAAACTAAGGTTAAGTGACTTGCACAAGATCACACAGTCAGTGCCAGAACAAGAATTCATTTGCTACTCTTAAGAGGCCTTAAAATCTGAAAAAATGTTCAAATGGGCATCTTTCTCACAGTACACAGAAGAATAAAATCAGTCCCCTAACAGGTAGCATTCTAGTTCTGAGGCTCCAGATTGCTTGGAGGTAGGGGGCAATCACAGAAGACGTTGCTCAAGAAGTATTATTACCAGTGGCCTTTCAGAATACATGTTCAGTCAACATGATACCCCTGTATGCTCTGGACTACCCCTGCAGCACAGTGGGAATAGTTTCCTGGCACAATAAATTTGCATTTTAATATAAAAGGTCATGTGTGAAGTTGTGGGTATTATACTTTATAGACTAAGCTATTTTCAAAGGTGATCTGGCAACTCAATTTTTATTTACATGCGGACTTGACAAACAGCCCAGAGTAGAATATAACATCCTTGCATAGAGATTTGGAGGGAGGAAGTACACATACAACAGAGGATTAAGAACAATAGCATGAAGGTGGGCAAGTATGAGGGTGTTTGGAGATAGTCACAAAATACATAAAAGGGGAGTATAGGGTTAGCTCTCAAAGGCAGCGGTCAAAATAGGAAGTTGAAACTTGAGTATGTGGATGGAGTCAGAAACTTTCTGAGGGAAAAGATAATAGACTTTGTGCATCGGTTATATTAATCTGTTGCAGTACCTAACAGATATTGGAGGGCAGAGTCCTGGTGTAAGACCTACTTGGAGGGCTTTTCACTAACATAGCTCAAATGAGAGGTCTTAATTCCTGTATTGAAATTCAAACCTGTACTTCTAAAAAGCATAACCTATCTCAGGTTCTTTAACAGCTTTGCAAGTCAACTTCAGGTTTAGATGCTCATAGACATAGTCCCAGCACTTAGGGATATTATGAGAATATAGTAAAGTGGTCATTGAAAAAAAAGTTTTTAATAAAAAGCATTAGGATATTATATAGGATATTATTTTTAAAAGGTAAGGTTAAGTAAAGTTTTTATTGACAATTAAGTTCATATAAAATGAATGCAGTTAGCACCTGTTAAAGTGGTGTCCTAGGTCCAAGGGACAATACATATTCATAAAAGCTAACATTTGAATGTTTACTGTGTGCTAGGTAAATACTATTCTAAGTTCTGTTTTTTGTATGAATTCCTTGACTTCAAGGGACTTAACTTTCTTTCCTTATAGAAAGCGAAGTACTTTTTTCAGTCTTGCCTTCGCACCAAGTTCTTTATGTTACTATTTTCTTACAAATAGTACTGTGAAATAGCTTCCTGTGAATGCGTTATTGCTGAGTTGAGGCATAGAGGACGAGGTAGCTTATAACTAGAGAGGAGAAAGGATGATAATCATTAAGCAAAATTGGGATTTTCTCAAAACAGTTCTTTTGACTTTTTGGTATGACATCTGCACACGTAGGATCTCAGAGCTGCTGTGGTTTATCTGAATTGGAAGAAAATCCTCTTCCTCCTGCCCCACCTTACTGTTCGTGTATCTCTCCCAGAAAAATCTTCCCAGCAAAGGAAGGACTCCAAGTAGTGCAGGAAAGCAGGCTATTTATTTGTTTATTTATTCAACATTTACCAGATTTTATATATATATATTATATGTTATGCTCTATATTGGGCTCAAATGAAGATGATAAAATAACAGTTCCTGGGCCCTCCCTGGTAGTGCAGCAGGTTAAAGCACAACACTAAGAAGCTAAAGACACTTCAGCATGAGTTCGATCCCCACCCCAGAGGTGATCCACATGGCGAGGTAGACCTCAACTGACCCGCCCGCTGTTCCTCTCAGCAATGTACTTCATCATTCGGCCACTCTGTCTCTGGTGAAGCCTCTCACCACCCCTGCACCTCTGGCCTATACCCCAGTTCTGTATGCACAAATAAATCTTAAAACACACACACACACAATCACCTAAAGCAAAGAAAATGAAGGGGTAGATAAGCAGCTAGGACTACATCAAATTAAAAAGCTGTACAGCAAAAGAGACATTAGCCAAAACAAAGAGACACCCCACTAATGGGGAGAAAATTTTTGCACACAGTACAAACAAGGGACTGGTCACAGATCTACAGAGAGCTAACAAGGTTCAGCAAAAACAGTAAACAACCCAAGTCAAAAAATGGACAGAAGAGCTGAAGTCACTTTTCCAAAGAAGAAATGCAAATGGCCAACAGACATGAAAAAATACTCAGTTTCACTTGTAATCAGAGAAATGCAAATCAAAATCACAATGAGATACCACCTTACACCAGTGAGAATGGCACATATTTAAAAAACTAGCAACAGCAAATGTTGGCAAGGATGTGGAGAAAAAGGAATTCTCCTACACGGCTTGTGGTAATACCAACTGGTCCAACCACTATGGAAAGCTGTGTGGAGAATAATCAAGCTACTAAAAATGGAGCTTCCATATGGTCCAGTTTAACTCCTAGGACTCTACCCAAAGGACACCTGCACCCCTATGTTTATTACAGCATAATTTACAATAGGTAAGCTATGAAAATAACCCAAATGCCCAAAAATAGATGACTGAATCAAGAAGATGTGGTATATTAATACAAAGGAATAATACTCGGCAAACAAAAAGGATAAGTGCATGCCCTTTGCAGCAACGTGGCTGGAGCTGGAAGGGATTATGTTCAGTGAAATAAGCCAGAAAGAAAAAAAATATTGAAAGGTAATAGGAGGAATGTAATAGGAGGAATGTAGAGGAAACAAATAAGGCAACAGGGGGAAAAAAGTAACTATAATGTAAATCATCAGGCATCTATAGATCAGAGACATTCTGTGGGGGAGGACAGGAGTGGGAAGAGCACAAGAGACTATGGTGATGGTGCACAGGTGAATTGGTGGTGGGAGTTTCATGGGGAAATACAATGTACAAAATCAAAGGATGAGGTAATAAATAGATATTTAAAAATAAAAACAAAACTCAAAAAAAAAACTAATCCTCTGAGGTATTTATTATTAATCTGTTTTAAAGGTGAGAAAATTAACCCTCCCCCCCCAAAAAAAAAATCACTCTTCATCTTTATAAAATGGCAAAACAGAATTTGAACTCATTTCATAAATTAAAATCCTCTTCCTTGGCTACCTGAAGTTAATTGACTCTGTTATTTTTATTTCATTTTCTGCATATAATGGACAGAACACTGACTCTCAATCAGAGCCATATTCTGCTTTTGCAGCTCTGTTTTCTTTCAGTAAGTGACCTTCGTGATAGGATTTTATAATATATTCTTTTATATATACGTTATACTATTAGCGTCCTCATGTCGATTTATCTTTTCAGTAGCAAATATTCTGTTTGTATTCACTTTTAAAACATCTACTAGTGCACTGTGAATTATTAAAAGGAAAATTAGAAGGTTGGTGTCAAAATTTTAGGTGAAGAAAGACCTGTGGCCATCAAAGCCTCTTGCTCTTTAAAAGCTACTGAGCCAAAATGGGGGTAACTTATTCAAGGTGACCTTCAAGTTGATCTTTGACACTAACACGTTACATTGTCTCCATTCCCTTTAGGGTTGTTCCCAAATGTATGTTTTTACAGTATGTATGTTTTTCTCTTGGATTCCCTAACCTGGCATGCTCTTTCCTTTTGCCATACCTAATAGTTCCTATAGGCCCGCTAACTTGATAAAGGTACTAAGTAGCGGTCATTGACAGAGGAATCTTCCTTTGGTACCTTTTCAGCTTTTCTGTTTGACTATCTCATTTGACCTTCTTAAGTAAACTCAGTAGTAAAAAGCTGTATTTTGCAGGTGATAAGGAAACCTAATGAGAAAATAAATGAATTGCCTGCAAACGTCATAGAGTGTATTAAGGATGAAACTGGACCTAGAATTTAAGCCTCTAGAACATGGGCCAGCAAATTGGCCAGTATCACCTGATTTTGTAAATAAAGTTTTATTGGAGCACACCTTATGGACTGCAAAGCCTAAATAGTTATCTGCCCATTTACAAAATAAGTTTGTGCAGGCCTATTCTGGACTCCTCCTGGTACTGTATGTGAGTCTAGTTCTGTCAAACTGCCCTCTCAACAATTTGATTTAAGAGAGTGGGAGCTGTCTGGGGTCTTTTTCATTTAACAGATATCTGCCAATCTTCAAAAGGTTTATGCAACTTTTTCTGGGCAAAAAATACCAGACTTTGCACAGCTAAAAATTACAGAATACGGCCCTCCCTGGTGGCGCAGCGGGTTAAGGCACTGCACTGAGAAACTAAAGCCACTTCCGCATGAGTTTGATCCCCGCCTGCCCCGGAGGTGACCACATGGCGTGGCAGACCTCTCCTGGCCCGCCCGCTGCTCCCCTCAGCAGTGGACTTCATCGATCTGCCTGTTCTGCTTCCTGCTCTGTCTCTGGTGAATCCTTTCACCCTCTGCATCTCTGGCCTGTACCCCAGTTCTGTATGAATAAATAAATAAATCTTTTTAAAAAAAAAATTACAGAATACGCCATGAGGGTATTAAAAAAAAAATAGGTACAATGAATTTAATAACTGCTGAAGTTCACAGTGAACATAGTTTAAACATGGTTCTCTGGAACTTTTTGAAGCAATCATATTCTATATTAGATGCTTTGGTCTCAGCATAGAGTGAAACTCTGTGTCACTTACCTTCAGTGATCCCCATACTGCAGTACCCACTTCACCTAGAAACTTGCTAGAAATACAGATTCTCAGGCTCTACTCGACCTGCTGTGTCAGTTATTCTAGGAACAGGACCTAGACTGTTTTAACAGGTGATTGTGGTGGCACTCTGAAGCTTGAGAACTAGCATACGACCTCAGAATTTACATTTTTAACAAATTCCTAGATAATGCTGTTGATCTAGAGGCCACACTTGGAAAACATTGCTCTGAATACTACAACAGAAAACCGGGACATGGGTAGGAAGGTAGTTTTCTTAATTGATAAGGCCTTCGGAGTATTATACATGTTAGGGATAACTTTAGTTTACTAGTTTATCTTTCTGTAAATATTCCATGATTTATTAAGCTACTTTCTTTTTGATAGGGATTGAGTAGTTCCTAAAGTTTTATCATTTTGAAGAATACTGTATTGAGTATTCTTGTATATGTCTCTGTTGTACTGTGTGAAAGAAAATTTCTCTAGCCTACATGCCCAGAGGTAGAATTTGTGAGAAAGATAAAGGCATTTTCAGCTTTAAGTAAATAGTGCTGATGACTTTCCGAGTGGCTGTATGTTAACTCGCCAGTCCACAAGGTATGACCCCCCCCCCCAAGCAGAATTTCTCTACATTTTTGGTAGAACCTGACATTTGCGAACATTTTAACTTTTGCCAATTAGAGAGCTTTGAGATGCCTACTAGTTTTTAAACTTGTAATTCCCAGAATTCTAGAGAACTCATTTAGCAGCTTTTTCCTGTTCCTTCACAATTGGGATTTCTTCTGTGAGTTGCCTGTGAGATCCTTTACCCATTTTCCGTTATTTCCCTTTTTACATGAATTTATAGGTGTTCTTTCCGTAATTTTTGCTAATACTTTATAAGTTACTTGTATTTCAGATACCAGTTTTCCCTCAGTTGAGAGTTTTAGCTTTATGGATAAGAAAATCTACTCTTGATTGATAAAATACTTCTCTCTGAAGTTTGACAGTTTTGCTTCATATATCTAAGTCTTGATTTGGAATTTACTTGTGTGTATGGTATATGATAAAGATCCAATTTTATTTTCCTTTTTCATAAAATAACCTGTGGTCCCAACACTCCCTTTTTGTCACTGATTGATCATGCCACCTCTGATAGACCGTGACTTTCTCTGCATGGCTATGTTTCTGGATTCTGTGACGTGCTGTATGTATTTGTCTAGTCCCATGTGCGCTCACATCATCTTAGTTATCACTGTATATAAACACCTACTATAGACCGATGAATGTCTTACTCGGACCTTTCTCAAAGCTGTTCTGACTGTTCTTGATCATTCACTTACAATTTTCACTGGCATTACATCTTATCTGTAAGTTTCTTTTGGAGAAATGTCTTAAAGTTCATAAACACAGTTAATCTTCTTTATGTACATATTTCCCTGTAACCTTTCAGTGTTGTTTCATAAATTTCCCCAAAATATCTTGGCAAAATTTATTAGGTTGATTTCTAGATGCATTACCTGGCTCTTGTGAATAGCAGTTTTCTAATTGGTTGTTCTACTGCAGAAGCACTTTGCCCTACTCCATGAGACTGTTAAGCTCTCTTCTTCCAGTAGATGGCGATAAAATTAATGAAGATTTCATCAGGGATTATTTTCTTTGCAAAAGTATTCTTTTTCAATGAAATTAAAATGACTTGTTTTAAAGATATTGACTCCAGAGTATCTCTAAATTATCTCTCTTTGTATATTTAGGAGGATAAAAGGAAGCGAGATCGGGACCGTGTGGAGAATGAGGCAGAAAAAGATCTTCAGTGTCAGGCCCCTATAAGATTAGACTTGCCCCCTGAGAAGCCTCTTGCCAGCTCTTTAGCCAAACAAGAAGGTTGGTATAACTTTGATTAGCTGCCCTTAATGAGAAGGTTGAAGCTATTTTAAGAGTCACAGCCAGGGAAAATGGTTGGGTTTCTAAAGTTAAATTTTTTAAGTTATTTCTCTTACTGCATAAGTACCTTAAATTAGCTTCTTCAGTTTTGAACTTATGTTCTCATATTTCAATATTTATAAGTGTAATTTCTGTATAAGGTAACTTCATAGTAAATATGCTAAAATCACATAGATAATGAGTTAATACTCTCTAGGTTTTTCCTTTTAATAATGCTCTTTTCTTTCTTTTTCCCTTTCAGAGGTAGAACAGACACCCCTTCAAGAAGCTTTGAATCAACTAATGAGACAATTACAGAGGTAGATGCTTTTTTCAGTATTTTATAGAATTCAGTAATTTAATTATTTAAAACTACATTTTGCGATATAATTCAAATGTACTTGATTTTAAAGTGAATGATAAGGGGGACCTCCTTGGTGACGCAAGGGGTTAAGACATAGCACTGTGATGCTATCTGTGGCCACTGCAGCACAAGTTTAGTCCCTGGCCAGGAGGGTGGCCCACATGATGCCGCTGACCTCTCTTGGTTCCCCACTGTTCCCTCAGATCAGTAGGTCTGTTCTGTTCCCCGCTTTGTCTCTGGTGAATCCTCTCACTCACCTGCCACACCTCTGACCTACACCCAGGCTCTTGTATGGGGTGTGTTTCCTTGTATTTATTTAAATTATAAATCTTTAAAAAAAAAATAAAACTAAGGTGAATGATAAACATGCTTGACAATAGAAGTACTCCAAGAAACTGACTTTTAGATGTTCTCATTTAGTTTGTTTTAACTGGCAACTTGAGTCATTACATAATATTTTTAATATCAGATCTTTTTAAAGTAACCTCTGATGCTAAAGCTCTAACCCAAGAGAAAACAATAGATATTTTTATTTTGCTGATAGATGAAAATATTTTCTGTGTGATGTTTATGCTATGGTTATTCAAAGACCATTAAATCTAGATAAAGAAAAAAATGCCAATAATATGATTTGTAGCCCCCTTTTAAATACAGAAAATTATTTTTTAAATTTCAGTATATTACACTAGTGTTCATAAAATGAAAAATAGTTAAATTTTTATTTAAATATTTATTGTGCGGGGCCGTCCCTGGTAAGGGGTTAAAGCGCAGCACTATGAAGCTCTCCACAGCCACTGCAGCAAGAGTTGGATCCCTGGCCAGGGAGCTGACCCACAGGGCACAGCAGACCTCTCCTGCTTCCCCAGTGCTCCCCTCAGTCCACCTGTTCTGCTCCTCACTCTTGTCTCTAGTGAATCCTCTCATCCATTGCACCTCTGGCCTGTATCCCAGCTCTTATATGCTTAAATAAATCTTTTTATAAAAAAATATTTATTTTGCCACCTCTTTACTCAGAATTGCATTTTCAATTCAGAAACATTTACACTTTTTTGGAGAGGATTCATAACGAGGATATAAACTCCAATAATGGCCTTTCTTCTCACTGAAGTATACTTAGATGTCCTCCCCAGAACACACCGTAAATAATGTTTTAAGATAAAGCCTGTAGTGCTAGCTGTATCTGACACCTGTTCAGATTTGTAATTTAACCAGAAGTTAGTGTTCACTCTTCCTTTTTGGTATTAGATTAGTTGAATAAATTTTATATCTTCAGTATGCTCAAATAAGTCATTTCTTGTGAAGCGAATGTGTAAATATTGGCATTCCATCTCAGCTAGAATTTAGAACTAGAAAGTGTTTTAGCTGACTTCTAATTTTATTCCTTTTACCATAGACTAGAGTGATACCATCTTAAAAGAAATATACATAATAGTGTTTCTTTTGGTCCAAGGATTTTCACATTGCTCAGACATTTTGGTAATTAAAATCTAGAGTCACAGTCTAATGAAGAAAATTCACCCCAAAGAGATCGTCCAGCCATGATTAGTTGTTATTCACAATAAGTACTTTGGACAGCACTCATTTGGCTATAAGTGGGGTTTTTGCTTATTCTCATTAGCTTATTTACTCTTCCTGCTTAGGGATACCTGTGGGAAGAACAAAGGCAAATTGACATAAATTTAAGCTCAGACGCTGGCTCTTCAGTTTTGTCAGAATGATTTGGCCAGTCTAAACCTTAGTATCTGCATTTCCACATGAGGGTACCATCGCCTTGATGACTTGTGAGGATTACCCAGAAAATACATGAAGTACCTAATACTGGGCCTAGCACATGGTCAGAGCCTTTTAAAAGTCGCTGCTGTTACATTCTTATACCACTTTTATTGTGATTATTTGGAGTAAGAAAATGGTATATCTTATTTCCAGAGGGGGAAAAAACCAGAAAAGTGAATTAATAATATGGAGCAGTAATTCTGAAGCCTGTCAAATACCAGTGCCAAATAAATACCAGACCAGCACTCAGTCCTAGAAATACCAAATGCCTTGACCCGCCTTCCTCCCCTAAGAGATTCTAGGGTGTTGGGGTGAGCCTCCTTGCTTTTAAAAGTTCTCTGGGGCCTTCCCTGGTGGCGCATCGGGTTAAAGCATAACACTGTGAAGCTGCCGCAGCCACTGCAACACAAGTTCAATTCCCCACCAGGGAGGTGACCCATATGGTGTGGTAGACCTCTCCAGACCCACTGCAGCTCCCCTCAGCAGTGTATTTCAGTCCATCTGCCTGTTCTGCTCCCCAGTCTGCTTCTGGTGAATCCTCTCACCCCCTGCACCTCTGGCCTATACCCAAGTTCTGTGTGCATAAATAAATAAATCTTTTTTAAAAAATAAAAGTCCTCTAATGATTCTTACACATTATCAGCTAGTCAAGACTTATGATAGGAAGCACTGATTTTCTCCAGCTTGAGGATTTGGAGATTTTTTTAAATAATTTATTTATGCATAGAAGAACTGGGGTCTAATTCAGAGGTACAGAGGATGAGAGGATTCATTCATCAGAAACAGCAGGGAGCAGAACAGGCGGATCCACCAAAATACACTGCTGAGGGCAACAATGGAGAGCCAGGAGGGGTCTGCTGCATCCTATGGGTCACTCCCTGGCTGGGGATTAAACTCATACCACAGTAGCAGGTGATAGCTTGATAACACTGTAACTTAAACCCCTGTGCCACCACGGAGGCCCCACCTAAGAGAATCTATTTTTAATGTCAGATTTTTTTGGACATTCCCCCCACACAGACAGAAACACATATGTAAGAGATGTATCCGTTGGCTAAGGAAATTGCATACACGGGTGCAATAAAAGGTTACAGGTGTGTAGCTATAGTTATTATTTGTGTCCTTTCTCCTGAGGTTGATTAATAGAGTATTAATATAATCATAAAAGCCATTTACTCAAGGTTTTCTAGTTTGCTTCCTTTCTCCCTGAGGTGCTACTAATTTATTAAGACTGCACATTTTAAAAGATTCTACTAGGGTGTAAAAAATTTATATATACATACATATATATAAAATAAGGACTTTGTTATTAGTCCTTAAATCATTCCTTCAATTTTCACTGAAAAACCAGTTTTTCTACATCTGACATCTGCTCAATTTTCCTTCAGTTTTCACTGAAAAACTAGTTTTTTCCACATCTGACATCTGCTCCTAGACCACTGGATTTGTTTATAGTAGAAATAAAATTGCCTGTTTTATATGTTCACAGAAAAGACCCGAGTGCTTTCTTTTCATTTCCTGTGACTGATTTTATTGCTCCGGGCTACTCCATGATCATTAAACACCCAATGGATTTTAGTACCATGAAAGAAAAGATCAAGAACAATGACTACCAGTCCATTGAGGAACTAAAGGTAACTAGTTGTCTGTGTTAAGAATGGAGAAACCAAGCCCTGCAATGAAGCGACATATCTTCATTCAGTCAAGAGTCAAACTCTTGAATCCTGTATAATTAAAATCTTGTAGAGTATTTATTCAGGATCATTTGCTTGCCTTTTTGTTTGGCAGAGAATTAAATTTACTTTAGTTTCAAAATCTTTGGTTTTTTCTGTCTTAGAAAACATTTTGAGCTTGAGGAGAGAAGGTAAAATGAAATTGACTGTTACATTGTCTTGTTTGTTTTTAGAAAAATTTTGAACTTAATATATTCCATAACATATTTTCTCAACCTTTAATATGAAAAGGTATTTGACTTTTAACTAGGTCAATGGAGGTAAAACTCATTTTAGTGAAGAGTGAATTACAGTAATTTCTCTTTTTTTGTAGATACCTAAGATGTGTGTGTGTCTTCTAAAATAAAATCTAACTTGATTTGCCGAGCAGTTCAGTTATATTTTTAATTTGATGAAAGACACTTGGCTCCCTCTAAGTTTGCTTTTAACTGTATTTGCTGAACAGCTTTCCTTCAATTTTAAGAGGGAAAAACATATAAGAATCGGCAAGCCACCAAGGTGACGTATATGCCTTATGGGATAGTTGAAGTTTTTTCTGTCTTTAACTAGTTTCAGTGTATGTTGATTTCAGAGGTATCTGTAATTATTCTAAATAAGTGGAAATGTGTTTATGAGGCAGTAAACATTATCTCTACTTAGTATCTTTTCCATACAGATGCCTATCAGCTGAGACTTAGCAACAGTACAGTACCAAATTCTGTCTTTGCTATCAGTTTGACTGTATAGGTGATAGTTACTTACCCTGAAGAAACTGATTTACACTCTCTTGTAATCAGAGAAATGGTTTTGTGCACAGGCGGTTAATATCATAATTGAAATGAGCACTGTTTTTGTTTTTGGAATTTTCTGCATTACTGCATGTTTTCCTAGGGAAAATTCAGTAACCCAGAGCAATATTTACTACTTAGTTCAATAAATAGACTTAATAGGCTGTGCAAGTTGACTTGTTGTTGTTATTTAATTAAATGAAAAATACACAGAAAAGTCATTCCCCTAATCTGAGTGACCTAGTCCCATTACACATTATGGTTAAGATGTATAGAATCTCCAGATAGCCTTAACAGATCAGAACTGGAATTAGTAGCATAATCTAGTACTGTCTTGCCAGGTATAGGCCCAGTGGGCATTTAGTCTGAGTAGTAGTCATCTGTGAGCTCCTTTTACTTGCCTTTCCTCTCCCCAAACACATATTTGATAATTCTTAATGGAATGGGAGCTTTTCAGAATATCCGTGACAAAGATAATTAACCTGGGGTCCTGTGGGTAGTCGTGGATGAGCCTTTGTGGGACCAAGAACCTCTAAAATTACTTGAAAATTCTGTGTGCATGCATGTATATACTGAGGAACAGAGCCATGGCTTTCATTGGGGTCTTACAGAGCCGGGCCCCAGCAAAATCCTGGGTGCACATTTGGCCAGGAACTGAGAAATCAGCAGGTACTTTAAATTCAATTCCAAATTTATTGTAACCCTTGAAGCAGTTTTCTCACATGCTTTCAAATAAACTGGTTTATCTCTTCATTCCATTTGTGTCTTCTAATCTGTCATTACTTACTGTTAAGCAATAGGATTTGGAATTTGGAGTTTAGTTTTTGCTTAGAGAAACATTCTTTTCAGGGTATATTTACCTCTTCAACAAAGTATGACCTTGTTATCACTCAAATTTATGCGTAATGTATAAATTACTTAATGAATAAAATATGCTATGGGATTGAGTCCCCTAATGGACATGCACACTTTTTAATTTTCAAATTTGAATCAAAAGTACACATCAATTTTAAATCAAAATTTTTGATAATTCGACTTGTCTGGTTACATGTTTTAACTCTTGAGTTTCTATGGTTTATCTCACAATGCATCATTTAACAATATTTTGCAAAGTGTGTTTAGCTCAAAATCGTATTCAAATACTTAGTGTAAATGTTTTTATAATGCTCAGTGAATTTGAACTTGGTAGGAAATATTGTGGTAATTAAGTACTGTTCCCATTTTCAGTCAAGATCTGAAATAAAATATTTAATTCATAAATGAAAACTGAAAATGTTTGTTTTTAACTTGAGTCATGTTTAATTATGCAAATTACTCAGGTTTAAGATTATTCTATTTAAATATAAAATAGAAATATTAACTTTTGGGCAGAAAGATAATACTGAAGAAACCCATTTAGAAATTTCATCTTGAAATTTATAATTTTATATAGTTACTATAAAATGTTTAGGAATTTGGAAAAGAATAGTGGAATGTTTAATTCAGTAGTATTTGGTTATTGAATCTTAAATTTTAATTGCTATTAATGTTGTTTAGTAAAACAGTGAAAGGAAAGGGTAAGATGATTTTGTATGTTTTTATTTTAATTTTCAAGTACCTGTATTTTGTCAAACCAGGACAAGAGATACTTTATTTTGTTTTAATGCATTTCCTCTCTTACTGTTCTCTCTACAGGATAACTTCAAGCTCATGTGCACTAATGCTATGATCTACAACAAACCAGAGACCATTTATTATAAAGCTGCAAAGAAGCTGTTGCACTCAGGGATGAAAATTCTTAGCCAGGTAAAGAAAATTGTCACAAATAACAGTTCTAAAGTTTGTAACTCTCTGGTTTTTTTGGTCATGGTGATAGCAGGTCTTATAAAGTACTCATTTTAGAGAATGTTCATGTTAAAGTACAAAATGTTAAATCTTAAACATGTATTTAAAATTAAATATTTTCTCCTTAATATTGAGGAGAAAATTAAAACGACCGTCACTAGAAAGACTTATTTTCCCTATGAAAGAAGCATGAGCCTGAATTCCAGGTTGCAGGAGAATTATTGAGACCTTTCCTAAAAAACTCTTCCCTTTGTGGGATGGACTCTGACGCGCTGATAAAGTACAGTAACTCCTCCTCGCCAAGGGAAACAAATTGTACAAATGAGCAATAACTGGGAACTGTCTCAAAGCCACTTGCCCCAGACTCTCCCTTGCAGGACAAGCACTGGTGTGTAGCAAGGCATTTGGGGTGCAAGAAATGTGTGCAGAGGCCCTGACGGCATCCGGCTTTGTGAACGAGCTTGATCATGATGGCTGATTCAAAACAGACACGGTACATAGGCACAGAAAGTTACCTAAGTATCATCTCGGAGGGACAATTGATGAAAAACCTTGAAGGTAAATTGAGTTGATGGTTGTTCATCTACTGGAAGAAAAGAGCTCGATAGTAAGTGGCATCTTTTGAGGTCTTTCTTATATCTCTGAGTAAGATAGGAAAATAAACTGAGGACATCCTCGCTCTGTACCCCAACAGAAAGTCAAAAGATTGAATTTTACATCTAATTCTTTCTCACTAATTTGTGAATCTTGTTTGAATAAGACACTCTGGGCTTCAGTGTTCTCATCTGTAGAGAATGTTGAATCTGTGATCTCCAAGATAATTGGAGATTAATTTTGCTGATTCTAGATAAAGGCTAGAATAAGGAGGAGGCTATAAAAAAGAATAGTAAGACAGGAGAGATTTTTGCAGAGAAGAACTGAATGGGTAGAAGACATAGGAAGGAGGAAGAACCAGCAAGAGCTGGAGGTATGACACAGTGGCAGTGAGGCGAGGTAGATGCGCGTGTTGTCTGGTGCTGTGGTGGTCATCTGTGTGCACTTCGCAAAGAAATGCCTCGGTTTGCAGATGTCTGAGTGTGTGCTTGGCTTTCAGAGGTTTTTGGGTTCACTTACCTTGGGGGAAAAAAACATCTGGACTGGTTATTTCCATTGTGCCCCTAACAGTTAGCCAGCGTCAGTTTCCACCCTCTCCTAATGACCTGAGAAACAAATGAGAGCTAGTTACCCAGTCTCAGCGAAATTCGCAGAGGAAATGGGAATAAATGTCCATACAGTTCTTTTCAGAAAGACTCAAAATCCAGAACCAAACTACATTTCATATTTAAAGGTCAGCCAGTGCAGATTTAGTCACTTTAAAATATATACATTGGGCCCTCCCGCGTGGCGCAACGGGTTAGGACACAGCACTACAAGCTAGCCGCAGCCACTTCATTGCGAGTTCAATCTCAACCCTGGAGGTGACCCACGTGGCACGGCAGACCTGTCCTGAACTGCCCACTTCTCCTCAGCAGTGGACTTCATGAAGCCTCTCACTGCCCCTGCACCTCTGGCTTGTACCCCAGTTCTGTATGAATAAATAAATCTTTAAAATATATACACACACACATTGAATTTTTAGGAGAAGATTTAATTTGTATATCCAGACATGTCCAAAATTAATTACAGACTTTCTCTTATTACTATTTTCTTTAAATAATATAGTTAATTTAACTTGCAAAGGATTCCATTATATCTTATTCTACCAGGTTGGAATGGCTGGAAGCAGAAAAAATGGAACTTTCCTTCTTTCCCTTTTTTCTCTCTCTGGTCTTTCTCTTTTCCTGCTCTGTGGCTGTTCCTCCCACCCAAGATGGGAGGGAGCCTTACAGTAGTGACTTTTAAACCTTTAAATATACTTAAATACACTTCAGAGCTATCTCTCCTAGTAGCAGCACTCGCTGGCACACCCTTCCATGAATGGTATTTATTTTTGTTTTTTGTTTTTAAAGTATACAGAACTGGGGTATAGGCCAGCGGTACAAGGGTGGTAAGTGGATTCACCAGACAGAGTGAGGAGCGGAACAGGCCGACTGACGGAGTACACTGCCTGGGGGTGCAGTGGGCAGGTCAGGAGGGTCTGCCATGCCACGTGGGGTCACCTCTGGGGCGGGCGGGACCGAACTCAGGCTGACATGGCTTTTAGCTTCTTAGTGCTGTTCTTTAACCTGCTGTGCCACCAGGGAGGGCCCCCATGAATGGTGTTTTAATTTTAAAAGAATTGTTCTTTAATGTTCATTATAAAGATTTTATTCATCATTTTTTTAAGGTATGCACAAATAGTAACTGCTTGACACTAGTTTTATCAAGAGCAGACATAAGTAGAATAATTCTTCTGGTGTCCTGGATAAATAATAGGGTGCAGCATTCTAGGACAGAGAGTATTATTGCTAGCCCAGTCAGACTTCAAGGTTCAGATTCTAGCCCTGTCTTTAAGAAGCTGTGTGACCTCAACAAGCTATTACCACTTCTCTCAACCTTTTTCCTGTCACATAAAATGGGGTAATGTTAATATTTACCTCAGAATTATATCTGATACATTGGTAGTGCTCAGTAAGAATTAGCTATTAATAATGGCAAAGAACCAAGCCCTTTTAGTCATTTAATATTATAAGATTGGGATGGGTAAGAAGTATGCTTATTTGGAGACATTTTTAATTATTAAAAGAGAAAAAGATACTGCTTTTCAAAGTAAGATTAGTTAAGCTCAGCTTTTCCCACAATTAACTTTAGAAGATTTCTCTTTTAATTCTGTGTATGCTGCATTTGAAGAAATCCCAAAATGTTCATAATGTAGGTTCTGCTTTATAAAATACTAGAATCAAGATAAAAAAAGGTTGCTGAGAACTTCATAATATCTAAACCTTTAATCAGCGTTTATTGAATATCTACTATATGCCTAAATCAGTTTGAGGTACCAGAAAGAGATGAGTAAGAATAACTTAAGTAACATACACAAGGGAATAAGCAGCTAAAGAAGTAATCAACTCATTAACATTTTTTTAAAGAATTATTTATTTATTCATACAGAACTGGGGTACTCATACAGAACTGGGATGAGTACATACAGGCCAGAGATGCGGAGCGTGAGAGGATTCACCAGGGACAGAGAGGGGAGCAGCGGGCAGGTCAGGAGAGGTCTGCCATGCCATGTGGTCACCTCCCGGGCAGGCGGGAATCGAACTCATGCGGAAGTGGCTTTTAGCTTCTTAGTGCTGTGCTTTAACCCGCTGCGCCACCAGGGAGGGCCCTCATTAACATTTTAAAATATATTAAAGCATGTTTTTAAAAATTAGATTGGTGGTTTTGGTTTTTTGGGGGGGGTTTTGGTTTGTTTTTGCAATGATTCTTCTCAATTTGACAAGGATTCATACTCCAATAAAACTTGCAAAAACTGATATATAAATTAGTAACTGTCTGAAAGACAGTTTGGCATAAATACTAGAGCCTT
Source organism: Condylura cristata (assembly GCF_000260355.1). Classification (NCBI taxonomy): domain Eukaryota; kingdom Metazoa; phylum Chordata; class Mammalia; order Eulipotyphla; family Talpidae; genus Condylura; species Condylura cristata. Next base: position 782,717 of record NW_004567140.1, on the reverse strand, counting down.
AAAAATACTCATTTTCTTTGGTCTAGTTTCTCTACTTCTGGAAATTTATCTTAAAGAGATAGAGATTCCTAGAGAGGTGTACTTACAGTGATGTTCCTGAGACTTGGAAATAATATAAATGCCCAGTTGTATGTTAATTATATCATAAACTTATAAAGGATGAAATACAATACAGCTATTTAAAACATCTTAAAGAATGATGATATGAAAAGGAAGTGCTTGTAATTAATTAACTGAAAAGGTTGTACTGGCCAAATATTCAGTATAATTCCAATTTATTAATATGGAAAATGCTTAGAAAAATACTGAAATGATAAGCCTGTTAACACTGTTCCTCACTTTCCTCTCAAAAAGTCAGATCCATTGAAAATGGCAGTGACATGTTCTTGTTTTCTTTTTTTTTTAGGTTTATTTATTTATGCATACAAGAACTAGGGTGAAGGCCAGAGAAGTGAGGTGGTTAGAGGATTCACCAGAGACAGAGTAGGGAACAGAACAGGCAATCGATTGAAATCTGCTGCCACAAGGAACAGCAGGCAAGACAGGAGAGGTCTGCTGCGCCACATGTGGGTTAGCTCCCCAGGCCTGGCCTGGGATCAACTCATGCTGCATGGCCAGCAGTAGCTTGATAGTGCCCAGACTTTAACCCCTGTGCATGTTCTTACGGCTCTCACAGTCTCCATTCCCATAGCTGAGGGAGATAGCAAAGGCCCAACCTGAGGACACTGGGCCTAAGTCCCTCCCTCTGACCTTGGAGGAGTCATGTAGCATTCCTGGGCTACACTCTTACTTGAGTGACCTCTGGTCCTTTCCACTTACTAGCTTTTATTATTCTGCTGCAGTCTCTCCTGTTGTAGTGGTGGCAGCCCTGAGGAGACTACTCTGCATATTTTATCCAATGATAATTCTCAAATTAAAAGGCAGAGCCTTCCAGAAACAAATTTTCTCACATTTGCCTAGAAACCTCAAGCCCTTAACCATAATAAAAATTTCACAGCCTATCAGTGCAGTGAAAAATTAAGCACATGTTTCACAAAATAGAAACAAGTCTTTGGTGAGAACATTGTGCACTCTGAGAAAGCATTTGTAACCTTTTGTTCAAGAGAGAAACCCTTCTGTGAAATATATAAGACTACAGCAGATTACTACACCTCCACTTTCTGAATGCAGTGCAGGCAAGGCATAGTCTTAATAGTTGCTCTCCTGTAAGCTTTTTGATGATCAAGTTATAAAGAATTCTTTTACACTAGGAATTAACTTATCTAAATTGAAGGAATAGACTTTATTGTTCTGGTTCCTGACTATAATACTCTTGGTGTAATTACACTTGTTTTTCTCCTCTAGTCAATGACAGGGTAAGTGCACTCTTGTGGGGAACATGTGTTACTTTAAAAAATTAATGACATGCACTGGACTGTGGTGACGGCACACGGGTGATTTGGTGATGGGAAGCCCACGGGGATGACAACTGAGATGGAAAAATGCACAAAACCATGTAAAAATAAACTATTGCATTATTTTTAAAATAATGACAAACATTTAGGAACAATGTCTTTGAATATTTTTAGGAGAGAATTCAGAGCCTGAAGCAGAGCATCGATTTCATGGCAGATTTGCAAAAAAGCCGAAAGCAGAAGGACAGGACAGATGCCTCACAGAGCGGGGAGGACAGCGGCAGCGGCTGGCTGAGGGAAAGGGAGGACCCCGCGGGTGCTGAAGCACAAACTCTTAAGAGCCCCAGCAAGGAAAACAAAAAGTGAAGTATCTTTGGAATGTTAGGTTAAGCTGTCCTTCTCAGGCTAGGATGGGGGTGGAGGGGTGGAGATGCAAAGTCTGGGTCCACCTGGCTCCATGGGTGGCTTTTGAGGTGGAGATCTCTTGAGAATGGAGTGCCCTCTGCCCTCTTCCCACACGGAGTCTGTGGACAGCTCAGGAAACAGTTGAGTGTGTATTCTTCCCAAAGCAGTTTGCAGAGCTGTTAAATTACCCTAAGTACTCATCTTTTCAGTGAGTTTATTAAACAGCTATTTAAGACAACAATGCGCACTCACCTCATTCCATAAAGGACTCGAGGAAGCAGTTAAGCACAGTACAGCCACTTGTAAACAGCAGGGCAGTCACCGGGCAGCCGCGCCAGCGTGACTGCTCAAGAGTTCTGTCCATCTGGCTCTCCCCACTGCCAGGCCTAATGCCCACCGCCTCACAGTCAGCTCTGGGCAGGAGCTCATTGGTGCAAAGAAAAGTAAACTTGTGACTAGTTTTTGTTGTATTTCTAAGGTTTATATGTTTTAAATGTATGCTTAAAAAGAAATAATTTTGTGCTGCTTTCCCTTCCAACTATATTTCAGGTAGAATTCATTTTGTAAATGTGCTGAGCAAAATAGTAAAGGCAGATTAACACTGGATGCAAAAGCCTACCAACATACTCGGTCTGTTTCTTTTTAACTTGGTATTAATATGTGTTTTCAGGAAAGACAAAGACATGGTTGAAGATAAATTTAGAAGCAGTAATTTCGAGAGAGAGCAGGAGCAGATTGACCGCATCGTTAAGGAATCTGGGGGAAAGCTAACCCGGAGGCTCGTTAACAGCCAGGTGACCCAGCTTTTCTTTCCTGGCCTGCTAATGCGAGCTGTGTACACAATGAAGTTCTTGGGTTGCTTGTATGCTCTTAATCCGAGTCTGCTGTAGAGCTTTTCTGGTACAGTGCTCAAAAGAAAACTTGATGCATTTGTAAAGTATGTTATTAATCTCATCCTCTGTTACTGGATTTTTTCTTTTTAGTTGAGGTTAATGTGTTCTGTAATCAGAAAATGAACCACACATTTTAAGCTTAGCAAGAAAACATACATACTTAGTTCTTTTAAAACAATAATATTTAGCACATTAGTTTTAAAACCAGTGGATTAATACATGATTCTCGTTGATTCACCCCCTTCCCCACTCTTCACTATCCTTTAACAGTAGACAGAACTAGGTGACCTGTTCTTTGGCTCATCAGCATCTGTCTACATGTAGAAAGGCATGAAAGGCAGTATTTGAGTATATGGATACTCACCTAGATTGGTTTGATTAAATTAAGGCTTTCTGGTGTGCTGTCTGTCATTCCATATGCACTTACATATAATACTTAATATAAAATATGAATGTGTTTAGTGAATACTGTGTGTATATAAAGCTGTTTATGCCCTCTGGACACCTTGGCTCATTGCAGTGTGAATTTGAAAGAAGAAAGCCAGATGGAACGACGACGTTAGGACTTCTCCACCCTGTGGACCCCATTGTGGGAGGTAGGTTTGCAGAATTAGGCTGCAGGTGGACTTGATGCTGTTTGGTAGACGCAGGAACCTGGACTGAAGCGACACGCCTGGGGGTGATAAACCCAGCTGTGTCACTGTCCACAAAGACTCCCTCTGGCCCTAGTCTGCATAATGGGTCGTTACTACCAAAGGCACTGCCTTAGTGAGAAGTGGAGCTAGGTATAGAGCAGGGACCAAAACAGGGGAGGTCACAAGCAAAAAACGATCTGTTAAGAGACGGCACAGTAGCTGTCCCTGGTGGCACTGTGCGGCTATTGACAGCCACTTCGGCCCAGTTCAGTCCCCGGCCAAGAGCTGACCGACAGGGAGTAGCAGACCCTTCCTGCCCTGCCCACTGCCCCCCTCAGCAGTGCATTTCAGTAGATCTGCCTGTTCTGCTCCCCACTCTGTCTCTGGTGAGTCCTCTCTCCTCCCGCAGCTCTGGTCTGCACTTGTATGCATAAATAAATCATTTAAAAAAGAGAGAGAGAGAGGCCATAATTTTAATGTGAACCAGTCCTACTAAACTGCCTCTGAGGTAATGTGTAATAAGTCACCTAGGTGCTCTCTGGCTGCTGGAGGCTTCCTTAGCAAGCTAATGCTTAGGAGAGGTGGGAGAACAGCAGCAGGAAGAATAGGGTAAAAGAAACTTTGAAGCAGGGCATAGTTGATTCATTTGAGGACTGAAAGGGCAAGCCTGTTACTATTCTTTTGGCATTAATTCCAACCACAAAATGCTAAAGAGAACATTAGGCTCCTTGACTAACATGGAACTGCTAACATGCATTCAAAACAGCTAATTTTTTACTTGATGAAATTTTCACAGTTCAATTTTAAATGGTTTGGGGTCAAATAAAACACTATAGGACTGACAACCTTGCTATTTCCAGGCTAGCTGTGGTACAAATTTGGTGAGGGGAGATGATGCAGCTATAACTGCATTGATTTGACCAGTGCTTTCAGATCTGCCCCTTGCTTTGCACTGAGCGGAGACACTACCTTGGTCTGGTTTCTGACTCCTGTAGCCACAGTCACACGTGGCGGGGCTGACTTGACTCCACCCATTCACAGCAGCTCTCCTCAGGAGGCCCAGTTTCCAGCTAGATGGGAGATGCCCTTGTGAACTCCTGAGGTTCATCTTCCTGGTGGGGTACCAGCCCACATAGGAACACCAGACTCCAGACTGCTGGCCAAGAAGAGAAGAGCGGACTTAGGTGTTTGAAGTTCCTTAGCAGCACTTCTGTTTTGTCACCCTGATCACCTATAACTCTGTCCTGGGGTGATCATGTTATAAGAACCAGATTCCTCTTCAGGAGAGGAAACACCTTTTGTTTTGGTGTTGCCAGAGGCTGCATTTTCTCCTGACATCATCCTTCTCAGATATCCTCAGTTCTCCTGCTCTTATCACAGATTTCCAGTGTCGTTACAGGAGTTTGTTCTGGTTTGGGGATCATGTCCTTAAAGCCTCACTCACCACACTAAAAATGTGGCTTGTGTATATTTTGTCTAAATATATTATGAGTTCTTGTTATTGTTAATCCAGGTGTTTTCTTAACCTTTCCAACTGGTTTACTTCCATCATCTTAGCATTGTTTTGTTTTGTTTTGTAGAAGAATTGGGGTATACCCAGAAGTGGTGGGGTGGTGAGGAGGAGGGGTGAGAAGATTCACCAGAGACAGTGAGGAACAGAACAGGCAGATCTACTGAAATCCATTGCGAAGGGGAACAGCGGGAAGACGGGAGAGGTCAGTGCTAACCCATATAGGGTTAGCTCCCTTGCCGAGGATCAAACTCAGGCCGTACCAGTGATGGCGCTGAGACTTAACCCCTAGGCCACAGGAAGGACCCATCATTAAAAGGTCCAACAGTTAATATTTCTTTTGGTAACTGAATGTAACATGATCATAAAGAAGTTTAGGAAGCAGTAGCAGAGAATGAAAATCAGGATTTGCCCCTGTCTACATTTCTGCTTTCCAAGCCCAGAATTTCTTAGGTAGAAAATGGGTCATAGCCAGGGCTGCTCAGCCTCCGCCCCAGAGCCCCAGGAGGGCAGGAAGGCATGTGCCTGCACACACTGCCTCCACAGCTGTCTCAGCCCCTGCGCTTCCCCCTCTGTCCTATTTTAGAGCCAGGCTACTGCCCCGTGAGGCTGGGAATGACAACTGGAAGGCTTCAGTCTGGAGTGAACACTTTGCAGGGGTTCAAAGAAGATAAAAGGAACAAAGTAACTCCAGGTAAGACTCCGTGTGGTGGTGGTGTTTTCTCTCCTTTTCAGGGATGTTCCCACTCCCTGCTTTATTCACTCACTCTCGTATTATTGCGAGACTATTATATTAAAGTCAGAAGAAACTGAAAAATCAGGTGTTGATATTCAAGATGAATTTTGTTTTTTTTTTAATTTTTCCTCTCCGTTTTGTGGGGGGAAAAATCACTTGTAGCTTTGCAAGTTTCTCTTTGGAGTGGAAATGCCTTCCTACGCCTGTATGGAGTTAGTAAAGAAGTAAAGTTATAAGGGAATAATATTTAATTTAATTCTTGTCAACAGTGTTATACTTGAATTATGGACCCTACAGTTCTTATGCACCACATTATGACTCCACATTTGCAAATATTAGCAAGGATGATTCTGATTTAATCTATTCAACCTATGGGGAAGACTCCGACCTGCCCAGTGATTTCAGGTAAGTCTCCAGTTCATCATTATTCCAAATAGCACATTTTCCTAACATTTATATCATGCATGATCCATGATAGACTTACACAGTCATCCAAAAGGTAGAAAATGGATATAATAGACCCTTGGTTATCACATCCTTTGGTAGAAACTAAACATTCTACAACAGCATATCTCCCTGACCCTTTCTGATGTTGGCACCTGTGGCATTTTAATTCTTTTAAAAATATGTTTTTAAAGATGCTGTATCAGTTGAAACTAACGTTCAGGAACTTGTTACTTCGGAATGCGTGTGCCGTCTCCCCTGCTGTGACATTGCTGTGTGTCTGTGAGTCTTGTCCCAAGGCTAGTCAGTTTGGGGACATACAGCACATTTTCTCCGAGATAAAAGTTACGTCGTGACAGCCTGATACCTAAGATGACCCACATAGAGGCCTGAGACCCATCGCATGCCAGTAGACTTGTAGCTACTGGAAATCTCTCAGGAAATCTTCCCTGGGGGAGACTTTTGTGCTCATCTCTATGATGAGATGACACCCGCTGCCAGGATTCTGACTCGGTACGGCATTGAGCGTGGCACTGGTATCTTGACCTGGCACAATAATTTAGCCCTACAGATAAATGATCCCCTGGCTTTCTGTCAAAGAGGGGCTTGTTGACGTATATGTCTGTAGAGCGGTATCTGGCACGGTGTTGTTTAAGATGGGTCCTGAAGACATCAAGTGACCATTGTTGAAGATTCGGTCATGTATTTCCTTTAGACCTCACACGTTTGGACACATTCTTTCCAGTTCATTCATCTGTGCACCCCACAAATAGGCATTGCTTGTTCGTAATGTGCCAGGTGTTTTTCTGGCAGTTGGGGGATTCCACAAGAGACAAGCAATCAGACAGATTCATGCGCCCAGTCAGATGGTAGCAGTGCTAGGGAGAACAGTAGAGATACAAAGGAAGGTAGTCTGTGCTGGGGTTAGTGTGTAGTGTAAGTAGCGTCGTCAGAAAACAGCCCTACATTACTAAGGAGGTAAAGAAGCAAGCACTGATGTCATTGGAAAGAGCGGCATTCCAGCCAGTAGAGTCATGGTCCGTGGCCCTGGGTGGGCCCCCACCCTGCCTGCCATGTGCAGAGAACAGCAAGAAGAGCGGTACGGAGCAGAAAGCATGCAGGGGCAGCAGGTGGGAGTAGATCTTTGTAAGGACCTTATGTGAGATGGAAAAGTACTGATGGGTTTTGAGCAGATTAAGGACCCATTCTGGCTCAAAATTTTCAAAACAGATTGCCCGGGGTCGGGGTAGATGTAGGGAGACTGCCGTTGTCGTTGTCATCAAGAAGAGCTGGACCGTGAGAATAGTGGTTGAGGTGTTGACAAGGGGTTGGCCCCTAACCAGTAAGATTTCTTTTTTTAAAAAGATTTATTTATTTGTACATACAGAACTGGGGTACAGGCCAGAGGCTCAGGGGCGGCGAGAGGCTTCACCAGAGACAGAGTGGGGAGCAGAACAGGCAGATCGACGAAGTCCACTGCTGAGGGGGCAGCGGGCGGGTCAGGAGAGGTCTGCCACGCCATGTGGATCACCTCTGGGGTGGGGATCGAACTCATGTGGAAGTGGCTTTAGCTTCTCAGTGCTGTGCTTTAACCCGCTGCGCCACCAGGGAGGGCCACCAGTAAGATTTCTTTGCTGTTATTTTCATAACTTTCATTGTTTAGAAACTGAAGTGGGGCATGAGAAGAGCAAAATCAAGGATGACCCCAAGGTTATAGACTCCAGGGTTACTGACAGCCTAGAAGGATGAAGATGCTGTTTACTGAGAAGGGGGAGGTTTTAGAAGGGCTGTTCTGGGAAGATCTAGCAACTCAGGTTTAGACATTGTAGGTCTGAGATGCCTAGTAGCCCTCCAGACAGAGCTGACTGGAGGGTGTGGTCCAAATTGGAGGTGTAACGTGGAGAGTGGAACTCCACAGACTGAACCCCAGGCCCCCTACATCACCCAGGTCTTATTTTTCTTTGCATTATTTCATTGTCACAGTATGATTGATGTTGTTTAATTCTCTCATGATCATTTATCCCTGGTAAATACATAAACACAGTATTGTTTCTAGACAGAATATTTTATATCTTGGTGTACAAATATAAATTAAGGGCATCTGATGAAAAAAGTTGGCTATGCCAGTGGAGATGATTCATTTGAAAGTGACTTTGCCAACACACTCTCTCTTTCAGCATCCACGAGTTTTTGGCCACATGTCAAGATTATCCATATGTTATGGCAGATAGTTTACTGGATGTTTTAACAAAAGGAGGTCATTCTAGAACACTGCAAGAATTGGAGACGGTAAGAATGTTGCTGAAGAAATGGGGTGATTTATTACTGACTCTCAAGTATTAGTCATTCAGTGTTACAAAACCATGGGATTAACCAGCGTGACAGCTGCCTTCCATCCCTACAAGACAGCCAGCCCCTGGAGACCACGGGTGAGGGCGGAGGACAGAAAGAAGGGTCTGTGAAGACCTAAGAACTTTCATTGTCTCCTACTAACTTGGGGAATAAAGGCGCTGCTAGAGTTTACAGCTTAAAAGTCAATGTTAGGGTGCTCTGTCTTCTGACAAAAAAGGGGAAATCTTGTTTTTTTGACTTCAAGCCGTTGATTACTAAAAGGGACTGTCCTTCTCCTTGTTGTGCAGTACAAGACAGCAGTGGGAACCGTAGGTAAAGAAAAAGCTTCCTCGCCCTGTCTTTGTTAGCCTTTGAAACTGTCTCTGGTCCAGTTGGACACAGCTCACGGCATGGAATAGTTCAGAAACTGGGCTTAGAGATTAGAGCCAGAGCATGTTCTTGTGGTGCAAGAGAGAGCTGGTCTCAGAGTGCCCTCGTCGCGTGGTCAGAGGGGCCTGTGGCCTTGGGTCGTCGCGCTCTGGACTGGGCTGTCATTGCTTGTCGTGCCCTCATGGCCCCTTGGCTGCTGGCCCTGGTGACTTGTCCAGAAAGCCGGAGCACCGCAGGGTGCGTGAGAACCGCTCTGCAGTCTCCGCGCGTGGCCTGAAACAGTCCTGCCAGTGCAAGTGGCTTTGCTGTCCCCTTCCTGTCCGTCCGAATTAATTGTCCTGACCTAAATTGATTGTCTTCGTTTGTTGGTAATGACAGGCTAGTTCTAATTTAGCTTCTCCACCCTTGGACCTGGCACCTCTTTTTCTGACTTCGCCCTAGGAACTGTCACCAGTAAGGGTATGTTGTTTACATGTGCAGCACGTACATTTGGGTTGTGGGGCTCTTTCACATTCTCTTTAGCGTTTGGGTTACTTACAGGCGAGAGGTGCCCTCCAGCTTGGATCAGAATATTCCCCTGCTGGGGCAGAGGAGCCCCTGTCGTTCCTCCCACTTCCTCTTACCCCTAGCTCACTGAAGCAGGCTTTGTTTAGGGAGCTGCTGGTGCTGTGTGCTGACGTGTTGGGCCGTACATGACTTCTCCCCTCAGGTGTGGTCACCACACAGGACCCATAAACGGTAGGTAGGCAGGGGTGGGTTCAGCCACGCCAGCGAAGTGACTGAAGCCTAAATCCAGCACCGCGTGCCAGCTGGCCATGCTGATGCCTTTTTAAACTTGTAGAGCTCTTTGATCAGGCAGAGAAATATCAGTCTTGACGTTATCAGTGACAGTTACTCTTTACTGAAAAATACTCTCAAAAAGCTAGTGACTTAATTTCATTTTGAGTTAAAAAATTATACACCGGGCCCTCCCTGGTGGCGCAGCGGGCTAAAGCACAGCACTGAGAAGCTAAAGCCACCTCCGCATGAGTTCGATTCCCGCCTGCCCCGGAGGTGACCACATGGCGTGGCAGACCTCTCCTGACCCGCCCGCTGCTCCCCTCAGCAGTGTACCTCCTCCATCTGCCTGTTCTGCACCCCACTGTCTCTGGTGAATCCTCTCACCCTCCACATCTCTGGCCTGTACCCCAGTTCTATATGAATAAATAAATAAATCTTAAAAAAAAAAAATTATACACCAGTAGTCTGTATTCTTACTCCTTTTCTCTTGTTATAAAACTTTTGATATTTTTTCTATTTTCTTGACATTTCCCTTTCAGGCATCTTTTCTTCTTTTTTTTTTTTTTTAAGATTTATTTATGCATACAGAACTGGGGTACAGGCCAGAGGTGCAGGGGTGGTAAGAGAATTCACCAGAGACAGAGTGGGGAGCAGAACAGGCTGACTGGCGAAGTCCACTGCTGAGGGGAGCAGCGGGCGGGTCAGGAGAGGTCTGCCCCACCCTGTGGTCACCTCCGGGGCAGGAATGGAACTCATACTGAAGTGGCTTTAGCTTCTTAGTGCTATGCTTTAACCCACTGCGCCACCATGGAGGGCCCAGACCTCTATATTAATAAAGTTGTTTTTTTTTCTTTTTGCAGTCATCGCCTGAAGATGAAGACCAGACTAGGACACTTGATGCAGTGAAAGAAATGGAGGTAATTATCTCTATGTAATGGAAAGTATTCCTTTTTATGAGGAATATTTAAATGGTGACTAAACTAAAAGTTCTCAATGATGAATTTTGTTTTGGAAGAAAAATATTTTTGGAGACTCTCCTGAGATAGAAAAACAACTTTGCCTGTGGGGAGTCACGGAGGTAGCTAGTGCAGCATGCAGGCCTGTCACTAAGGAGCCAGAGTAGTTGCCCCAAGATGTAAACATCTGTGTTGTGGGAACGCAGGTTAGCTAAGCAAACTGCTTTGGATGGCTGAGGAGAGCCTCACAGAGGGAGTGTCTCCAGGAACGACTGGATGTGCTCCCAGCAGCAGGCCCAAGCAGCTGACGCGAACTGACGCGTAGCAGCAGCAGCGCCTGAGGGCACATGTGCCGTGAGCTCAAGAGCAGGTGGCCTTAGCGCCTGGGAGAGGAGGCTGCGTGGGTGAGGGCGAAGCCACGGGGCGTCTCAGGCAGTGCTTAGAAGTTGGGACATTATGACTAAGTGCAGAGAGGGGTTACCGGAGGGTCCAGTGTACAGCTGTGGGGTTTATCCAGGTAATAGCACAGCAATATCACTCGAGTGTGGGGAGTGAGGGCCCGTCTGAAGCAGCACATGTTAAGAATGTATGTGCCGAGTTCCTCGACGGTAATTTTCCTCCACCTTTTTTAGCCCACATGTAGTTGGAGAGATTAGGTGTTCTCAGTGTTTGAGCACGGAATGCAATACCAAAAGGTACCTGGACCCCTGAGCGTTTGGTCCCCTGCTCATCTGGGTTGACCTTTCCTAAAAACTAGTGCTGAGGTTGTAGAAACCAAGCCTTGTGATCCCAAAAATAAAGCTCCACCCTTTTCAAGATTTGGCTTCTTCCAGGCGGTAGTAGCAGTCTAGCTATGGAGCCTGGGGAGACCAGGAAATACCTCAGGTCCAGGATGTGATGTGAGTGTGTGTGCAGCAGGGGCTGAAGCAGTGGGAGCCTCGCAGGCTGCATGAGGTGGCGGCACAGCAGAAGCAGGGCCCAGCCTGGTAGCAGCGCTCTCCTCACTTCTGTCTTTGGAGTATTGACCATGACAGACAGATGCAGATTGTCAGGGACGCCTGATTACACTGGCAGTTAATGAAAAGTGGACGTTTGTGGACACTTTGCCAGGATTTGGGAATGGCATTATAAGAGGACTCTAGGAGGACTTTTGTAGGCATCAAAATCATGACACCAAAATAAATAGGAGGAATAGTTACCTGTGTGAACACAAACCATTTACTAATTTCTCGTTCTAGCTCTTATGGCTTCGCAAAGTCACTGCTTTTCTTTAATAGCAGGTTATGGAAATCGAGCCAGTGGGGCACTTAGACGCCACTAGTCAGGACAGGCTCACAGCACTGAAGGCTGTGACAAGCTTCGGTGTCCCGGTGGAAGTTTTTGACTCTGAAGGTGAGTCTCTCCAGAGCTTGTGAAGGGGATCCTGACGACCCGGCTGTGGGTTCAGGTTGCAGGACAGTTGACGTGGTTGTTCCCCCCAGAAAGTTTCACGCGTAAGTGAGAAAGCATGTCTGGGCGCCATTCATTTGAGGGCGGTTTTTCCTTTGAGGAGACTATCCGACACACAGCCAAACCCTAGAACATACATTCACTTTGCTGCACAGGCGCAGGCATGTCATGCTCGTGTTTCTCTCACTTCAGAAGCTGAAGTGTTCCAGAGGAAACTTGACGAAACCACCAGGCTGCTCAGGGAGCTCCAGGAAGCCCAGAACGAGCGGCTGAGCACCAGGCCTCCCCCCAACATGATCTGTCTCTTGGGCCCCTCGTACAGAGAAATGCATCTCGGTATGTTGTGTCTCCAGAAGAGAATGGGGGTGCTTACAGGAAAAACCTTGCGAGCAGCGGTCCTGGAGGGAGGACCATCGGCAGCTGATTATCTGTGTTATTTATTGTTCTTTGGGTTTTTTCTGTTAACTAAAATTAGAACCACATCTCAATGCCTGAAACTGTTTTTGATGTTCTTCTTTCTAGCTGAACAAGTGACCAATAATCTTAAAGAACTTGCACAGCAAGTAACTCCCGGGGATATTGTGAGCCTGCGTGGGGTCCGGAAGGCGCTGGGGGTTTCGTTCCCCGCCCCTGCTGTAGAGAGCCACTTGGTAGACTTAACGGCAGGTGGGTGCGGGTGACTCGGGGGGCGGAGGGCCCTGTGGGTGGGCGCTGTTGTTGCTCCATGCAAGGAACATTTGCCAGTTTGTCTCTTGATGTTTTAAATAAGCTATGTTTAGGTTTTTACCCATTTGCCTAGAGAATAAAGATTTCACATGCTTGCCAAAATAATTTTAAAAGCTACAGTGATACCTGTGCACTTTTAACCCGAATGAAGTGGCCTCTCTCTTCTTTCAGATTTTGAAGACCCTAGAAAGACTGATGTGGTTGCGTGTGGACCTGATGGGGTTTGAAGCTAAACTGCATTTGATTACATATCGTGTATATATTCTTTTTCATTCTAAACTTGGAAATGCTTTTCAGAAGATACTAAATATTTGTAAATTGTGTTTTTAATTAAACTTTGGAACAATTAATTTTAATGTTCCAGAGGTGTGACTTCTGTTAGGGATTTCCTCTCTCCCTCCAAAGCCCGGACGAGCAGTTGTGAGGGGCGCCTGGTGGATGCAGGCGGGAGCTGCCGGCTTGGGGGCCTCCAGGGTGTGCAGGGTCACCTTGAGGACCCAGGGGCATGGGGCTCAGGGCAAGCAGTTTTGCCTGGTATTGGAGGAGTCGGTGCCAGCAGGGCGAGTGCCCAAGGCCAGTGAGCCAGCGGGTCCACAACCCCAGTTACTTCCCAAGAGCTCGCCTGGAGAGTGGGAGAACAGGCCAGTGGGGTGCACCGACCAGTTTAGCAACCTGGCGGGGCGCAAGCATGTTCACGCAGAGCACATCTGCGTGTGCACATCGCAGCGAGAGACCCCGGCTGCCTGTTACTTACATAGTGAAACGGCACAGGGTGCAGTTTCCTGTTACCAAAGGGGAAAAAGTGGCCTGAGCTTTTAAATGACAAAGAACATTTCAATTCCTGAGTTCTATGCCCAAATCCAAACCTGGGGTGTGCTGGCTGAGCAGCGGACCCATAAGGCAAGTCTCCCTGCCCTGTCCGTGTCCCTCTCTGGAGCCGAAGCCACTAGGTTTGTACTTTCCTCTCCAGGCCCAGCCGATGTTGGGGTTCACAGGTGCAAATTGGAGGCTGCAGGCACAAGGCAGACTTTCCACATACTGTGTGAGTGGTTAGTTGAGTGCTAGGAGCACTGAGCTCATTTTAAGAGGCTTCATCTAACCTAGGTGACCAGGACCTGGGGCCTCTCAAGGCAGGTGGCCAGAAGTGGGGCCTCTCGAGGCAGGCCTGGCCCTCCTGGGAGCCGCAGTGGCTGCCTCATAGACTTCTGAGAAAGGAGCCAGAGAGGTGTGCCGTGACAGCAGCCCTTAACAGCCAGTGACCTGAAGCTTCAGCCTCTGGGGAGGAAGCAGTTTGCCTGCCACCTTGGGGGTGTAGGAGGCAGAGGGAGGAGGAGGGGTGCACTGAGGAGGGCGCCAGCTGGTGGTGGCCTTAGCTAGTCTGTCGTATTTCTCCACTTGACATCAGAAGCCACTGGCTGGAGCCACAAAGCCCTCTTTCCTGATAAAGCTTTTATTCTTAAGACGGGGATGTTTCCCTTAAAGAGCCTATGGCTGAGTTTTAGGTTAAGTGGGCTGGCAGTGCCCTTATTGACTGACGTGCAGTGCCAGAGCCTGGCAGAACTCGCCAAGCCAGACTTTCCCCTGCATTGTAACCCACGTGTCTGGCAACAGAAATGTGCTGGTCTCAGGATAATGGGGGATGGGCAGGGGTGAGTCTTTCCAGATTGTTCACACCCAGAGTGCACACAACACTCGGGCCACCCCGACATCGCTTCATGTGGGGCTCGTTCTGGGCCCTGGTCTCCCTTACCATTCCTGGGCCAGTGTATCTGATAACGGGGGTGGGGGTTAAACTCTGTCCTGTCCTCTGGCCACGGGCCTATGAACCCAGGTTGGCTAGCATGGGCTCCTAGCAATCCAGCCCCGTGACGGGGACTTGCACGTCCCAGGATGTAAGGGAGGCCTCGTTCTCGGGATTGGAAGGGACACACCATCATTTGCAGGGGAGCCAGCGCACCCTTAGCTCACCCCTCTCCTGACTCCTCCACGTACCCACGTCCCTCGGTATGTCTGGGAGAGCCCCGATCCTGGCTCCGTCTGCAGACTCCGGTTTTGACAAGGGTCAGCCCTGGAACACCACTGAGAGGCCCTGCTGGGGTCCGCGCGTGAACTAGGAAGAGGCCCCTGTAGTAAGTTCCTCTGGCCAGGGGCTAGCCCTCCGGGGGGGGCCGGCCGTTCCCTCCTTGAAGAGGTTGTGCTGGTGGAAATGGAAGATAGAGGCACACCATGCCTGGGGAGGGGCCCTGCTGCCCCTCCCTGCTTGGGGTGTGGGTTGGCTCAGTTCTGCCCCCCTCCTGGAGTGGGGTGATCCTCCAGCGAGCCTGGGGCCACCGTGCAAGACAAGTCAAGCGTTTGAACAACTGAATGCTAGAAATAGAACAACGGGCATGTCTTCCCTCAAATAGGTGCCATGGTTACCACCGCCTGGTTATGAATCCTGGCTCTGGGGGGCTTTCAGCGACACACGCTTGTGTGCTCGCTGTCTCTGCACCCAGCCCTTCCTGGAGCTGAGCCTGCCTGCATCGCATCCTGGCATGGCCTTGGTGTCCAGAAGTCCTGCTCAGAGGCATGGTCTCCTGAGTTGTGCAGTTCTGGTCCCCCTAGGTCATGTTCTAAAACTATTTTGAGTGGAGGAAGTTTCAAAGCTCAGATCTCAGAGCAGTGCTAAATCAAAGCTGTGTCATGGTGCAGAAGCAAAGCTGTGCCCTGCACCTGCACTCTCAGAAGGTGGGAACTGAAATAAATTTACCTTTTAAAGAGAGAAAAGGTCAGTCTGTCATTTTTGCTTTCACAGATCTGTGACTGCTTTTTCTGGAATTGGCAATTATCTCATGACATCAGTGGCTTTTCTAAGGTCAAAGAGCTGACATCCCCCACAGGCTGAGCAGCTGGCTTATGTCCACGTGTTTCTTTTGGGAAACCAGAAGGGCAGCCGTGCCCTGTAGGCCGGGGGCCCTGAGTAGCCCCATGCCCCTGGAGGGGTTGGGTGCAGGAAATGGCCCCCACACAGCTGGGTCCCAGTCCCAGCCCCAGGATGTCTCCTAATACTTCCCGCTGGGATCCTAAGCCTGCTTTTCCTGAGCTGAAGCTGTCTTGTACTTGGGGACCGCAAGGGTAATTGGGGAGCCTGATTACAGCTTCTGCCTCACACAAACTGCTCACATTTAATCAGCACCAACTGTGCCAGGCACCAGGGGGCCCGGGAACAGAAAGTAAGCAAGGCCATTGCGTTCAGAAACCCAGCGGGGCAGGGGGTGCAGCTGAGGCTGAGACGTACACGTGTGTGCACATACATAAGCTTGTAGTGGAAAATAGAGGACATAAGCAGACGTGGTCGTGATGCCTGTTGTAACTCCCAGCGGCTGGACGTGACCTTATTTGGAGACAGCCTTGCAGATGTAGTCTGGTAGGATGAGGTCACTTGGGTGGAGCCCTCCTGTGTGACTGGTCTGCATCTCGTGTGAAGTAAAGGCCAAGATGGCGGTGATGCCGCCACAAACCAAGGAATCACGGATGCCAGAGGCCCCAGGACTGGAGAAGGGCCCTGGGCAGGCCCCACCTCAGCGCAAGGGAGCCATGCCACCACCCTGACCTGGCTGGGGAGAGATGTTTCTTTGGTTTAGGATAGACTAACGTGTAACACCCAGGGGTTCCACCAGGAGGTCGGAAACCAGAGCAGCAGGATGGGGGCACGGGCTGCCACATTTATTGAGCACCTTCTGTGCACCAGCCACTTTGATCTGCCACGTTCCTGGGACGTGAGTGGTGTAGACCGTTTTGTACAGATGAGGAAACACTCGGGACACGTGACTTGTAGGGGGCACAGCAAGCCCCCTGTGTTGACTGAGCTCCCACTGTCCAAAGGACATCCTACTGATGGAGGCCCTGCCCCTGTCCCCTCAGGTCCTCCACGGAGTGTTCCTCAGCAGAGTCGTCCTCACTGGCCTCCTTCCTTTGGCTCTCCTTGGTGTTCTGAGCACTCTGAAAGTAATTAGCACAGCGTCACCGATGCCAGTGACAGGAACAGGAATGGTGTCAACTGTAATGTGGTTCCCTAAGTGCTTCTCGTAGATGCAGTCACTGAACACAAGGTTGTGAGGGTTACTTACTAGCCCCACACTGCGGGCGAGGCACAGAGAGGTTTAGGAACTTTCCCAAGATCACACAGCTTGGGTCTGGATCCTGGTAGTCAGGCTGGGTACCCTGCTTCCCACAGAGAATTGTCCAGAAAGCCAGGAAACCCAGGCCACCCCACCACCCCCACCATACACCATAGGCCGGCCCCCCTCCCCCACTCACTGGGTGACAACCTGGCCTAACTGGCCCAAGGCTGCTCAGTTTTATTTACCCGGTGGCCTGATTCCCAGCCTGCTGGGTGATGTGTTGTGTGTAAAACACCACTTTGCTTGGCCAAAATCCTCAGAACTCCACTTTTTGGGGCTGGGAGGCAGAGCCTTCCACTGCACACCTGGAAACTACCCGGGGGGCCTCCAGGCGGCATTCCTCGATAGGAAGCAGCCCCTCAAAACACATTGGGATATCTGTCTGGATTACTGACTCCAGATGAGCCAAGTCCGGAGCAGGCCAGGGCAGCCCTCACAGGCGGAGGCCCGCCCCAGCACCCCAGTGCAGGTCCAGGCTCAGCGGCCCTGGCCTCAGGACTGCTGTGGCCACCTCCCCGGTCACCTGCCTCTGCACCAGCTGGACACCCACCCCCAAGCTGCTCACCTGGCTGACAAGAAGCCTCGGGACGGTGGGGGGTGGGCTGGTGCCTGAGAGCGGCCAGGCAGTGTCAGGCTGCCCACAAACACTCCGAATCTTGGCTCTAAAATCCTGGAGGGGGGGTGGGGGAGGCAGGGTGGTTGGGGGCATCAAGACAAGTAGAGAGGATACAGCATAGGGAGAGCAGTTTGTGGGATCAGGCCACACCCGCCCTCACACCAAAGAGAACAAGGGTGTCCCACCTCCAGATCTCTCTCTAGGTCATATTTCTCCAGCGTCTGGAAGGCACTGGAATACACCTCCACAGCTTTGGCATGGAAGACCATCTCAATGGTGACAAAGTCCAAAAATATTTTCTGTGGAGAGGGAAGGCAAGTTACATCACAACACAGAGGCGAGTCCTGGGTGGCCTGGACAGTGGGCAAACTCGTATGAGGGGGTTGGGGAGAGACCTAGGTCAGCCTGCTACTTCTATTGAACAGATAATGTATTCCCATGTAAAGCTGCCCCACAGGAGTTGTTCTAGAATGTTCTAGACTTAGAGAGGGGAGTAGCCTTTTCTTAATTCTGACCCCTTTTCTTAATTCAGCACTGTCTGCTTCTTTCACTCCCAAGACAGGTGTTTGCAGTTTGATGGCTGCAAAACCTCAGTCTGTCACCCACGGGCTGTGACTGAATCTCTTGAGGGAGGTGGGTGTGTGTCGGGGTGAGCCATTGCTTAGCCCAGAGGCCCCACAACCACAATTAAGTAATAGAGATGTTGGCTGCTCCTGATCTGATGGTTTGACTTGGCCCAGCACAGCAAGTTCCTACAGACTCCGGCTGCTTGTCTGGTCCCACAGGGGGCTGGGCCTTACATAAGCTACCATCAGTTTCCACTGCCTGCAGGGCCTAGCACAAGCCCCTTGCATGGGCCCTGGTGGAGGCCACTGCTTTGCTTTGGCCGCCAGGGGGCGGGGCTGGGGCTGGAGCCTGCGCTGGGAAGCAGAGTGCTTCAGCAAGATGGGAAGCACCTGGTGGGAAGAGGGGCTCGGAGGAAGTCCCAAAGCAGTCTGGGAGGCAGAAGAACGGGGCCCAGGCTGGAGAGACCTGCCTCCTGCCCTCTCACCCCCTAGC
Organism: Condylura cristata; assembly: GCF_000260355.1. Lineage (NCBI taxonomy): Eukaryota > Metazoa > Chordata > Mammalia > Eulipotyphla > Talpidae > Condylura > Condylura cristata. Next base: position 764,230 of record NW_004567140.1, on the reverse strand, counting down.
ACAGGGGTATCAACAGTGAAGGCGAAGGGAGCATGGCCTTTTCCTGCCCCTCGCTGGCCTGAGGCCGGGATGCCTGCTCTCAGGCTCGGCCTTCCATCGGCAAGGCGCTGCCGCAAGCAGTCTGGTCCCCAGTTCCTCCCCACCGGAGCCGCCTGGACCCCTGGAGGAGACTCCAGGGCCCTCTCCCCCGGCTGCTGCCCTCCAGGTGAATTCGGATGCACCGCCAGGCAGACCCGCCAACACTCGGTAGGAAACGTGGCTTGTGTTTTTTTCTAAGAACTATCTAGAAAATACGGTCATTTTCCAGAAATGTAACCTAAAGCCAATCGGTTTTTATCGCTTTGAAAATGTGAAGCTTCTGGGGGCTGGCTGGGGAAGCCTCGCTGACAGCCTTACCCCGCAAGCTTAAGGGCGCCCGTTCTGAACCGCGCGCGTCTGACCCTGCAGCGGGCATCTGTCTGGCTGGAGGCCGCCCTGGGACTCTGCTCAGCAGTGCTTCATCACCATGCTGGGCCTCGGCCTGGTCTGCAAGGGTGCGTGCGTACCAATTCCCATTTTCAGTCATGTGTGCGTTTGCCTGTTGCCTCACTCATCTCCTAAGCACTTGCTGAGTACCAGCCAAATGCCAGTCCCTGCGCCCAGTGCCAGGACCCAGCCGGGGAGCCTGCAGGCAGCCAGGGGCCTCGCTTTGCTGGCCGTGGTGCCCCCAGCCCAGGCACATAGTAGGTCTACACACTAGATTGACAGCTGGTAACGGAAAGTGTTCGCAGAGCAGAGCCCACCGCCAAGGGGCCAGATGGCCTGAGGGTTCTGGTGCCTTCCCTGGAGGAGGAGGAGGAGCTAACTCAACACACAGCAAGGTCAGGCCTTCTCAGCAGAGGGCACAGCCTGTGCCAGGCCCTGGGGCTCAGCAGGGTGTGGCATTTGTGAGAGAGTAATGTGTGCAAGACGAGGCTGCTGGGCAGAACTGGGGCTTCCGGGGGCTGGGGAAGGATATGGCTTTTACTTAGGACCAGGGACCCCCAGGAGGAACAGAGGGAGCCCCCTTTGGGAAGCTGCTCTGGGAATGTGTGCTTCATTTCAGAAAATGGACTAGAAGGGGCTAGGAGTCTCTGAGGTCGGCAGACCTGAAGGCCCCAGAGTTCCTTACCGGGGCTGCAGCTCTGGGGTAAAGATTCTGGCAGTGCGGGGGCAGGGGCAGGGTGGAAGGAGGAAAGGAGGCCGTCCTGGCTCTCCCTGGGGGCCCTGGGGTGGACAGACTGCAAGTGCTGCCGGTGGGGAGCTGAGCCCGGCGCTGAGAGGCAGGACGACCAAACACGCTGCCAGGCGGGCCAGCTGGGCTGACAGCTGCCCAGCAGCCGGCCTCCTGCCCGAGGCAGGGATTAGGCCAGGATTAACTGTCCCGAGTCTGGCTCTCACAGCCACGGGAGCACAAGGCCGCACACACACGCGTCCGCCCCCACGCCCCCACCCATCTCCCATGCATGTGCACACACACAGCCGGCAGACACATGGACCCAGCACACACGTGCACACGGCCACACCCAACCTCACAGCAGACACACACGCCCTCACACACGCAGCAGCACGGCGCGGCCACCTGACCTGCAGGTCCTTCAGCTTCTGCTTCTGGAAGGCGTCCACCGTCTCCTCCAGCTGGTGGGTCGTACGCCTGGCATCCACTGAGGCCCTTTGCACACTGCTCTCCGCCTGGACCCGAGGACACGGGAGGTGGAAATGTTGGGGCGTTTTCAGTCGGGGTCATTCTCGACACCCCTGCCCGTTGGGGGTGGCTCTCCTGTGTCATCAGTGCCTCTCGCCAGTTTGGTCACCAAAGGTGCGGCCGTGTAGGACGCGGAGTAAGAAGCAGACACTGCCTGGACAGACCTGCTCTGGCCGGTGACCTTGGGAGAGGCTTTCAGCCTCCCTCGGCCTCCCCTGCCTCGCCTCTGCCCGGGGGCAGCAGTAAGACCTGCTCAGCAGGCCTGTTGTAGGAATTAAGCCGGGCAGGCGGCTGTCAGCCCAGCAGCTGTGCCCACTTCGCGATCAGTAAGCCCACTGTGGACGGTGTGGGCAGTGGACCCGCAGGGGAGAAGCCGACCCCACGCCAGGCACGCGGGAAGGACCTGGATCTCACGGGCGCTGGGTTCCGACTCTGCCACGTGTGACCCTGGGCAAGTCGCCCTACTCAGCCTTGGCGTCCCCCTTCCAGAAGCGCCCGTCAACAGCCAGCCCAGCAGGAAACGGGAGAGGCTCAGTGCCTGCTGCTTAGAGACCAGGCCGGGCAGAAACAGGCCCCCGGCCCACAGCCCCGCTCTCCTGACTTCCCCCTCACCTGTCCCGGGCTACACTCACCTGCCCAGGTGAAGCTCAGCTCACCGCATTGGCGAGTGCTTCCTTACCTGCATGCGGGTCAGGCCGACCTGTGACACTCACCTGTGACTGGAGACCGCACTGTTAAGGAGTCTGGTGGCCACTAGCCCTGTGGGGACCCGGAGGCCCCTGTGACAAATGGCCACCCTGGTCCCGGCAGGCCAGGCCCACTTCCCGGAAGGATACGATCATTTGTCTGTCTGATGGTGACTTATACCTCAGTTTCTCCAGTTTTTCCAGCTGTTTGATCTCGTTACTCTGGACACGTTTGAATTTCTTGATCTCCGCCTGCAGGCCAGGGAAGGGCTGACCCTAAGGACAGGCCCGGCCGCTCTTGCTGCCCACCCACCTTCAGCCCCTTGCTCACCCGTGTCTGCTTTATCTGTGCCCCGTAAAGTTTCAGGGGGCTGACCACCTTGGTCTCCAGTCTCTCCACCTGGGGGCACAGACACGCAGAAAATGGGAGCGGTGGAGCCAGAGAGAGCGGGAGCTGCTCGGCCTCGACCTGCACAGCTAGAGTGTGTGTGCTCGTGGGGCCGCTGAGGCACAGGGTGCCGAAGCAAAGCTGAGACTCAGTCCCCACTCTGCGCCCAGCGCTGTCGGGGTCAGCAGGGATAGGAGCGCCACCACCCCGCCAACAGCCCCCCAAAATGCCCATTGCCGGGCACCCCACACCCCTCACCCAGTGGTAGGTTCAGACCGGGGCGCGAAAACCTCCATTCCAACAGGTCCCAGGCAAAGCTGAAGCTGCTGGCCGGCCCCACGGTAACCCCCGGCTGAGTCTCATCCCTGGTTCGCTCGCCGCCCTTCAGCCGGTGGGCCACGGTCTCCACGCCACAGACGGGAGCAGGCCCAGAGTGCTTGCCCACCGCCTGCTCCCTGGCCTCACCTCGGCCTGCCGGTAGTCCTGCACTTTGGCCAGGTCCTCCGCGAAGTTCTTCATGGCGGCCCGCATCTCGGGGTTCTCAGTGTTGGCGAAGTCCAGCAGCTGCTTGACCAGTCGGTCAGCCTTGTCCCGCAGCCGGGCCGTCTTGCGTGTGTAGGAGGCCAGCAGTGTGCAGAACTGGCCAAAGTACTTCTCGGCGTGGGTCACTGTGTCCTCCATCACCCGTACCTGGCTGTCCCTGGGGAGGCCGGGCCCAAGGGCTGCTCAAGGGCGGCCAGGGGCCAGCTCGCCACCCCTCGCCTCCTCCCAGCCCTGGTCACTCGGCAGCAGGTTCGGGGAACCAGTGGGGTGGCCGGTGAGCTCTGCCCTCCCCTGCCGACTGAAACTAGGTGGGGGGTGGGGCGGGGGGGCCAGGCAAGAGCAGGTCTCCATCTGCCACCCCCACCCTGTAACCCCCATTCTTCCCTTTCCCCAAGTGGTGGGAATCCTCTCCCTTCGCTAAACCCTGAGACTTTTAAAAGCGAATAGGCCATTGGGGAGGGGGCAAGCTTGAGGGTGACAGACGGGGGCCCCACAGGCCCCTGCTCAGCCCCTCCTCGGGCGGCATCTGCGGGTGACGCCTGTCTCAGGAGGTCCCAGCAGCGCCGTCAGCATGCCAGTCGCTGAAGCCACAGCGACCGCAGAGACCCTCTGGGTTTGGACCAGAACAGAGGCTCTGCAGGCCCCAAAGTCCCATCTCCACTTGCTCTCCCTCCGCAACTTCCATCTGCCCAGCTCATCTCTGCCCCACCTGTGGCCTGCACTCCCTCTTCCCCCGACCCCCCACAGGCGTTGAGCAGTCTCAGCTCTCCCCCTGGCTGTCAGCCCTGCTCCCTTTGACAGAAGCCACCACTGAGACCTCTGATCACCCCCAAAGCCAGGACTTCCCATGTGAGGAGACTCCATGCCACTCACAGCCTCCACAGGGACTTCCTAGAAGGTCTACTCCCGCCACCAACTCAAAACTGAGGAAACAGAGGCCCAGAGAGGACACGCCTTGTTGAGGGACTCCCAGAAGCCCCTCAGTGGTGCCTCAGAGGAGCCAGACAGGAAAGACACGAGGAAGTGGCTGAACTCAGTCGGGTCAGGTCAGCTCCCCGGGTGGCGTCCTGTTCTGAGGCACACCAGGGGGTTTCTGGGTGTGGCAGTCAGGGAAGGAGGGGCAGAATTTGAGTCTGCGGCCCAGAGCTGTGGGCCCAGATGCTAGGGAAGCAGGGAGAGGCCAGATCTTCCCGCCACCCTGTTCCGGAGCCCAGTCCTCCCCTACCCCTGACCACTGCTCTTCTGGCAGTCCCAGCCACCCATCTGCACCCCACTTGGTGCACCCCAACCCAAAATCCCCAGCTGGGCCAGAGGGCCCCTCACCTGGAGAGGACGACATTCATTGTGACAGGGTGCTTGCTGTCCTGGGCTCGGGAGCTGAGGACACGGCCCCAGGAGTCTCTCCAGGCGGGAGAAGCAGCAGCTCTGCGTGCAGGTGTGGGCTCCAGGGACGCTGCCACCCAGTTGCTGGGCAACGTGACATCCCACAGCAGCTGGGGGAGGAGCCTTGCCAGTCGCCTGGCGGCCTCTCCCAGCCCTGCCCACCCAGGGGGTTTGAAGGCCTGGCCCAGCCTTGTATTGACCAAGGGGTCCCAGAGGGAGGTGCGGTGGGGCCAGGCAGCACTGGGGTTCCCTGGAAGCGGAAGCATTTCTATTTAGAGCTGTTTGCGGGGCTGGAGCGTCGGGCCCTCCTTGTCCAGGGTCCTGTGAGCTGGGCTGGGGCTCCACCTCTCTCAGGAAGGCAGCTGCCCTTTCCCCAGAGGTGGGGGCATGGAAGCCTAGAGCAAACTTGGGGGCCCCTGGGACCTTACAGTTGAGTGGAGGGGGCGGGGCATCAGCGAAAGGAACACCTGCAGCACTTTCGCCACATTTACTGTTTCCCCCTCACAATAGAACTGCCTGCCCAGTGAGAGAGCAAAACCATAGCACAAAAGAAAACACAACACCTTTGAAACGTGCCAGATGAAGTGCTGTCCACTGACGGCCAGGCTGTCCATCATGATGTCCTGAAGAGCAGAAACCAGGCCCAGTCACTGGGACTCCGGCCTCCAGCATGTAAGAGGTTGAGTCTCTATTGTTGAAGCCCCAGATTTGTGGACATTTGTCACAGCAGTGCCAGGGCCCCACCTGGGCTCCCACAGCTGGTCTGGTCCCCACAGGCTGGCTGTCCTGCCACATTCTCTGTCCTCCCCCCCCCCCCCCAGCTCTGAGCCTACCCTTTCCACTGGGACTGGCATTCTCATGGCCTGTGTCTACCCCTCTGAGCACCCCAGGGGTTGCTGATTCCCTCATCACCAACCTTGCTAAGGGCTCTTTGGTGTCCAGAGGTGCATCAGTGTTAGTGAATCCCTCCCTGTTACAGACGTCCCCCCCCACCGACTCTGTCCTCTCCTACGCCTTCCTGGTGCATGTTGCAAACCAGCAGACTTTCCTCTATTGCCCCTTCCCCAGCACCCCATGCTACTGACTCTGGTCCCAGCCCTTTGCCTCTTAATTAACCCTCAGAACCTGGATGCAGTCCTGTACTGGCTTTCACCTCTCTCCCTGGTGACCCTGGGAAGGGGTGGGGGACGAGAGGACACGCCATACCACACCACCCCAGCATCACTGCAAATACCCCACTGCTCAGGGGCAGCCCCAGTAGGACCCTGCTCCCACCCCACAAACTCAGAATGGAATTCAGTGTCTCTGCAGTACCCCAGACCTATTCGGCTCTGTCCTTTCCCAACTGTTTAACACTTGTGATGGGACCCGCAGTGCAAGCTTTGTCCTGTACAGCCTCTTATCCCTCGATCCTCACAACTTTGGAGAAAAGCTCTGTTAATCCCTAGGCTCAAGTCTATCTTAATGTACAGTGCTCCCTCTCCCTTGGCCTCCATCTCTGTCTGGCCAACTATATTAGTGACTCCTGCAGGCATCCTCGTGACAGTCACAGCTAAAGTCCAGGAACAAAGCTGCTCTAGCTGGAGCCTGTGCTGTGAAGTCTGTGTCACCCACTAGTCACCCTCAGAAGCCACACAGCTCTTCCTTACCAAAGGGTGGAGTTCTTTATTTTGTAAGGAGGAGTTGGAAGTCAGCAGCACAACATAATTTGATGAAACTTTACTTTCAGAGATGTTTTCTGTGAACCAGGCTTGAGGGTCTGTTTTCTGTATTAACTCAGGCGGGTTATGTTTTCCATTCACTTCATCAGACAATGATTTCTGCGTGCTGTAGTGAAGGTGTGTGGTAGAATTAGCAGCCCCAGTCAGTGGTTTTAAGTCAAGGAAACAATGTCAGTGGGAACTCAGGTTTTCTAAGATGTAGAAATTCTGCCTCCCACACGAATTCCCAGCTCCCTTTGTGGATTCCAGGCTTAATTTTCTTAAAATAATAATTTTAATAAATAACTATAATTTTATTATTTATAGCTTACAAAATTTTATTATATAATAATAACTTAATAATAATTCCTAAAAATAGTTTCCTTAAATCTCCACTGGATCTTTTCTTTATCTGGAACTTTAACTGTTTTAAGATGGGACCGACTGTCAGGTTCCTAACCATTTGAGGCAAAGGCAAGTACAGGCAGAAGCCACAGGAGAGGAGCAGAGACCCCCAACCCTTTCTATGACCCTGGAAAAGGGTGGTGCAGTTACAGGTAGTGGCCACCAGAGGGCAGTAGATATCCAACCGTTTCTAAGCCCCCTAGTAGAGGATGGTGCAGCTATGAGTTGTGGCCACCGGAGGGCAATAGAGACCCAATCTTAGACCCTAGAGGGTGGTGCAGTTACAGGTAGTGGCCACTGAAGTGCAGTAGAGACCCAAACTTTTCTAAGACCCTAGAGGAGGGTTGTGCAGTTATAGGCAGTGACCACCGGAGGGCAGCAGAGACACAAGCTTTTCTAAGCCCCTGGAAAAGGGCAGTGCAATTATAGGTTGTGGCCACCAGAGGGCAGCAGAGACCTGAACTTTTCTAAGACCCTAGAGGAGGAGGGTGGTGCAGTTATGGGCTGTGGCCACCAGAGGGCAGCAGAGAACTGAACTTATTCTAAGATCCTGGAGAGGGTGGTGTAGTTACAGTCAGTGGCCACCAGAGGGAAGCAGAGACCTGAATTTTTCTAAGACCCTAGAGGAGGTGGGTGGTGCAGTTATGGGTTGTGGCCTCCGGAGGGCAGTAGAGACCTGAATTTTTCTAAGACCCTGGAGAGAGGGGTGCAGTTACAGGAAGTGGCCACCAGAGGGCAGCAGAGACCCGAACTTTTCTAAGATCCTAGTAGAGGGTGGTGCAGTTATAAGCAGTGGCCACCAGAGGGCAGTAGAGACCTGAACTTTTCCAAGACCCTAAGGAGAGTGGTGCAAGTAGATAGTGGTCACCGGAGGGCAGAAGAGACCCAAACTTAGACCCTAGAGGAGGGTGGTGCAGTTATGTGTAGTGACCACCGGAGGGCAGTAGAGACCCAAAATTTTCTAAGGCCCTGGAGGAAGGTAGTGTAGTTACAGTTGGTGCCCACCAGAGGGCAGCAGAGACACGAACTTTTCTAAGACCCTAGAGGAGGATGGTGCAGTTATAGGCAGTGGCCACGGGAGGGCAGCAGAGACCTGAACTTTTCTAATCCTAGAAAAGAGTGGTGCAGTTACAGGCAGCAGCCACCAGAGGGAAGCAGAGACCTGAATTTTCTAAGACCCTAGAGGAGGGAAGTGTGGTTATGGGTTGTGGCCACCGGAGGGCAGCAGAAGTCTGAACCTCTCTAAGACTCTGCAGAGGGGTGGTGACTTTACAGGTGGTGGCCACTGGAGGGCAGCAGAGACCACCTAATGGACTATTCTCAGGGAGGAGGCCCAGCAGGGTTGATGACCCCTGGGAAACACCAGAGGGTGTGCATTCCAGAAAAAACAGCTTCAGGCAGACCAGAAGCCAGAGCAGGGGTGGGAGAGAACCAGCTGGGGCTTAATTCACCACTTACACACTTCAAGGAGCTTGAAACAGCATTTTCTAGTAGGTCCACACAGAAACCTCTAGTGGCCAGAGAGTGAGAGAAGCTTAGAGATCTGGGAGAGGCCTGAGGGGCTAAGGAAGGGACACAGCCCAGTAACCCTGCCCCTGCCCATGGCCCCAGGATTCCCTAGATCTGTGCATGAAGGAACCTGTGTGCAATCCAGGCTGTTTAGAGTCCTCAGGCGCTCCCTCCTTCCCCTCACTCCACTGTAAATACATTTTTGCCAAGCCTCATGAGGTTTGTGGACATCTGACTCTGCCCAGTCTAGCGAGCCTCTCCAGAGAGCAAGGACGTTCTGTGAGCCCTCATAGGACACACCCAGGACACCAGTGCCACTAAATGGGTGTGCTGCTGTTATTTGCACCCTCTCTTGTCTCACTAATGTCAGGATGCTGGGTTGTCACTGGGTTGGGACCTATCATGATGGCTGTTCCCATCTATTCTCTCTTCTGAGCTGCAGACCCAACCCTTTTTGCTTTCAGGATGCTGACTTTTTTTTCTCTTCCGTCACTTTTTATGTCAGTCAAACAAAAACACAAGCATAGCCTTCATCCCAACACCCTGACTGTTGCTATTTTTCTTAGCTTGTCTTATCCTCTCTGTGGTTGTGTTTTCTTCTCAGAACCACTTGAGAGCAGGCTGCAGACCAGACAGTCCTTTCCCAACACTCTGAGTCTGTTTCCTAAGAACAAGGCTTAGCCACAGGATAAATATCAAAGTCAAAATATTAACACTGCTGCCTATTAACACTATATCCAATGGATCAAACCTCTCCACCCAGATTCAGATTCACACTCGTCCTTGTAATGTCATTTTAGTAAATAAGCAGCCATGTTTCCTGGTCCAGGATCCAATTCAGTGTCCCCTCAACCATTCTGCAATTGATTACAACCCCCCCCATCTGAGAGATGGTACATGATGCAAGAATAGTATTGGTTAGAAATAAAAGGAAACCCTACGTAACTGTGGTTTTAAGATGGAAAAGTGATTTCTCATCTGTGTGGGACTGCATGGTGTCAGGGCCTGTTTCTCCTATCTTATGCGTCAGTTGGCTTCTATTCCTAGAGTTGTAGCAAAATGGCTGCTGACACTCCTGCCATCACACCTACCCTCTGCAAGAAGGAGTGGGGGGGGCACATCCCTTATCTGAGTTCTCTATGTTCATGTCCCACTGGCCAGAGCTTGCTCCCATGGCCACACCTATGTAAAAAAAGAAAACTGGGAAGTGTAGTCTGCAGGGGCACTCTGGCAGGCCAACTCCCCCTGGACTGTCAGCGTCCAGCTACTGAGGCCCTGGCTTCTGAGGATTCAGTGTAGACTCCCCAGCTCTTCCTGTCTGTGGCCCAAGGTCAGGGATCCGGGAACTTGGCAAACACCCCTGCTCCCTAGAACTCACGGTTCCGTGCTGAGGAAACCCCGTCCCAGGCCTGGAGTTCCACCCGTCCCAGGCCAGCAGTGGCCTTGGGTTCTCTGGCTCAGGATCACGTCTGTGGCGTGCCCCACTGCCTGTCTGCAGTCTTGACCAAACGATTAGAGAGGCTTCTCGGATTTCTTCAAATGAGCAGAAGAAAAGAAAGAACACTCAAAATATGTTTCCCTTGGAGCCCCTAGGGATGATTTCAAAACCGGGTGATGCAGGATGTCGGGAAGGGGTTGGGGCAGCTGATCCTGGCCCATCGGAGAGAAGCTTGCAGAGGTGTGGGGTGGGAGAGGGAGAGAGGGAGCCTGGAGGGGTGGTCGCAGGAGTCCAGGGCTCCTTGCTATGTGACCCTGGACAGGTCACTTCCCCTCTCTGGCTCTCACATTCTTCTCTGTACATCAAGGTGGGACCAAGTCCCGCCAGCCCTGCTGCTCTGGACTTGCCACATCCCAGAATACTCTGCTTTCTGATGGAGGCAAAGGCCTGAGCACACAGCACCCCAAGCCCCTCCAGTCCCGGGGGAAGTGGCCTCGCCTCCCAGGCTGAGTGGAAAGCTGCTCCCTCCCAAGTGAAGCAAGGCACAGCACAGCGGCAGCCCTGGGGAGGACAGAGAGGAGAGGCTGGTGGGAGCCGCGAGGCCCAAGATGCATCTTGGTCCCACTTTTTATAAAACAGTTTTGGGATCCAGGAGCAGGGGGAGGGAGCTTCAAACCCAACTTCCTGGGAAATAGGGGTGCCTCTTGGGTGAGGGCGAGGACCCTTGGGAACCCCTTCCTCAGGAAGACCGTGCCCCAGGCCTCCCCTGCCTCTGTGCTGAGGACAACCCAGCCCATTGGACCCCGAAAGCCAGCCACACCTGACACAGGCCGTGGGCATCACTTGTGCCAGCGGGGAGCAAACGAGGCCGGGGCTGGGGGCTGGGCGGGAGGGGCAGCCCAGGGGGGCCTCTTTCTGAGGGTGAACAAACCCAGGCCTTGCCGGCTCCCTGCCTTTGGGTGCGTCTCATTGAGCCAGTGGTGGAGGGGCGGGGTCCTTTTTACATTCCTTACTTGGTGAAGAAAACTGGCAACCCTCGGTTGGTTCCTGAAACTGAGATTTAAGAAGAATGTCCACCTTGTCACGTCTGCCCTGTCTTGCCCTCTCAGGGCAGAACTGGCTGGGCTGGGAGGCCGGGGCCGCCACACCTCAGCGACGGGGAGCCCGGGGGGTCAGTGAGTGAGGGGGAAGCAAGCGTCCAAGCCCGCACTCCCAGGGCCCTTGTCCCTGCCCTCCCGAAGCGGAAGCAGCTGTGCCGGCGGCCTCTCGCAACTTCCCTCCTCTGCGACCTGGTTTCACAACTGGAAACATAAAGCCCAGTTGGTGGAAATGAGGCAGATGTGACCCCTTTGCACCTGGCTGAGGAGAGCCCCTGACTGGGCGGGAGACGGCTGTAGCGCTGTCCCCGTGAAAGGCACGCTTCAGAAGGGAGGCCAGCGGCCCCCAGTCTTGGAGGCCGGCCCTTATCTGCTTTCTGCTTGCACGCCCAGTGATTTCGGGGGGCTCCTCCGGAAGGCTCTGCCCTCCCCGTGTCCTAGGGCAGTTCGGACCCTCTCTGGGCCTTGGCAGCCCCATCTGTGAGATGGCCAGGAGCCCAGCCCCTTCCTCAAGTGGGGGTTGGGGGGGGCCTGGCAGAGCACTTGGTGGGGGTGGCGCGTGGCCAGGTCCCCCGAGCCGTGTTCATCTCATCCTGGGCTGGCATGGCGGGGCTGGGGATGGGAGCATTCCCACGGGAAGGGGACAGCGGGGAGCAGGGCCCCTGTGGATGGCACCCAGGCCGACCCCACTCACGCAGGGTCCCTTGAGGCCCTGGTCTGTCCACGCCACCTCTGCCAGCAGGAACAAAGGCAACCTCGGCGGGCTCCCTGACTCCCAAGGACAACCGGCCGCCTGCAGGACTCCTTTCTTCAAACAATAAGTGCTGAGCGCCCGCACTTCCTCCCTCCCAGGCAGCATCGGCACATCCGCCCGGCAGTTGACGCTCTGCCACGTTTGGCCCAGATGACCAGCCCGGAGGCCAAGACTCGGGCTGGGCCCCTGCCAGGCCAGGGCGCCGTCCAGGAAGAAAACCGCAGCCTGGGACTGGCAGAGTCGCCCCTGTCTCCCCACCGCACCCCCCACCCCAAAGACCAGCTCCTCTCCAGCTGCTGTGAAGATGCCCAGCCTGGTGGGGCCTGGAGAGACGACAAGTCACTGGATGAGAACTTGGAAATTTCCATGGAAGGCCGGTTTGTGCCGTTCCTTGGACATCTCAGTGGTAATTCATCTTCAGGGTTCGCATTAACACGGCGATGCTTGAGGGCCACAGTTTGAGCCGCTGCTGTGCCCTGGGGAGTAGGGTGCACACACAGGTGTGCTCCCTGACTTCCAGGGGAGAACCCTGTTCCATGAGCATAGGACTTTGTTCCGAAGTCCTAGTACCAGGGGGTGCTAAGACAGAGCAGGCCACAGGCCACCGGCAGGTAGCTAGAACGGGGAAGATGGACTTCCACACGTGTGGGCATGCACGTGGCAAAATCAGCAGGAAAATCCTGCTTTGGAAAACAGTCTGGAGGCACCTCAGAAGGTTAAACATAGAGACCATGTGACCCCTCCGAGATGTGTACCTGAGACAAATGAAAACACCCACCAAAAGCCTGCACACAAACGTCCACAGCAGCTTTTCTCACCAGCCGCCAAACGTGGAACAGCCCAAGTGTCCATTAAAAGGTAATCAGATAAGCCAGCTGAGGCAGCCAGTGGAATATTACTCAGCTGTGAAAAAGGATGAAGCACCAACACACGTTACAGTGTGGATGGGTCTTGAACACATCATACCCTGTGAAAGAAGACACAGAAGCCACACATGCTGTGCAACCTCATTGCTGTGAACTGCAAGAACAGGCAGATTCATAGAGACGGGAAATAGATTAGACTTATTTAGGTTAGGAAACAGCTTAGATGTAGGTTGCCAGGAGCATGGGGGTGACATTGAGGAGACAGCTTTGAGGCTCATCTTTGAGATGCGTTACAGAGTGAAGATGCTCCCTTGCGGATATATTGACACAACTGAATGGTACACTTCAAACTGCCGATTCTATAGTGTATGAATTATATCTGCATGCTTAAAAAGCAGAGAGGGCTTGGGAATGAGGGCTCTTGATCTTTTAAGGGTCTCTCCAGTCGTAAGTCCTGGAAAGTACACACAATACTCTCCCGTTAACCCTTCCAAGTGTCCAAAGCTCCTACCTGGCTCCTCCTTCAAGATCTTTGCAGGGGTCATTTCTGTGACTTGCGCTGCCCAGGGAAGGTCACGAACACTCTGAGCCCAGCAAGTGTGCGACAGGTGGGCATGTTACACGAGGCAGCCGGGGGCCTGAGAGACGACTTCTTGCTGCTCTCTGAGGTCTACACTCCAGCAGTCTGGCTCCTGCCCTAGCCGGCCGCTGGTGGCGTGCTCGGTCCAGCTGCCCCGCCTTCCCATGAAAGGACAGGAAGGCCCTTTGAGACCCTGTTGGCCAGGTTGCTCACGGCGCAAGCAGCATTTCATGAGCAGCTGCCAGACACAGCGATGTTATTTTACCTCCGAGGAACATTGTAACCCTTACGCATGTGGGGTGGCAGGGCCTGGGGAAGCGCCCCCAGATCCATGCTCCTGCCACGCCATGGCAGGAAGGCGGCAGCCTGGCCCTCCTGCTGACGCCTGCCTGGCCCCTGGGAGGCCGGATTCCCCACCCGGGCCTCCTGGTGCCCGGGAACGCGGGGCTGAAAGGTCAGCGTCCGGCCTGGCCAGCCCTGCTCTGGGTCTCCACGTTCTCATCTGTAACACAAGCAGCTGTGGTCTCTCGGAGAGTCGGTGCAAAGACTGGACGACGGGTCCAGGCCATGGGGCCATGAGCGGCTCAGGCCTACTGTGGACACTCCCCAGCGCTGGAGGGAGAATGCTGCTCAAGCCGGGCTGGCCAGAGATGGGCCGGCCCTGGAGTCACTGCCCCTCCCAAAAGAGGCCGCGGCCCCCAGGCACCCCCTCCCGGGCAGAGGCCGATTCCCTGTGGGTGGTCCTGCCTTGAGTTCAACGCACAAAGCCCAGAAATCTGGGCTGAAGAGGCCTGCTCAGGGAGCTGCTGTGGGGAGCAGGGAGCAGGCCCAGGCCGCGCCCCGTTGGCCTGGCCGGCGCCATGCCCTTCCCCACCTGGCCCTGTCCATCTCGTGGGCCACCAGGGAGCCTACTGGCCCGCCCAGCCTGCCTTTCACACGGAGAGGGGCACCTTCCCCAGCGACACCCCCCCCCACACTCCGGGACTTTCCTCCCCCCGCTCTCAAGTTACATTCCATTCACAAAAACAATCTCGATCTTGAGACGCGTGAACGCGTTATAAGGAAAAAAGCGAGGTGGAAAAATGTGGTCAGAGCGAGCGAGCTGGGATTGGGGCTCAGGAAGCAGCTACCCCCGCCCCCTTTCCACCCACCCACACACTCGCCCGCCGGCCAGCTGGGGAGCCTGCCCATCTGCTGCGTGGGCTTCTGGGCTTCCAGGCTGCGGGCCGCCCGCGCCACGGAGGGGTGCGGGTGGCGCCAGAGGGGGAGAGGCGGTGGGGGGACAGCCAGGCTCCGGCGCGGCTGGGCAGGTCGCTCACTGGACGCAGGTGCCCAGCTGCAGGCAGCATGTCGGGGGCGGCTGCCGTCCGGGGCTCCTCCCTTGCTCCCCAAGGCCTGCCCGGGCTTCGGGGTCCAATGCCTGACCCTGAAAGAGTCCTGGCTCGTGTGAGCACCTCGCCAGGAGACTCCGGGGCTCCCGCTGACCGCAGGGTGCAGCGGTGGCCGCAGCCTCCGCTTCCTGAGCGCTAACGCCCTGACTGCTGCCCCTGCCTGCCCCTCCCCAGCGGCGCCGCTATGCCTGCGTGCGGGAGACACTCTCCTGCCCTTGGGGCAGCCGGGAGCCAGCTCACCCTCCCCTCTTCAGCGGGGTGCAGGAACAGGGCAGGCAGGAGCCCGGGCTCCGGCTGTCCCAGCCGCCTGCCTGCGCTGCGGCTCAGGCTCCTCCCGGCCGGTGGGACACACACGTGGGAGCTGACGCCACAGGCTGAAGGGCCAGCTTGGAGGAGGCCATGCTGTCCCAGGCACACAGTAGGTCAGCTGGGGTGCTGCTGTGGTGCAACAAAACCCCCAGCGGCCCTGGGTGAGGGCCTCATCCCCCACCGGTGGGGGGCCCTCCTCCACCCAGACTTCCCCGGTAGGGATGGCATTGGGCCGAGTCCCCAGGTGCCACCTTCGCCTCCCGCTGAGGCAGACAGAGCCTCTCCCCACTGCCCATTGCGCACAGTAGGACTGACTGGAATGACCCTCCCAGCAGCTGGTGTCTCCACCGTACGAAGCACCGGGTCTTGCTCCCCGGCCTCGGCCGCCTGGGCCCGCGGTGGCTGTCACAGGCTGGGCGTGAGGTGTGGTTGGTGACGGGGGACGTGCCCGCCCCACCCCGCCCTGGCGCCGGCACCCCAGAGCCGGTGCGCAGGGGCCTGGCAGCCCGAGCTGAAGCTGCGTTCACACCGAACGCTTACCCCCGCGGCCCCACAGGCTCAGCCCTGTTCTGGGTTTTTTTTTTTTCCTGTTGCATCTGTCAGTATCATAAATACTTGCAAGGGGAAGAAAAAAATTCCCCCAGACTCTACGTCAACACAAACAGCCCTAATTGGTCCTGGAGCCTCATAATTCTCGGATTGTCCTGACCGAGTGTATCTAGGAAATTCACAGCGGCGAAGGTGAAGGGTGTTTTCATTCGTGCATTGAAGTGGAGTCTTTGTCTTCAGCTGAAATTTGGCGCCAAGCCCTCGCTCCGGGTGCTTTTCCTATGTGTGTGCAGAAATCTGACTTATCACTTTCTTCAGGGCAGGAGAAAACTGCATGAATATTTAATTATTTTGTTGCCAGGAGGGGAGGGGAGGCGCTAAATGAATAAAGAGCTGGATTTTTCTTCTTAGAGGCCAGGCAGGTCCGGCCCAGCCCTCAGCTGTCCCCCTCTGTCTGCGCTTCGTCCTGCTGGGGGCCACGCAGTGTGTCCCGGCTACCCCGGGCTCCCTGGCTTGCAGGACCAGCTACCGGTGCGTTGGGCTCATTTCCGGTTGGTTCCTCCGGGCTCCTTGGCATATTTAGTTGTGCTCACAGCAAACCTCTGAGAAGGGGTTCGAGAAGGAGGGGGAGCAGGGAGGGAGGGACGGTCCAGGTTCATCTTTGACCAAAGACTTGCAGCCAGCGGGAGGGAGAGGGGAGAGGGGGCTGTGGCCCATGAGGCTAGAACATTCGGCAGCCTGCGAGCCAAAAAATTCCAAAAGAAACATTCTGTAGCGTCCAGCCTCTCAGAGGAGAGAGAGGATTTCCTCCCTGGGCAGCTTCTGGGGGCTCGGGGAGGGCCCCATCAAGGCGGCCCCTCTGGCGGCCGGCCTGGAGGGTGGCGGCAGGGCCAGGG
>NW_004567140.1:745432-747913 GCF_000260355.1 Condylura cristata | reverse complement strand
TCAAGAGTCTGGGGGGGACCAAAGAGGCTGGGGCAAGGATTTCAGCCCCGCGGAGGGAGCTCTGTAAAGGCGGAGCCTCCCTCGGCGCGATCTTTGAGCAAGCCCAGCCGGGTAAACCGAGGCACAAAATGCCTGCCATCGGCAGGGCAGGTTTTCAGGAGGGCGCGTGCCGGAGGAGAATCGCCACGCGGCGCTCTGGCTGAGCACCCGCTGTGGGCACGGCCTTCGGCCCGGCCGTGTCCGTCAGCCGCGTGGGGACTGAGGCTCAAGGGCCCGCCAGGCTCCTGCGCCGCGCCGGCCCCCCCAGCCACCATCCTCACCCAGGCCGCCATCCGTTTCTCAGCGACCGGAGAGCGCCGGACATAGACGGTCCAGGAACCTGCTGCTAGAAAATAAGGGGGACTGCAAAATGTTAGCCACAGCGAGGGGCCCTGACGCCACGCCGCTTCTGCTCCACCACTGGACAGAAGCGTGACCTAGTGACGTGCAGGGACTATGGTAGCCGCCAGCACACTGCCAGAGACATGAGGTGGTTTCGTAGGCGCTAAGACGCCGCCCCTGAGCAGCACCGCACGCACGGGGCCCTGCAGAGCGCTACCTAACCCGGGAGCAGGCGGACTTGAACTTGGGGTGCGGTCCAGAGCCTGGGTCATACCGCCCACCCCCACCCCCCAGCTTCCAGCCGCTCCTGCCGGCCAGAGGGCGGCATTGGGGGCGCGGGGAGGAGCCAGGGAGACAGCACAGGCCCGTGGCACGCTGAGGGCAGCGGCCACGCTGCTGAGCGCCCGGTGGTGAGGAGGAGGGAGGAGCGCTCGCCCCCTGCCCCCGTCCCCAGAACAGCGCTGAGCTCAGGTGCTGGCAGATGGGGGGACCCGCGCTGACACCCCACCGAGCCAACAAGACGGGAGCCAGTTCCCACGGGCCTGGGGCACAATGAGCCCTGTGAACGCCCCTGGCCAGAGCCTCTGGGAATCAGGGACAATGGTTGGCGCTCGGTCCCGAAGGACATCCCGGGGTCTCCGGAGCTGGAAGGGCCCCGCCAAGCGGCCTGGCCCTCTGCCCGCAGGGCTGCCTGCCCAGGGTGGAGCCCACCTGGCGACTCCTTCCTTCCAGCTGCTGGCTCCCGGGCTTCCGGCCACACCTTTCCTGTGGCCGCCCCTTCCCTTCCCGGCCCCGCCCGGCTGGCGGTCGGCTCCAGTTTCTGCCCCCCACCAGCGCCCTGCCTTTCAGGCCCTCCCCCGGGCATGGGGCCGGGGGTCTCAGCCCCCATGGAGCAAGGAGGTGAGGGGGCAAGGTCCCTGCTCTGTGCCCTGCTGCCTGTCCCCCAGGGTGGGGGGCAGGGGACACAGCCAGCATGCCGCCCCCAGGCAAAAGGACATCACCCCCCACTTCTCAATCGGGGAAATAGAGGCCCCGACTCACTCCAGGTGATGGACGGGGTCACCCAGCTGGTTCATGAAGGGGCCGGGGTGCAGGCTGGCGCCCAGCCATACTCGCCCCAGCAGGCAGTGTCTAACCACTGGGCTGCCCTGCCTGCCGCAGGCCCAGATTCAGCAGCTTCTGCGGTTTTCACACCTGATGGGGGTGCCCCAAAGTACCTGAGATCCCCCACTCCCTCTGTCAACAGCCAGCTCTGGAAACATCTAGCAAAACACCCTGAATGTGCCAGAAAGTTGCAGTTAACGTCGCCCAAATAGTGGTTTTTATGGGGAGAGCAGAGGGGCCGTGTTGCTTCCTTCTGAAGTTTCCCAGGGCAGACCTGTGTCTGTGGGGGGGTCCCCAAGGCAGACGTGTGTGTGTGTGTGTGTGTGTGTGTGTGTAGGTCCCCAGGGAAGACCTGTGTGTGTGGATCCCCAGGGCAGACCTGGGGGGGTGGTCCCCAGGGCAGACCTGTGGGGGGGGCTGTGTGTGGGTCCCCAGCGCAGTCCTGTGGTATATGTAGGTGTGTGTGTGCACACGTGCTCCCTTGCACGTGTGTGCCGGCTTTCCCACCTCTGCCTGGCAGACAGATGTCTCCCGAGAGCCTGCTGTCAGAGGTGAGGGCAGGAGCGTGGCCATGAGACCCGGCAGGTGCGAGCCACAAGTGATCAGCCAGTGGAGAGAAGGGTGGCTTTCTTGGGATCCGGGGAGCGCCTCCAGCCAGGCCCCATCGGGGGGAGCCGCCTTGTTTCCAAGGTCAGAGCGTGGCCTGGAGTCGAGAGAGCCTGGTCTTGGCCTCAGTCCTGGGCAGGGGCCGCTGCTTTCTGACCCTCACTCTCCTTATCTGGGAAGCAGGCAAAGCAGTTCCTACCTCACGGGCTGTGAGGAGGGCTTAAGGCGTCACACTGAAATTGGTGTCTCTCGTTGCACACACACGCTAGGAAAAAAGGAAGAGTTCCACCTCCAGAGACAGTTGAGTTTGAGGGCAGGAGCCCTTCATTTTGGGCCTCACTCCCTGCCCCAAGCTGGCTGTGCGGACCACCCTCCCCTGCCCTCCCCTGC
>NW_004567140.1:732361-745177 GCF_000260355.1 Condylura cristata | reverse complement strand
GTGTCTCTCCACTGCTTAGCCAGGGCCTGACCTGGCCTCTCCCAGCAGCACGGCTCAAAGGGCATCTCCTCGCCCAGCTGCCACCCTTCCCACCTTCCTTAGTCGCTTCTGCTTCCGGGCCACAGTGCTGTCAGGTCAGCGGGGGGCCTAGGGGAGTCCCTCCTCTCTCTCTTCCCTGAGCTCTACAGTGTGGGGGCCACCAGCTCCCCCAGTCAGCAGCAATACCACTGAGACCCCAGGTCATGGAGCCACCGATGTGAGTTACTCGAGTGACCAGCCAAGGGAAAGAAGGGCGGCCCTCCCTGGCCTGACCAGCTTGCTCTGCTGCCCCCTCACTGACCCTGCTGACTCTCCCCAGCTCTGGACCCTGTTCTCGCATGGGGAGTCTCAGGATACCAAGAGCATCCTCCCTGATGGCTCCTTATAAGGTTTGAGTGACAGCGGGACTTCCCGCCCTCCACCTAGAAAAATCTCAGAGAAGGATTCGGACTGGGCCTCTGTTGGTCACATGCCCATCCCTGCACCAACCACAGTGGCCAGGAGAACGGGGAGCTGTGATTGGCCGGGACCGGGTCACGTGCTCTCGCCTGTTGCCAAGAGGCAGGGACAGAGGACTGCGGCCCAGGAGCTCAGGGTCAGGGCGCAGCTATGCCCCTGGGGGGCCCGGGGTGCAGTTCCATGGGGCACGAGGCCCACTGCGGGCTCCTAGGTGTGGGGGGCAGATGGGAGGGAGCTGGTGAGTAGGGTCATCCCGAGGGCTGCAGCCCCCCAGGGCGTCGCGCCTGGCGTCCAGGGGGTGCGGTGACACCCCGGTGTGGTCCCTGTGCGCCAGCCAGACTGCCCCGGTGCGCGGGCCTCCCTCGGCTGCCGCCAGAGCACACGTTGCAAACATCTGCCCCGCGGCTGCTGGGGTCGCCCTCCCGGAGTTTCCTGCTGCTGACAGGAACCAGTGTGCCTTTTATTACCCGCCCTGCACATCTGGGAGCACTCTGGAGCGCGGGCCAGCCAGTAGGCTGGAGCGCTGACTCGGGGCCAAGCTAGGGGGGCAGGGCCGCTGGTGGCAGCAGCCCGGGTCTGGGAAGCCGCCCCCCGCCCCCCACCGCCGGGCTGCCCATGTGACCGCCATCCTGGCCGGCGGCCACCAGGCGGTTGTATAACCAGCCTTGTCCAGGAGGGAGGGCCGCCCGGGCCCAGGGTGGGGTCCCACCAGCAGGCTGGCCTGCCACGTCCAGAGAGGGGCCTTCGGGGTGGCTTCGGGACGGGGCCTTGGGGGTCAGCGGGGGCTTCTCCGTCAGGGGATGAGCCCTTCTCTCCCTTCCCTCCTTCCTCCCCCGCCCCCGTCTCTCTGCCCTTCTTTCCTGCCCCTGCCTTTTCCCGTCTTCCCACAGCCCTGTCATCCTAAGAGCACATCTGGTTCAGACAAGAGCCCGAACAAGTGGCGTTATTATAACCAAGCCTCGTCTTTCCTTCTAAAGATGATGGGGTGGGGGCTGGCTGGTGTCTGGCACCCCTGTGCATTGCTTCCCTTCCCCAGCGGTGCTGTGAGAGCGCGAGGGAGCCGGTTCTGACTGCGGGCTGCAGCTTCCCACCTCTCAGGAGTCAGGGCCGCTGGCTTCCAAGGGGTTCACAGCTCAGAGGGGCCCCCCCACACTCAGTGCCCCCCCGGTGACCTGTGAATGAAGCGTTGGCTCCAAGGGGCTCTGCCAGCCGCAGCCCCCAGCCCGCCAGCCCCAGTGGGCCCCTCACTTGCTGGCCTCTGTTCCTCACTGTCCATCCGTCTGTCTGCCGTGACCCCTCCTGCAGCCATCAGCTCAGCCACCCCCCGGCATCAGGCCGCTTTATAGCTCCCTTATTTTGTGTACGCCTCTGGAAATAAAGCCCTCACCAGCGAAGGATGGCTGGCCCGGGCGGAGGAGGTGGCCCTGGGTGGTGGTCAGCGAGCACTGGTCTGGTCTCAACGGCCAGAGCAGCAGAGAAGCCGAGTTGCCCCCGAATCTCTCTGCGTTGCCAAGCTTGGCGGGGGTCCCCTTCTTTGCTTAGTCGTTTGTTTCCCAAGAACTCACTGAGTCCTTGGGGTCAGACACGTGGCCAGAGTTGGATGGTGGTAGCATGCAAGACAACAGCCCCCCCCTTCATTTTAGTGGAATGTTAGGAATAAAACGAATCAAATGCAGGTAATTACAGGATGGGTGGACAGAGCGCGTAGCCAGGCCCAGGGCCTGTATGTCCAGGGTCGGCCTGCCGGGGCGGTCCGTCCTTCCTCCCAGCCGCACGGCGAGAGCGTCCTGTCTGGGAAGCCGTGGGCCGGGGGCAGAGGTCGCACCTGCAAGCCGGCAGCGGGAGCCACGTGGTGGCTTCTGGGCTCTGAGCAGAAGCCGGCGCTTGGGGGGACAGAGCGCTGCTTCTCCCCAGTGGCAAGCCCTCCGAGGGCTCACACTGCGCCCCGGCAGGTGCAGGAGCCCCCCGGGGCCAAGGGGGCAGGGAGGGGCCGACTATCATACTCGGAGCAGCAGGGACAGTGGAGAACAGCCGGCCAGTCCCAGAGAAGTCAAAGATCCCCCATCCTGAAGGGGCCTGGGAGCAGCAGGGTCAGTTAAGTAAGAATGGACAGCACTCAGCAGGGCCTCCCTGGGGCTGCAGGGTCAGTCTCAGCGCTACGGGGCTGGCCGCAGCTGCTGTAGCACGAGTTCGGTCCCTGGCCAGGGGGTGACCCACAGGGCGCAGCTGACCTCTCCAGGCTCCCCTCAGCAGTGGATTTCAGTAGATCTGCCTGTTCTGCTCCCCACCCTGTCTCTGGGGAGTCCTCTCACCCCTGCACCTTTGGTCTGTAGCCCAGTTCTTGTGCGAATAAATAAACAAATAAATATTTTTAAATAAATAAATGAATAAACAAAACAGTAAAACTATAAAACAGGCCACCCAAGGCTTAGGGGGTTCCTTCACAGGCATGGGAAGGAACCCCAACCCAGTCCTGGAGGAATCAGGAGGGCTTCCTGGAGGAAGAGACATTTAAACTGAATGCGACTAAGAGCCCGGAGGTTGGGGTGGCAAGAAGATGGGGCCCTAGGCGGTGGGAAAGCCTAAGCAGAGGGGCTGAGACAAAAGAAGGTGTGGGCGAGGGACAGAGGGGGCCGCGTTCCAGGCGCTGAGGGCTGTGAGGCTGGGGAGCCAGGTGGGCTGGGCGTGGCGGGCCCACGTCCACAGAAGGTGGAGGGATTTTGTTCTGCGGCCCCAGGGGCCGCGGAGGTGGGGTGCGTCGAGCCTCCTGTCATCATCAGCTATGCAGTTAGAGAGACCCCTGGGGCCAGTGGCCGGTGGGAGAGAGGAGGGGGCTGTCCTAACCCCCTGGACCCCACCAGCCACCTAGAACTAGCCTAGTGCCTGGCCTCGGGGCCCCTCCCGGAAGGCGAGGGGCGCTGTGTGACCAGACTCTGGGGTTGGACGGGTCTGAGCTGGAGCCCCAGGCCAAGCAGGATCAGGTCGGGAAGGCTGTCTCCACGCGGCGGGCCTGGACGGCCTCTGGGGGGTGGGTGCCCGATGCAGCCTCGTGTCCTCCCGGGCTGGGATGTTCTAGGCCCCAGCACATTCGAGGAGGAAGCGGCATCGTGTGTTTGACTGTGAAAGCGTCGCACGGGTGACCGGGCTTTTTAAAGGACGCAGCCTGACCCCTCTCTGCGAGGTGCTTCTGGCAGCGACCCTGGGCCCCAGTCATAAAGGTGGTGTTTGAGAAGCTGGCGACATGGAAGCAGAAACCCAGATGGAGGGAAGGAGGCCCCTGGTATGTATGGGGCTCATCGTTGGCACCCCGTAACTGCTAATGAGCCCCTTGAACTCCACTTGGTGCCTGCGGTGGTCCTTCCCCAGGGGAGGCAGGCCCACTGTCTCTTCCGAGCACAGGGCCGGGCCCGAGAAGTCCAGCTTACACCCTCCCCCCAGCCCCCCCAAGTTTACATGGGGGCAAAGAAGCCCCCCTTTCTGTTTCTCTCTCCTTGTCCCTTTCCCACCTCGTCGCTCCCCTCCCTCCTCCCCCCCTTGTCTCCCCCCTCCACCCCCCTCTTTCCTTACAATGTATTTATTGAAGAATCAGGGTTGTTTGTCTTGGAGGGAGTCCCGCAGCCGACTAGGAGCCGACTTTGCCGGGTCCCTAAGTAATTCAGACAAACACACATTCCCACCGCGGGGGTGGCGCTGGGCCCGGGCCTGGATTCTGGCCCGGCACCGGGGACGCTGAGGGCCCACCTTGCGCTGCGGGGCGTCCCGTGCTGTCAGCCGTCCACCAGCGCTGGTGACTGACGCACCAGCCGTGTCAGGCCCGGTCGTGACAGCGATGTCCCCAAACGTCACAAACTGTCCCCTGCGGGCTAAACCACTTCTGTTTGCAAGTGGAAGGGGGGGGCCTGGTCAGCGGAGGAAGGAAGCCTGGTGACCCTTGACTGCCACCGCCAGGGGTCCTGTGCCGGGTGATGGACCCTAAGAGGAGGGGAAGTGGCCCCGTCTGACACCCCCACACCTGAGAGCGAATTCCAGGTGGCCTGTGAGCCCCAAGGCCCTGGTCTGCGGACGGTCTCCGGTTGCCAGGCCTGCGGCCACGCATTTGTTGAAAGACAGAATGCTGAGGCCCTGGAAGTCGACTTAGGGCATCCTGTGGGGAGTCGTCTTTGGGGTGCTGTGGGAGCACCAGCGGGGAGGGGAGCTGCTCGGTGCAGGCGTTAAACTGCGGTCAGCTTCAGGCCCCCCAGCAGCTGTGGAGTTGGTGGGGCTCACTGACCCCAAGGTCACGGGCGACTCGGCCCTCAGGAAGCGGCGGGGAGGGCCTGGCCGCAGGGAGCGGCTGTGTGCTTCTCCGCGGCTGCCCAGGGAGCATGTTGCGGGTCTGAGCAGCGCCGGGCTCCCCAGCCGTGTGGCGGGGCAGACCCCCCAGCTCTGCGTTCTGCCTGGCCCCGCGTAGAAGAGAAGCCGCTTTCTTGCCTTGAGCTCAGGCTGCCGTCGGCATGACTGAACTGCTGTGAGTTGGGGACCCCCCACAGGCGCTCGGGGTCTCCGGGTTCCCTGTGGACTGTGGCCCATGGGCTGAACACAGGTGTATCACCTGGCGCTCCTTCCGGTCGGGAGCCCGGAGGGAGGTGTGGGCGGGACTGCACTTGGGCCCCGGGGATCTTCCTGCCCCTTCACACCGGCGCCTCGTGTCCCCGGGCGTGGGGCTCCTCCACCTTCAGACGGCCCCTCAGCAGCACCAGCCTCTGCGCCCGCTGCTCACACCCATCCCTCCCACTGGCCAGCTGACCACTCAGGTGGTCCGGGGTCCTCGCCCAGCACTGAGATTCCGGGGGTTAGTGCCTCATTCTGCTGACCACAGTGAGGACTCCTGACTGAGCCCTCTGACCTCTGGCTTCGTGCCAGCCAGAGTGCCATGTCTCTGCTCCTTCAGCAGAGCCCTGAGGCGCCAGGTGGCACCTGCTTGGCTCCCGTGACCGAAGAGGTCCAGCTGCGACGTGGAGGCTCCACAGGGCCAGCCCGGGCTGGCCAGGCCAGTGCCCTGCACGGCCCACTAGTACAAGCATCCGCCTTGGCGTGGGAGGTGCTATTGGCGCGATCAGTGAGGTGGACAGCTCAGGGAGCGGACAGCAAGGGAGCTGTGGCCCTCAGGCCACGGGGAGGGCCCCGGTCCCCGCATCTCTGTGCACAGCTGGACGTGACCCCCACCAAGGCCGTGGTCAGGACTGAAAGGTTCAGAGTCCGAATCTCCCCTGCCTATGCCAGATGCCCTAGCCGTGGGGAGCCTGGCAGGCCTGTGAGCGAGGGAGACGCGAGAAAGGACCACTGCTCAGGGCCCTGGCGTTCCTGGGGGACACAGGAAGCAATGTGCCAGGGCAGCGGCACCTCTTTCCCGTGCCTGGGACCGCTGGCGGCCGGAAGCAACGCATTGTAACGTTGGCCTCCAGGATTTCCTGCCGTGGCCCTGGCGGACGGCCCTTGTGAGCACCCTCCCCGGAGATGCCGGCACCGCGCTCAGGGTCGGGCCCCAGAGGCCGTGGGTGGGCTGTTGGTCGAAGCAAACGGGCCCTGGGGAAAGGGCTCTCCGGCAGTGGCCCCTCTGCGCCTTGGGCCAGCAGCCTCCCAGCCCTGGGCGCCTCCAGCCCCCTCTGCAGGGGGTGCTAAGCCGTCTGCTCTTCCCCACCCAGCTGCGGCCAGCTCCTCCGCTCTGCACCCCGCAGGGAGGACACGCCGTCGGCCTCCTGTATCGCTGTCCCTCCTCCTCTGGAGGGCCCTCTGTCCCCTCACCCTTGCGCACAGCCAGACGAGACCCGCACCCAGGACATGAGAAGGTGGTTGAGAAGACCCCTCAAAGGCCTGGCCACGCCCCTCCTAGGACGGTCCCATCTCGCCACTCTGGCCCAGTCTGGCTTTGGCCGAGGCCGGCCCCTGGCCGGAATGGAGTCTTATTTACGGTGTTCGCCCAGATCCAGCGGCCAGAAGGGGCTCAGTCAGTGGGTGTCCACGACGACAGTGGGGGCAGCGGGACATCCCGCCCCCCTCTGCCCTGATCCAGCACCTCCCCGAGGCCGGGAGGCCTGAGGCCACAGCCCGCCAGGGCAAGGTCGCACAGCATCTCCGTGGACCTGCCCAGGCCAGTCCGTGTTCCCAGTGGTCCAGATCCAGGGGTTTCTGGTGAAAAGCTCGCTGAAGATTGGGGCCAGGACCTGGGCTGGGATGGGTGTCAGGGACCCGATTCTGCCCCAGGGGCACGGGAAGGAAACTTCTCTGAGCCCGAAGGCATTTCTGTGCTCTGTTCCGCCACCTCTGTCCCTGCTCTGCCGGTTGACTGTTGCCTTTGACGCGAGCTGCCGGTCAGGGCCTCATGCCGACGAACTGAGATGCTGACGTTTCTGTCCACTGGCCAGTGCTCCGACCCCTGCCCCCCACCGCCTGGCCCCGCCACAGAGCAGGCTAGGAGCGGGACTGCATGACCTTGCGCAAGGGCACCCCGACATACCTTGGCCTCGCCTGGTGACCTGCAGACAGCCGTAGGCCCCGGTGGCCTCCACCCCGCTGGAAGGAGGAGGCAGTTTTCTGGGCCGAGTCCCATCCTAGGGGACTCAGCACCTCCCTGGCCACCTGGACCACCACTGGAGCGGCAGGGAGAACATGCACTGCACTCGTGAGGCACCCACTCTGGGGGGCATGTGCCTGACACCCCGTGGGCTTTATTCCCCCTCACTGTCCTGTAAGGCAGGGCCTGTCATTGTCAATGACTGCTCACCCAGCTCATCCAGACGGTGGGTGGGAGGAAGCTGGAAGCTGCACCTCTCCTTGGGGACTCTGAGTTCCCCTTTTCTCAGGCATCATGACACCCCCAAGAAGTCAGACAGTGGTTGGGGTTTCCACATGGGGTACCCCTGGAATAAATCGTACTTGATCGTGACCCTTCAGGGAAGACTTCCTGGAGGGGGTGGCATTCTCATCTCCGTCTTGGTGAGCCCTGAGTATGGGACAGAGCTCTAGCTCTGCACAGTGGGGGTTGCCTTCAAGAGTGCTGCAGGCTCAGAGGGGAAGGCAGAGCCCCAGGACCAGGGGCCCACCCGCGCCCCATCTGAACCCACAGTGCTGGTACTTTGGGAGTGACGAGGACACCTAAACTGGATTCCTTACTCCTGAGGAAATTTCATTAGACTCAAGGGGAGTTGTCCGGGCGTGATAAGGTGACGAACCATGGCAGGCAGGGGAGAGCGAGCATAGGACAGTCCCAGAGGGGCAGAAAAGCGAGGGGACGAGTGACCAGGACCTCAGTGGGAGGCCCTGCTGCGCCCTCAGGGCGAAGAGCCACAGAGACCCGCCCCGTGACACACAGCCAGCGCTGGCGGGTGCAGGGTGAGGGCCACGGTGGCCAGACTCTGCTGCGAGAAGCCGGACTTGGCCTCGGACCAGCCGAGTGACCGCACAGGTCACTTCACCTTCTGAGTGGCCTCTCTGCAGAGAGGGCCACGGGTGGGCGCGAGGCCCGCCTTTCCCAGTCTCTGGGAGTATCGCTGCGATGGCATTTACGAATGACATGATGCAACAGATGGCTGCGGGCCAGAGAGGCGTCCAGCCCAGGCCGGGGAGGCCGTGCCACGGGGTATGTGCCAGCCAGGCCGCCAGCACCGTCTTAAAAGGTGGGAAGGCTAAACGTGCCCAGGAACAGCTGGCTGGCAGCAGGGTACACGCCCCTGGAACGTGGGTATAGACAAAGAGAAGCAGCAAAGCTGGGCGACCGGGTTGGCCTGGGTATCTGGGGAGGGCCTGGGTGCGGCTCTGTGGACTGTGCTGCAGATGACTGGGCTCTGGGGGAGGCGGACATGATGGGAACAGCTGCTCTCTGGGCAGCCAGATGGGGGCTGCTCATGTTGGGGGGGCCAGGCACCAAGGCCCGAAGCAGACCAGAGGCTGGGACGACCCCAAGCCTCCATGGCTATAGACACAGTGACCGCCTGGCACATTCTACACTTCCCAAACATGCACATGGCATGTGCCAATCACAGGGGGGTGCGGCTGTGCCCTTTAGGGCGTGGAAGTGAGGAGCGGCGACCTGGACCGACTTGTCTGGCCCCACGCAGCTGGCATGTGGCTGAGCCGGGGCTGGTGTGGCTGCAGAGGGCTTGCCTGTGGGAGAATTAACCTGCCCCTCTGGGGGCACTAGGGAGCCACGGATGGCTGGGGCAGGCTCGAGGTGAGCAAATGGCTTTGGAGGGTTGGGTTGGCAGCAGCACGCATGGGTTGGGGGAGGGGTGATGCTGTGCTTATGCCCACGGCCACGAGATGGGGTGGAGAAGAGGGAGGGGGGACTGCCCCCCAGTCCAGGCAGGAAGTGGCGAATGGCCGGGGGGAGGGTCAGTGAGGTCCAGACGCAGCCAAGAGCGAGGTCTCAAGCATTCCAAGAATGAGGACAAAGTGTGCCATGGCCTCGGGGGACGAGAGGCCAGCCGGAGAAGGCCTCCTGGGGACGGGCCAGCGGGCAGCTGCAGGCAGGTTCGCGGCTTATTTTTTCCCTGTCTTCCTTCCCTCCGCGTCCCTGTGAGTCACAGCAGGCCTGCCGTTGGAGTCCCAGGGAGATCCCTGCCGGCCTGGCCTCCAGCCTCCTCGCCCAGAGGCCCTTCCTCCGGACCCCGGCATCACATCCTGCCTCCCTCTGCCGGGAGCCCTGACTCTCAGGCCGGGGGGTGGGGGCCGGGGGGAGGGCGGGCCACAGCTCAGCCTCCCCCCTCGCTCTGCGGACGCGGCCAAGGCTGCATCTGCCCAGCGCCGCAGCCTGCCGCATCCGGGGGTCTGGGCGGACTGGCCCCGCCCGCCCGGGGGCTCCGGTCAGCCAGGCGGCTGGTGGCTGCCCGTGGGCGGTTCCTGCACCTTGCTTGGTTTCCTTCTGGGTAAACACGGGGAGATTAATAATAATAAATGGTAAAAGAGTCCCATCTGATGGGCTTGTTTGGAAGATTCCGGAAGATAATGAGCATGAAAGTCAGTGTGGGCAAGCAGGCTGATTAGCTTCTTTCCTGGCGGGTTTTACCAGGGGTTGGGGCGAACACTGCTCCTGGCTGGCCCCTCCTGGCTTTGCAAGGGCTTGGGGGCGCCTACTGTGGGCCGGTGGTGTGCGAGGCGGGTGCAAAGAGCCGTGCCTGACAGGCGCCCCCTCCAGCTGGACCTGGGTGCTGCCGCCAGCCCCGTGGAGGGGTGACCCCACTGCCAGGCATATCCCGCTTCTTGAAACCGAGGCAAATCCCATTGCACAGTGGGCTGACGTTTGGCCACCATCAGGAGAGTGGCCCTGTGGCCCCTCTGACGTGCCAGGGTGGCTCAGGCCACTGCTGTCCAGCTTCAGCACGCTGTCATCAGCCCCAAGGGAGCCCGTGTGCAGGGACAGTCGCCCCCACCGCCCCGGGGCAGCGGAGCTCGCCTTCCTGCGTCCACCCTCTGTGTGTGGGGCCTGTGGGTGGCATCCTCCATCCACCTCGGTGTCTGGCCCCTCAGATGGCGGGTCCCAGGCCCAGCCAGGTGTGGCTCCTCGGGGCAGTGGCGAGGCAAGGCGTCGGAGCTCGCGGGCTCCTTGCTTTACGTGTCGGGGACACCTGGGTTATTTCGCTGTTTTTACCCATTTTGAAGACAAGGGCCTGCGTCTCTGCTCCCGCCAGCCCAGTCAGCAGTCCCTGGGGGATGGGGACGCGGGGCCAGCAGGAGCTAGAGACAACCCAGACAGCCCTCCCGGGGGCTGGGGAGCAGGCGTGCTGCCTGCCTGGACGAGGCGCTGGTACTCACCCGTGCAAAGGAGGAGAGGGGAGGAGCTCAGATGCGCCCCTGAAAGCTCCTGCTCAGTGCACGGAGCCAGCCCTGCGTGCACCGGCCCGTGGATCCGTTGGCGTGACATTCTAGAAGAGGCAAGACCGTAGCGACTGACGCCAGCCCGGGGCTCCCAGGAACTGGGCTGGCCGGACGCTTTGGGGGTCACAGGGAGGGACAGTGGTTTGGTTGGGGTGGCGGCTGTCAGGGTGTGCATGGGTCAACCCACTTAAGGTGGACGCGCTTTCCTGTGACCACTGTGCCTCTGACAGTCAGCCAAAGCAAAGGACCCGCTCCCTGGCCTGACTGTGGAGCCGCCCAGCCCACCAGCCTGCTGTCTGGAGCACCGGCCTGGGCTTCTGGGTGCTTAGCACCTTTGGGTCCACCAGTGCCTCCCTGTAGTGGGCCTGCAGGTGGGGCCAGCTGAGGTCTGGAGTCCCCACTGGTGCCCGGGTGGGGCACAGCCCAGGGTGGCAGCTCTCGGGGCTGACCCCTGCCCTGGCGCACATGCAGGTCTCCGTCCACCTGCTTCTCTCCGCCTGAGACGCTTGTGGCCTGGAGGTGCAGGCCGTCTATGCATCTGGGCGAGTCAGCCTGGCACCTCTCAGCATCTGACCCACAGCCACCCCCTTGGCAGGCACAGAGCAGGTCTGGGCTGGGGCTTCCTGCGCTCTGGCCACTGAGCCCTGAGGAGGCCAGAGGCGGCGCTGGGCCTGCCCAGTCTGTCCTAGCCGCTCCCCAAGGAATGCCCTGTGGGGTGAGGGGCGCAGGTCCGCGAGGGAACCTGGGAGCCGCCGTGTCTGTGATTCCCTTCGACGACTTCTTGCTCTCGTCTCTCTGTCTCTCTCTAGAGTCTCTGTCTCTCTCCCACGTCTCAGTCTCGGTTCCCAGCATCTCTCCGTGTCTGTCGCTGGCGTTTCTCTGATGTCTCGGGTGTCTCTGTCCCTGTGTCTCTGTTGCTCTGTTGTCTCTGTATCTCCGGTATCTCTATGCCTCTGTCTCTGGCGAGCCTGTCTCTGCGCAGTCAGAATCATTCAGCCCCTCCACTCTGGTGGGAAGAAAACCCTTGGGGCGGGGGAGGGCCACACACCAGGGGACCGGGCCCGCCCTGACCTGGCACAGATCCTTCCCAGGCCGGGCCTGGCGCCTCTGGGCCGGAGGGAGGAGGCATTCCACCCAGAGGCCAGGGCCTGGCAGGCAGGCCTTTCCTGGGGTGAGGACGCACTCCCGCTCCCAGCAGTTGGCTGCCTTTCCATTTTTTCCCTGCCTTTAGGAAAGGCTCCCTCTGGCTCTGTTTCCAGGGCCCTGAGCCCTAGGGGAGGCCCCTGCCTCCTGTCCCCCAGCAGCCCCTCGCCGATGCCTGAGGGCCTCCCCTTCACACCTCTCACCTTGTTTCTGGGAACCAGGACCATCTGTTTGGATGATCTGCTGGGATGCCCTGAGAGCTTGCAGGGTCAGGTCAGGGGGGCACCCTGAGCTCAAGACAAGGCTGGCCCCATGGCCCAGCTGGACTTCCAGAGCCCCAGCCTGCCTAGAAAAACTCTTTGTGGGAGCTCGTCAGAGACAGTCGAGTGGGCCCAGCATGGCTTTGGAGTTGACCCATCTAGGTTCACAGCTCAGCTGTCCCACATCACTTGCCGTCTGCCTCCTAGTTCAAGGTCACCGTCTCCAGGTGGTGACCACAGACAGGCCCAGGGCCACAGGGACATCTTCACGGAAAATGTCCCTGGCTGACTGGCCAGGGAAGGCAGCACTCAGCAAGACCGTCCCCCGTAACCGGAGGCCTGGGGTGCGCTCACGGTCATTAGCGGTTCTCACCGGTGTTCGCCAGACATGCGTTGACCAGCTGCCGTTGTGGCGGGCTCCTGAGCCCCTCCCAGGGCAGGCAGTCCCTGTCCAGACCACAGGGACGAGACTCTGCATGCTGGCTTAGGCCGCTGTCGGGGAGCTGCCTGGCAGGGCAGGCAGGATCAGCTGCCTGGAGGAGGGGCCGGCGGGCAGAGGCAGCACAGCAGGGACATGCCAGTCCATTCTGGTCAGGGGCCGTGTGTCTCCCAGCCTCGGCCAGCAGGCTGGCAGTGGACACCAGGTCCCAGCAGCTGGGCGGGGAGGGTGACAGCTGGGTGCCCCCGTCTGGGGGACAGATTCCAGCACGTTCCCTTCCAGGGTGGAGGCAGATTCAGGGAGGAGGGTGGAGGGGACCTGGGAGGCGGCGACTGAGGGTCGAGTCCCAGTCTGGCCCCTGCGTGTGAGAGAAGGGCTTGCCACCCCTCCCCCGCCACCGGCTGGTGCTTGCGCTCACACAGGTCAGGTCGGGGGAATCAAATGAGCCATGTGATGCCGACTTTGAAGGAGCGGATTCCAGGGGGTGAGCCTCTGTGCGGGTTCCAGGGGGTGAGCCTCTGTGCGGATTCCAGGGGTGAGCCTCCGTGCGGATTCCAGGGGGTGAGGCCTCTGTGCGGGTTCCAGGGGGTGAGCCTCCGTGCGGATTCCAGGGGGTGAGGCCTC
>NW_004567140.1:720399-732213 GCF_000260355.1 Condylura cristata | reverse complement strand
CAGGGGGTGAGGCCTCTGTGCGGGTTCCAGGGGGTGAGCCTCCGTGCGGATTCCAGGGGGTGAGGCCTCTGTGCGGGTTCCAGGGGGTGAGCCTCTGTGCGGATTCCAGGGGGTGAGCCTCTGTGCGGGTTCCAGGGGGTGAGCCTCCGTGCGGATTCCAGGGGGTGAGCCTCTGTGCGGCAGCCCCAGCACCCACGAGCAGACAGTTAGGGAGTCAGTTAGGGAGTCGATGAGTGAATCAAAGAGTGTTAAGCTGTGTGACCCCAGGCCAGGCCCCTCCCCTCTCTGGGCCTGCTTTTCTGTGGTTTGGTGAAAGGTGGTAAAGGCTTTGAGGTCGAACTCCAGGAGGCCAGCGGAGAGAGGTACAGGTCAGGGCCCCAGCACAGGGGCTTTCCAAGGTCGCTGGTCATTTTTAGCCTCACTCCCAGGGAACAAGTGACCCATGCTGTCCTGGGCCCGGCCGTGCCCGGCGAGTGCTTTTTCTGGCTGTATGAACTCAGGCCGCGAGCGAGCCAGAGCCAAACTCGAGCGCGTGGCCACGTGGCCGGCGGGAGCCGAGCAGCTGGCTGGGCACCTGTTGCAGGGGGGCGCAGCGCAGCCGCCGGCCCCTCCCTCACCGGCCTGTGCTGCCTCCCGCCTCCCCTGGCTCCAGCTGGGGCCCGTGGGGGCTGCGGGCCTGATGCTCACAGAAGGGGGCCCATGGACAGCATTTTCTTAGGCGCCTGAGTCGGGGTGTGGGGGGGGAGGCAGCGGACTCTGAGCTGATGAAGGCCAAGGGGCTTTATCCACCCTGAGTGGGGCCCCAGGTGGGGGTACCCCCAGTCTCCCCATGTCCTTGGCCGACCTTGCTCCTCTGAAGGGATCACTTCACCAAGTTTTGAGCACTTCAAGATTCTGATCTGCCTCTTATTTTTTAAGAATCACAAAGCTATGCAGATTCAAGGTAGAAAGTTTTGAAGTGCTCATCAGCCAACAGGAAGACTCTGGTCACAGGGACGCCTCGCCAGACTCCTGTCTTCCGTCTACTTGAAACACAGGGTTTTCTCCTTCTAGGTCTCCTTCAAGGCCCCCAGAGCATAATGTCTTCATGGCCCTGTTAGGGGGAGGGATGGCATCTTTTTTTTTTTTTTTAAAGATTTATTTATTTATGCATTACAGAATTGGGGAATAGGCCAGAGGTGCAGGGGCAGTGAGACGATTCACCAGAGACAGTGGAGAGCACAACAGGCCAACTGACGAAGTCCACTGCTGAGGGGAGCAGCGGGCGGGTCAGGAGAGGTCTGCCGCGCCATGTGCTCACCTCCGGGCAGGCGGGGATCGAACTCATGCGGAAGTGGCTTTAGCTTCTTAATGCTGTGCTTTAACCCTCTGCGCCACCAGGGATGGCCCCCCCTTATTTTTTTTTTTTAAGATTTATTTATTTAAGTTTAAAAGAACAGGAGTGTAGGCCAGAGGTGCAGAGGGTAAGAGGATTCACCAAAGAGAGTGGGGGACAGACCAGGCTGACTGAAATCCACTGCTGAGAGCAGCAGGGAGGCAGGAGAGGTCTGGTGCCCCGTGGGGTCACTCCCTGGCTGGGGATGGAACACAGACCCTACTGGGTATAGTGCTGAGACAACCCCTACGCCGCCAGGCAGGCGCCGGGGCTTGCATCTCAGCCCGTGCTCAGACCTGGTCTGCCCCTCGTTCCAAAGCTCCAAACCCACCTCTGTGATTCTTACCCTGGGCTGACAGAGGCTGATTCCGCCCAGCCCAGCCCAGCCTGAGCTTCCTACGCTCTTCTATGGATCTCTCTGATTTGATGGAGGGCGGCCCAGGTGCGCCAGGGGGAGGTGATAGTTGGCATGGGCAACTTTCTGTCCGTGGGTTCGGGACGCCTCTGTTGCAGAGAAAGGCGCTGGTTTCTGCTGAACACACGTGTCCAGAGTGGCCAGTTGCTGTCTGTGACGCCCTCTGTGGTTCTATATTTAATGCTCACGTCAGCCAGATGGAGGCACGGTGGCTCTGGGGTTCCCCTGTGGCCGCCAGGCCAGTGCCCAGACTCTCATCTACTGCCTCCCAGCCTGCCTCTCCCATCCCCGGAGGCTTCCAGGCTGGGGGAGAGCCTCAGGCCGTCACCTGGACCTGGGGGACAGGGATACAGGGAGATGCTGGCCCCCCGTCCTGCTGGACTTGCGCTCCAGACCTTGGGGTCTTAGATTCTGCCTCTGCCCCCCCCTGGGACATGTCAACCCCAAGAGCCAACTCAAGGGCCCCCTGTCTCTCGGGGAGCCCAAGGGCTGCAGAGCCGGCCTCTTTGGCCCCCAAGGGACTTCTGGGAATGGGTTCTCCAAGCCAGCTGCCACCGTCACTAGCTTGGACCAGATCGCCTCCCTTTACCCTCTTCACTAGGCCGACTTCTGCCTGCCTCAGGGCCAGAGCACAGTTTCCACGGGAGCACGGCTGTTCTTCTGTCCTTCTGTTTCTCCTTGGAAGAAGAACTACTTTCTATCTAAATCCAGCCCGTCTTCTCTCCCTGCCTTCCCTTTGGCCAGGAGTAAATCCTGTCTTCTGCCCGCTGCCTACTCACTCACCCACCCTTACTCCTTTCCATCTGTCCTTCCTTATCCATCCATCCATCCATCCACCATCCACTAACCCATCCCGTCTCTGTCCACCCACCTGGCATCCAGTAGATACTCAATACATCACAGCTGGATGAATGAACAGTTTCTCCAATGAACAGAGTTATCTGGTAACTCTGGCAAAAAGGAGGGGGGAAAAAGATTTACCTAGAACAAGTGGTTCTAGCTGAATGAGTTCCTCACACCTCTCCTTATTCCTTCATTCTTTCACGTGTTCATTATCTAGCAAATGTTTATTGAGTGCCTCCTACATGCCAGGCATGCCACGGGGTTCTGGTACTGAGACCGAGTTGAGCAAAAACAGATGTCTGACCCCTACCTTCATGGAACGTGCAAATTTGGGGAGAGACAGATGTTAATTGAATGGCCACACTCACGAATTCATAATTACAATCAGCAATAAGGGCCCGGGAGGAAGAGAGATCATCCCGCATATCATGGGGCTCCCGAGCCGGACCTAGGGGGCAGAGAGGGTGTCAGGGAGAGCCCCAGATCTGGCACCTCACGTGGGAACCAGACGTGAGCCAAGTGCTGGCAGGAAAAGGGCACCTGTGGCTGGCTGCTCAAGAGAGGGACTGGGTGACAAAGTGACAGTGGGGTGGGAAGAGCCGTAGGAAGCTACCATTACCCCAGGGCTGGAGGGGCCTGAGGGGAGCCAGAATTCCCTGGGCTGCTGCTAGAATCATAGAGGAAATGCAACCACTTCCAGAAGCATGGCTTGAAGCAGGGGAGGGGGTGGAAGGAGGGAAGGGGCGAGGAAGAGATAGTGGGAGCAGAGCGGATGGGGAGGGAGCCTGAGATGTCACTGGCAGGCTCTTCTGCAAGCAGAAGGAGGAAGAATGGCTTGTGCCCGGCCGGTGGGAGTTAAATGGGCATGGAGGGGAAGGAGGCAAGTCTCTGAAAATGCAAATGGCATGTGCAAAGGTCCTGCGGTGCAAAGTGTGTGGAACTTCTTGGGAAGGCTAATGCACTGTGCAGAGACCTGGGCCTCAGCTGGACAGGGCTCAGCGGACAGGAGTCGGCTCTCTAGTCCAGTCATAGAACCCGAGGAGGGCTGTAAGCAGGAAGGGGGGCCACATCTGCATTTGTGCTTGTGAAAAGCTCGCACTGGCTCCTGGGCACAGAGCAGATGTGCAGCACCCCCAGAGGCAGGCTCCTGCTCCTCAAGCCCAGCTCCCAAGCTCAGGCCTCTGACTGCCCTCCCCCACTCCCCAACACACACACACACACACACACACACACACACACACACACACACACACACACAGCAGGAGAGCTCCACTTCCTAGAGAGTCTACTTCCTTCATCCTCTGCTCCCCCTTCCTGCTACATCTTTGCCCTCTGAGGAGGCCCCCTGCCCTGCACCTCACCCCCCTTCACCTCCCACTAAGCCCTGGCTGCCGCAGCTGTGTGGGGGTGCCAGCGCAGCAGCACCTGCTCGGACTGTCTGTCGCTTCCACAGCCCAGCTTTCGGCTCTGATGAATATCAGTGCGCAGGCCGGTCCAGGCGGCCCCAGGGAGACGTCTTTCTGCTCAGGCACACACCTGGCCCCGTCCCAGCCCTTCCCCTTGCGATGGAGAACGAACCATTGGCTCTCATCCCACCGTGCCACACATCATGTGGCCCCCCACATCATAAAATACCATTTACAAAGGGGGAGCAGAACTTTGGGCTAAGAGCTCTGGTGCAGCCTTGGGCCCGTCAGGGTGACCCTGGGCTTTGGGGTCCCCCCACCTTCCTATTTGTGGGGAGTGAGCTGGAGGAGTCACAGTCTCCAGACACATTAGAAAGCTCGTGCTTTGTGGAGGCAGGATCCGTCTCGGAGACCGAGGGGAGAAAGACGCCGGTGCAGTGCCGGGACGTGTGGGGTCCTGTGTGGTGGGTCTTTGAGGTCCCCATGGAGAGACGAGGAGGGGGCCCGTGAGCTACCACACTCGGGTGCAGGACGGGAAGATGGCAGACGGCCCGCCACCTGCCAGCCACACGGGAACAGGGCTGGGCTTCCCATCCAGTGCTGGCGTGGAGGTCGGGCAGCTCAGGGCTGGGCCGCGGGCTCCGGAGCAGGCCGCCTGCTGGATTTCCAGGGTTGTGGCGGGGAGGCTGTGTGACGCGAGGCAAGTGGCTTCATCTCTCTGTGCATGGGTCTCCCGTCTACAGCGGAAGTAAGACCTGTGCCCTACACTGTCAGGTCATCAGGAGGATAAAGCAGGAGGAGAGGCGCGCTGGCTCAAGGTCTGGGGTCTTCGCGCTGGGTGACGTACAGGCTTCCCGCCGCACCATCCCTGCGCCTGCCTGGCTCCATACAGTCTTCGCCAGCTCCCCTGAGGCTGTACTCTGCAAAATGTATTAAGAAATATACTTTAAACCCAGGGATGGGGGCAAGAATCACTGTTGCTGAGCGCCATGCTCAGACAGCTGGAATGTTCTAAATCATTCTAAGACCTGGGCAGATTGGAATTTTGAAATGTGTTTCCCTTTTGGAGTAAGCCATGCTAAAGTATTTCTGTCCTGTGAAGGGAACTCAATTTCAGAGTGAGGCCCGAGAAGCCACGTGCTCACATGAGCCCATGCGGAGGCCAGCCACACAGCTCCTGGCCCTCACAGCCAGGGCCAGGCAGGGGCTGGGGCTGGGGAGAGGTGAGGTGCCGGGCACTCCGGGACCCCATGAACGTGGTACCAAACAGTTTCGTGTGTACGGAGCCAGACACTCAGCTGCGCCGTGGACGGGCAGGGCTATTCCTGCCCTAGGGGAGTGAGCTATGTGCATGTAGCAGAAGAGAAAATTCGGAGGCCTCTGGTCCCGTGGCCTAATTGGGACGACCCCCAGAGCCATCCCCCACAAAACAGATACATTTTGATGGCACCTCCATCAATGGGTACCAGTAGGAAAAGTAAACAAAAGAGTCAGGCATTCCGGCATGCACAGAACTTCAGACCTCACACGTGCCTCAGCGCTCAAAGCCGGCTCACAGACCCCGGCCCCCTTCTATCTCTTCAAGGAGCACAGACAGCCCGACCCGATGGCCCGGAAGGTGGTCAAGGAAGGCCACGTGCTGTGGGGAAGTCCAGAGACAGCGGGGGTTAAGTTGCCAGGGATGGGGGTCTCGGGGGTGCAGCTAAAGGACTGGATGTCTTCAGGGGTGATAGAAAGGTTGTAAAGTGGGTTGCGGTGGCTGTTGAGCTCTGAACACCCGAAGCATGCACCTCATAGAATGGACTGGGGGTAGGAGGGGTGCGAGTTACTGTGGCTTGTGAGTCCCGTTTCAATCTGCTGCTTAAGAAGAAAGCATCCGGTGCCAGGCAGCAGGACTCCGGGGCTTGGGCTGTGCCGTGACCCCAGGTGCTGGGCAGAGCCTGGAATGGACATGACGAGGCTGGGGTGCTGGAATCGCTGTCTCTGGGTGCTGGTCACACAGAGACACTCAATTTGTGAAAATTCCATACGACAGTGTACTTTTCTTGAAGGTCACGCTGCAATAAAGGTTTGGTTTTCTTTTTTTTTCTTTTTTAAACACAGCACCCCAATTTAGCGTAAGACACGACCCCATCAGGGAGTCCAGCACCAACCAACCACATGAATCAAAGGCCAGGGCAGCAGGGTCTGAGCAGCCTTCAGCGACTCAGAAGAACAGCTGGAAAGAATCTGTGGCCGCCTCCCCGGCCCCTCAGCAGCGCCAAGGGTCTGCCGCCGCCCACCGAGTACTTCCAGAGCCTGGGAGCCGGAGCTGCTGAGGGTGAGGGGGTGTGGGCTGAGGGGAACGATGCTGGAGCCCCAGCTGGGACGCAAAGGCACCCAGCGAGCTCACTGGCCTCCCTGGCAGGCCTAGGCGGGACAAGCATGCTTATCGCACAGGAAGGACAGCGAGCTGGCCCGCAGGCTGGACTGCAGGAAGGCCCTCGGGTGTCATTCCACCTCCTCTCTGTGGCCTGGGGCCACACGTCGTCTATTGCAGGCCTCAGCGTCCCTGCTGGCAGAACGGGCTGGCGGTGGTGGCTGCCACCATGCTGATGTGGGTCTACACTAGCTCTGAACATGGCACCTGGCAAGCAGTCAGCACCCAGGAAGTGTTGGCCACGACCCCTGCCCACGGGGGGCCAGGGTGCCCTCGCTGCTGGTATCGCCCCTCCCCCCGCCCTGCCTCCGGGAAACCTACTTGCCTTGGAAGCCTGGGAACGGACGCAGAAATGATTGCTGCGATTTCTGTGCTGCAAATCAGGGTTCTGTTGAGAAGGCAGCAGCCAGGGCGTCTTCGAGCACACACTTGAGATTTATGTGGCGGGTTTGTCCCGCCATCCCCAGTGGCAGGTCAGCCCTGGCGATCATTTATCACAGGGGCTTTACGAGGCCTGAAGTTCACAGCAAATAGCCTCAGATTTCAAGATGGAGAAGGTCGGGGAGCAGTGTCCCCAGAAGGGGGAGATTGGGCTGCTGGCTTTTCCGGGGACCGCGGTACCTGATTCTGCCTGGGACCCACCCCAGGTCCTGGTCCTTGTTTGCGCATCTCCTGCCCACGCTCTGTGGCATACAAAATGCTCTGCACAGGTGTCTGGGCCCAGAAATGCCATGGCCACCACCTCCTTTCTCTGCAGCTCCTACAGCAAAAAAGAAAGTAAAAAGTGGGGGGCTAAGACAGAAGTTAGTAAACACAGAGACACGCAACAGTCTACAGTGAGCACTCCGCGGTTTGCAGGCCCATCACCCACGGCGGTGTCAGAGCCGGGAGGGCCTGCTGGTCCCCGGTGTGGTCCTGTTTCTCCACCACAGAAAGGAAGAAGGGTTCCTGCCCCCCAGCGCTGCTGTCAGACAAGCCGAACCAAGGGAAGTGATTCATAAGCCAAGGTCCCGGTCCGTCCTAGGGAATTTTTTTATTGCAATTGGTTGCAGTCTTTGTCTCTGAGGAGGATACGCTTTTGCTGGTGGCCTGGCGTGGAGAGAGAAAATATAGGACAATCAGATGGTAATTTTTTTTCTGGTCCCCAGTGAGCCCGAGGCCAAAGACACAGCCCACCTGGCGACTGAAGGAGGAGGGGTGGCAGGGGGGTGGGGCCTGGGAGGGCAGTGTAGAGGGAGGCGGGAAGTGGGGTTACAGGACTGGAAGAGGCGGGGGCACCCAGGAGCGTGAGCAGGGCTGACGGGACGCTGGAGAGCAGAAGTTTTAGGCGGGGGAGGCTCGGGGCTGGCAGGGCAGCGTGGCAGGCAGTCGGGAGAAGGGCACACCAAGTAACAGGTGCTGGGGCTCCCAGGTGAGCGGGGAGGGTGGCTGCTGTGGCACTGGGCCCAGAGGGCCCGAGGGCCCGCGGAGGCTGAGCTGTCCGGCCCACGCGCTTCCCACACGCCGCTGTCCGCAGCCGCTCTGCCCTCGCCCGAGTGGCGCCCCCAGGGCACCGAGGCAGAGCTAGGTACAGCCTGGAGCACGGCTGGGTGGTCCTCTTGGGCAGCGGGAGGCCCAGGGCGCCGGGGAGCAGGGGTCACCCCTGTATGGCCCAGATCCTGTTGAGCTGCTGCGTCTTCCCCTCGGGGACAGTGGGTCAAGTCTGCTTTGGTGCCTGAGGATAGAGACGGGGCTTGACTTTCCTCCTCATCTTTGGCACGTAATTGGACTGTTTTGTGTCCTGACACAAACTTGATCGGGCCTCCGTGTCCTTAGATGTGACATTGGGGGTTTTGACCCCCACTGCGCCTGCCCTAACAAGTGGCGTCAAGAGATTCAGGGCAAAGTGATTTTTTTTTTAAATGATTATTTATGCACACAGAACTGGGGTACAGGCCCGAGGCTCAGGGGCGGTGAGAGGCTTCACCAGAGACAGAGCAGGGAGCAGAACAGGCAGAGTGACAAAGTGCACTGCTGAGGGGAGCAGCAGGCGGGTCAGGAGAGGTCTGCCGCGCCCTGTGGGTCACCTCCGGGGCTGGGTGGAACTCATGCTGAAGCGGCTTTAGCTTCTTAGTGCAGGCTTTAGCCCACTGTGCCACCAGGGAGGGCTGCAAAGTGATT
This sequence comes from Condylura cristata, assembly GCF_000260355.1. NCBI lineage: Eukaryota > Metazoa > Chordata > Mammalia > Eulipotyphla > Talpidae > Condylura > Condylura cristata. Next base: position 723,595 of record NW_004567140.1, on the reverse strand, counting down.
CTTTTTTTTTTCTTTTTAATATAATAGTTTATTTTTATATCATTTTGTACTTTTTTTTTAAATCTCAATTGTAATCCCCGTGGGTTTCCCGTCACCAAGTCACTCTGTGCGATCACCACAGTCCAGCACACTCCCCACCCCCCATTTTTGATCCCATTGCCCACTCCACCCCCACAAAATGTCTCTGGTCTATGGCTGTTCATTCTTCTTATTATTTTCTTGCTTGGTCCATTATACTCCTGCTATGAGCGTAACCATCCAGTATTTTTCCTTTTCTTTCTGGCTTATGCAAAGTGATTCTTACTGGCTAACAAAGCCAGGGCTGGACTCAGCCCCAACCCAGCGCCATGTGACCTTGGCATTGATTTTCCCTCTGTGGCTCGGTGTCCTCACCCATAAGCACGACAGGTACCAGAACCCACGGAAGGGCCAGTTGTGACGGTGTGTCAAGTCTTTGTGTGTAAGGCCCAGGTGAGTAAAGTTCAGCTGTGATGCGAGCGCTACGCCTTTGCGGCCAGGGCACGCGCTTCCCCCAGGTTGTCTGGTTTCCCATCTCCCTGGTCCTCCCCGTTTTAGCGATGGGGAAACGGAAGCTCAGAGAGGGCAAGTAGCAGGCCAAGGTCACACAGCTAGTAAATGGCAGAACTGTGATGTGCATCTAGTGTGTCAAGTCACATCAAGGACCCCACGCCTATGTCACCCACCCACAGATGACTGGCTGGCATTAGCGGACACTTGTCAGTGGACACTGTGGCCTATGCTCACCTGCTTCCTAGCTCCCAAGGGAGGCCCAGGGGACTATCCTGAGCTACTGGGTCATAGAAAGAACCGCTGCCATCCACTTCCTGCCCACCAACGCCCAGGGGCTCGCGTGTGTGAGCACAAGCAGAACACTCACAACGAGGCATGAACACGCGCACATGTACACAACCAACACACGCACACAGGCATGCAACAAGCACTCTCCCGGAGCGCATGCACAGCAACATACGTGCACACACAGGTGTATACATACCAGCACACACGCGCACTTTAACTGGGCATCCCCTGGATGATGATCGCAGCTTAGCTGAGCAGCTCTGCCTCCCTCTTTTTGTCCGGCTGACCCTGTAGTCCTCCTCCCTCAGACTCTGCATGCCGCCTCCTCTGTGCCCGCTCACCTCAGACACAGACTGGCAGCAGCAGAAGTTCCTCAACCATCGGATGGAGCGAGGAAGGGTCAACCCACAAGTGCCAGGCCCAGGCCCCTGGCATTTGCACTCTGCCATGTATGATGTGCACACAAAGCCCTGGGAGTCACCACCCCCTTGTCCCGAGGTTTGCGAGCCTCACACAGCTCCAGAGGGTGGAACAGACTGAGGCCAGGTGTGTGGGACCCCGGTGCTGAGCCCAAGCCTGGATGCCCGGTGAGCAAGACAGACCTGGTTCCTGCCCTTGGGAGGGAGCGCCCAGGGGCCTGAGGGAGCCATACCGGGAACAGTCGACAGGAAAATAAATAAAATCAATGGCAAATTCCTAAGGCAATGAACTGAGACAGAGAATAACAGGGACCCACACGAGCTGGAGATGACAGAAGCCTCTCAGGGAAGAGGCGCAGCCAGGACCGTGGCGTGTGTTGGCTTTGCAGAGAGCCTGGAGACGCATCTGAAGGGAAAGGGGTGGAGGACGGGCCGCAGAGAGCAGTCTCAGCAGCAGCCTCTCCGTCTGTGTGGGGCTCACTGGTTGTGTGGACACAATGGAACAGACCTCAGCCTTTAAAGTTGGCCTAATGAGCCCCAGTCAATCCCCAGGTATTAAAATTGCCAGAAGCAGGCCTCCCCTTCTCCACCCTGCCCCCAAGATTCTTTTCCGACAGTTTTGCTGATGCAGCATTTCCCTGGGCCTGGGTGAAGGCCTACAGCCCTGCATTTCTGGTGAGGAGGAGGCTTTTCCTGTTAACCCCTGGACTGTGACCTCTGGAACATTCACCAGGGATTCCAGAGAGGTGGCCCTTTCTCCTGTTCCGTTTATTTATAATCATGGCCCTCCAGCATGCCAAGAGGAAGCCTCGTTTTATTTACATGTCAATGCTCCAGAGGGCAGAGGAGCCCCCTGGCACCTTTGTCCCAGGCTGACTCTGGGCTCCAGCTGGCAGGTCAGGACAGCTGTCAACTGTTCAGAAATCAGAGACTCCTAGAATTTTGAAGCTGGACCAGGGAGGCGTTTCAGAGTTGGGAAGCGTGAGGCCCAGAGAGGGCTGGATTTGCACAAGACCCCCCAGACTGAGGTAGGGTCATGGGGAGGGGTCCTGCCATGGACAGCTTCCATCAGCAGGGACCAGATGTTTGCCCAGGGAAGTCGATTCCAGGGCCCAGGAAGCCGGCCCGCAAGGGCAGGAATCCCGGTCCTATGGCTCCTATCCTAAAACTCGGGGTCTCCTCTGTAAAATGGGCCAGTTGTAACACTCAAGCCAGAGTTCTGGAGAGAAGTCATTGAGTTGATGGAGCTCACCTGACATGATGAAGTCTCAGTGTCTGTTAAGTAAATACAGCGCATAGGATAAACACAGAGAAAGTTCAGTCCCCTGCCAGACGGAGGTCCTGCTGGAAAAGGCGAGAGACCAGCGTTGGTGAGTCACTTGCCCTAGAACACACAGCATGAGACACATAAGCCTTTTCTGCCCTGCTGGTGATGGTGGGTGGGAGGCGTGTGCAGGCTGAGTGCTCGCTCCTCGGCCAGGATGGGGGCTCACTAATGTGTCCCAGGAGACGCGGGCGGCTCTCCTTCCCCTGTCTCCAAACTGGAACCCTGGCGGGAAGGCCCTGAGCGCAGGCAGGCCGCAGCAGCTGGCTGCGGGTGCTGTACATGGCCCACACTGGATGCCCTCCCCCGCTTTAGAACCAGGAGGGGCTGCACCTGGGGAGCGACACGGGCTGCGCAGTCTCCGCCGGGCCGCCCCGGCCCTCCCGAGAGCTTCTCGTGGGCTCCTCGGTCTCGGGGCGCCGTGTCCTCACCTGGCTCCTCCCGCGTCCTGCTTGACCTTTACTTAAAGAGCAGCTCCCGCCGATGGGCTCGCGCGGGTCCCCGAGGGCCCTCAGACGGCTCGAGCCGGGCGCGCCGCAGAGAGCCCCTAATTGGGGCCATGAATCATCGCGCGCGGCTCCCGGCTGGACACAAAATAGATAGCGGAGCCGGCGAGCCATTGTGCGCAGTTTGG
>NW_004567140.1:666565-719229 GCF_000260355.1 Condylura cristata | reverse complement strand
CGCTGCCAGGACTGGCGCCCGGTGCCGGGACCCGCTGCGGAGAACCCCGCGCCGCCGCCCGGGGAGGCGGAGGAGGACGGGGTCTCCTCAAAGCTCCAGGCGGACGACGCGGAGGCCAAGACTTGTCTCCTGAGGCGGCGGAAGGCGGCGGGCAGGCCCTGGGTGCCCGAGACCCGAGCCAGCGTCCTGAGGGGCGTTTCAGACCCTTGGCCGGGCCCCCAGCGCCAAGGTGGCCCTGCAGACGGCGCGAAGGGCCCCCCCTCAGTCAGGGCCACACAGACTCTGGAGAGCAGGCCGCTGGGGGAGACCCGAGGGCCCTACTGCATGTCTGAGGACAGTGACGTCAACATCACCAGCGAGGAGGAGGACCGCAAGGAGCAGCTGCTCCCTGGCCGCCGGGCCCCCAAAGAGAAGGAGAACGGTGGGCGGCCCCCCCGGGCTCCTCAGGAGAGCCAGACTGTGCCACCAGAGGGCCTTTGCTGCTACATCTGCGGGTCGCCGCTGTCCCCGGCCTCGCAGCACCAGATCCACGTGCAGAAGCAGGAGAAGCTGGCCCAGGCCCCCTTCTTCCCCTTCCTGTGGCTGCACAGCCCGCCCCCCGGGGCGCAGCCCATCACGGAGGGCGGCAGCACCCTCGTGTGCCCTTGCTGCTTCTCCTCCCTCATGCAGCAGTGGCAAAGCTTCGAGTTGGCCAGCGTGCCTGTCCTGCAGCGACTGTACGTCGTGCCCCTGAACAGCCACGCCCCTGGCATGGCCTCCAAAGGCCGGAGGCCCCCCCGGGACGAGGGCCCGCCCGCCGGGACCCTGCCGGAGGCTTGCTACCTCTGTGGGGAGGACTGCACCCCGGACGCCAGGGCAGTGGCCTCCAGGATCCTCAACGGCAACGCCAGGGGCACCATGCACTTCCCCTTCCTCGGCCTCCTGCCCTGTCCTCCCAACGCACGGGGCCCCAACAAGCGCTGTGAGGTGCGCAGCTGCCCCAAGTGCTTCAGCGTCCTGGAGGATGTCTGGGCCCTCTACCGGGCCTGCCAGAACGAGGAGCTCATCACCTCCGTGCAGGGCTTCCTGGGCCGGTACCACCAGGCCTTCTCCGCCTCAGACCCGGCCCTCTCCGAGCTGCCGGCCACGGCCCAGGGCAGCTCCGTGTCGGTCTGCTACATCTGCGGGGCTGAGCTGGGCCCGGGGAAGGAGTTCCAGCTCAACGTGAACCCTACCAGCCGACTGGGCGAGAAAGAACCCTTCTTCCCTTTCCTCACGGTTTACCCGCCCGCCCCCCGCGCCAGGCCTGCCGACTCCACCGGCCTGGTCGCCACCTGCCTGCTCTGCTACCACGACCTGCTGGGCCAGTGGCTGCAGCATGAGGCCCGCGGCACCCACCACGCCGTCGGCGCCTGGTCTCGGCAGTACCAGGTGGAGACGTTCGTGTGCTTCTTCTGCCAGCAGGAGAAGAAGCGGTCGCTCGGGCTGCAGGCCGTGCGGGTGGCCCGGCTGCCCTTGTTTCTCTACACCCTGCGAGCCAGCCGCAGCCTGCTGGTGGACGACGGGAGGCAGCTGATCATCGGCGCCTGCGTGGAGTGCGGAACCCTGGTGTGTGCTGGCCAAGGGCTCGGCCACCAGGGCCCTGTGGGCTGGAGCGCCCCGGCGGCGGCAGTAATGAAGGTAAGCAGCGGTGCCGGGCGCAAGATGTTGTTTTCCGTTCCTCTGCTGGGAGGCGTTGCACTGATTCTGTGTGGAGTGCCCCTGTGGGAGGCGCCCGGACCGGTCACTCGGCTCGGTGGGCGCTTTGGCCTGGCTGGTCTCAGCCGCCTGGAGCCGGGCAGAGACCTTGAAGGGGCCTGGAGTGGTCTTGTGGAAGAATCTGGTGCTGCTGCAGACAGCAGGCAGGGGCCTGAACTTGAGTGTGTTTGCAGCGGAATCTATCAAACGGAGGAAGTTCGGGGCATGTCTGTCATCCGCCTGATAACATTGGTAATTAGTCCAGCCGTGCAGGTCACCTAGAGGTCTCCGTGCTTACCCGGTTTGAAACACATCAGAGGTGGCAGTTCCTCTCCACACTGGTCCCACAAGGCTTAGCTTTCCCAGAGCTTTCCACCCAGGTTCACACTTTTTCCTTGGAGACTCTCTGGTTGCTTAACGGCTGATGGAAACAGATTTCCAGAAGTGGGGGTCTGGGACCCGGGGGATGGTGGCCTCCCCAGACTTTTTCCCTTGGTGGGCAGGGATCTTTCTTCTCTGTAAGTCAGCTGTGCAGGAGGAGGCGGGAGGCCTGGCGGCTCCAGGTTCCTAAGGCTCCTGCCTTCACGCTGCCTGCCTGGGAGAAGCCAGACGGGAGCAGTTAATTTTGGAGCCAGCTCTGCAAAGCCGGAAGCAGGAACCTGCCCCCGGGAGGTAGATGGCTTTGAGTCAAGATCACCATCACAGCCACCAGGGCCATGGATTCTAGTTTCCATCAAAGACAGCTCGACCTGCTTCTTTTAATCAGATGCCTGATGCAGTGGCCTCTGGGGGTGGGAGTGGGGGGGCCAGCAGTGAGACCTGGGAACGGGGAGCGTGTCCCCCACCTTTCAGGAATGGCTGCTTTGTCCATTTGAAAGCTTGCTGATCTCCGTTCTTACGGGTCCCTGCATGTGCTTGTGAGCATGTGCTGGTGGCCCCCATAAGTAGACCCGCACCCCACCGGCCTCCAGCCCATGCTGCATGCTCTGTCCAAGGGTGCTTCTGTGCTCATCCGCTGTGGACTTGAGAGCTCTCTTTAGGGGCTTTGGAGGGAGGGAGGACCTCTCATTTTCAGCAGACAAGCCTATCAATCACCCACCTCGGGGTGACACCCAGGTGGCGTCTGCACCTGGGAATCAGAGCGCACCCCTTCCCAGGTGGGCGGGGAGCAGACTGCAGGCTTCGTCCAGCGCTGCCCTTTCTGGTGACACGCACCCAGGAAAATGCTCCTCGCCCGCCCCAGCTCGTTTCCTTGGCTGAGGAGAGGAAACTGCGAAACAAACGCTTCTCACGTCTATGGGACGAGGGGAGGATTCAGTGGACCAGAGCACTGAAGTGCTTCAGCTTGGCTTGAGCTTGGGGCAGGTTCTTCTAGGCCGCCGGTGGGTTCTTGGCAAGACTTCGGGTTTGCAGGCTGGGTACAGATTTTCGGCTTGGCGATGCTACCTTATCGGGGCATGAGAGGGCTCTCGGATGTTTTCTGAATCACGTCCAAACCGGGCTGCATTGCTCCTTGGATTTGCCTGCTGCTCAGGGGCTGATGCAGGGCCCCCGGGAGCTTCTCCTGATAGCAAGTGGAGAGCCAGAGAAGCTGCAGGTTCCCAGCCCAGCTGGGAAGGGGCTGCCACGGCGTGACGTGCTGGTGCCTGCCCAGAAGAGGTCACTGTGAGCTGGGGAAAGCTGACCGCCAGACGGGCCTCTGGCTCTGCTTCTTAAGCAAATTACCTGGTTCCTTAAATCGCGGTGGCAGGCCCTTACTCCCATCGTACAGATGGGGAAGTTAAGGCTCAGAGAAGCCAGATGGCCTGGGTGACAGCCAAGAGTAGGCCGGGCGGGTCCTAGACCCAGGACCGCTTAACTAGCCCACTGCCTGGAGCGGTGCAGACTTGGGAGGTGGCAGGACTTGGGGTTGGGGGGAGAGTTTAAAGCTTCAGCGTAAAGCTGGAGAGAAGGCCTGGCGGCAGGGAGGCGCTCAGCGGCCTCCCCTGGGCAGGCGGGCCCCTGGGGGTGAAGGGGAAATAGGCTAGAGAGAACTAGAGGCCTTGACACCAGGAAAAGGAGGTCACATTTGCAGTTGAAGGCACCAGGGAGCAATAAAAAGCTCTTGAAAGAAGGTTTGGAATGGGCCGGGAAGAGATCCGCCCAGGGCCTGGCAGCCTTCCAGGCGGGAGGAGAGGCTGTGGGCTGGGGATGTATGTGGTGGGGCCGCCACGCGGTTCGGGCTCCATCAGGCAGTGGGAAAGGCAAGCTTCAGCTCCCCTCAGGACTTTGACTGACAGTCAGGGGGATGCCGGAAATGCAGCCTTCTGCCCTTCCTCCCTCCCTCCCACCCTCCAGTCCCATTCATTCAAAAAATATTTATGGAGCGCCTCTTCTGAGCCAGGCGCTGTTCCAGACGCGGGGCTGGGGGCCAGCACAGAGCCGGGGGTCACAGCGTGGGTCCACAGCTGTCAACAACACAGGAGGGGCGATGCCCGAGTGCCAGGGTGTGGCGGGGAGCAGAGTGCCCAGATGGGCTCCCGCAGCAAGCAGTGGAGGGCAGAGTGCCCCAGCAGCAGCTGGGGATGGCGAGGGGCCACAGGGCTGAGGCCACCGGGAAAGGCCCCCGCCTGGATCCCCAGCGCCTGCGCCCCAACAATCACACACCTTCCCGTGTCTCTCTGTGCTGCATGGTTTGAGATTGGGGGTGGCAGTGACTAGGGCACTGGGAGGTGGCCACAGGGAAGCCGCTGCCGGGACAGAGTGTTCCAGAACCTCGGCTATACCGCCTCCTAGGATGCCTCAGATGTTTCCTGTTAAGTTTCATTCATGAGTGAATCAACTTTAAAACACCATGAAAGGGAATGTGAAGAGAAAGAAAGGAGAATGTTTGGATCACTTTTGTGACTTTTCCCTCCAAGTGGGCTCCTGCCCGCCGGAGAGCACCTCGCTCTGCAGCTACACACCTCCGAGCTGGCTGCTTGGGTAGGGCTGCCTTGGGGCCTGGCTGGGCGGGGGGTGGCCTCCCTGAGGAGCCACCCCACGTGGGAAGCTGGGCCAAGCCACGGCGACATCCCAGCTTGGCATTCCGATGGGAGCGGAAGGGGCTGGCTGTGTGACCTTGGTGAGACCCTTGCCCTCTCTGAGCCTCACCTGGGAGGGGGGATGCTGCTGCTGGGGGAACAGCTGGTGCACACGGGCCTGTGCGTGCGTTCCTGCCACCCCCAAGGGGGGAGCGTCTTGGCGACCCCTGAAGGCTGAGCGCTGCCTCTGCCCCCCACCTGTCTTCAGAGCACAGGCAGTGCTGTCCAGGCTGTGGAGGGGGCATGCAGGCTGGTGCCTTCCTGTGTTTGCACTGACCGAGTCCTCGCAGCACCCGGGAGGAAGAAGCAAGGCCAGAGAGGTCAGCCCACTTGCCCGGGTGCTCAGCTAGGAGAGGCCTAGTGTGGGGCCCAGGAGTCCGCCCCTGTTCCCTGCTTGGCTGCCTCTGGGCAGCTGTGACTGCCCTCCCCCACCCCAGCCAGCAGAGCAGCTGGGGGGCGCCGAGAAGCCCGCCGCTTGGCTCTGTCACCCCAGTTTCCCCGCCCTGCCCTCGCAGCCTTTGTCTGTCCCTCCCACACTGCTCAGGTGTTCAGCCAGCCGCCTCCTGCTGCCGGGAGAAGCCTCCTGGCCAAGATGGGTTTGCTGCATGATCGATTTGCTTTCCCTGCAAGCCAGTTGGCGGATGGGCCCCTTCCCGCTTCCAGCCCTGTGTCCGGGGAGCCTTCTGAGCAATGGAGCGTGCAGCTGTTTACCTAAGGCACCCCAGCCCTGGCCGTGGGGACGCCTGGCCAGGCCCCCCGAGTGCGGCCTCCCGGCCCAGAACAGGTGTTGCCACTGCCACTGCCTTTCTTTTCTCGAGCTGACATCTGAGGCCTGCAGAGCGCGTCTGTCATCGCTCGCCTGTCAGGGCCTCACGCACATCTGTTTCCCACGTTTCCTGGCGACCGGCGCCCACCAGGCCCCTGCTCTTCAGGGAGGGCCTGGCAGCCCCTCCCCCTACGTCCAGGCTCCTGGCACACCTAAGCAAGGCGACTGGATGGGCAAAACTTCTGGAAGGTGCTGGAGACGGCTTCTCGATTGGGAAGGCTCACCCAGTCTTGAGTGACACCCTCCCTGGTAGTCACTGGGAAGCTGCTGGGCTCTGGACCGTTTCAGACCTGACCGCCTCCTTGGAGGGAGACCTGCGCTTCTCTTAGTGGGCTGGAGCTGAATGCTCAGAGGAGAGTTTCTGGATGCCTGTCCCAACCCTGGAGGTGTTTGGAAACCACTGGGAAGAGAAGCCCACAAAGGTCTTCTGAACAGCATTCCCAGCGCGGGCGGGAGAAGGGCGGGGCCGCAGGAGGAGCGTCTCTGGTGAGTGGGCTAAGCTCTGTCCCCTTCCTCGCTTAGGTCTCTCTGGATGTCATCCTTGAGAGGTTCATTCTGTGCGCTCACCTTCGGAGCGTCTGCAGCGGCTAAGCGAGTTAGCCTCCTTTGCAGCGTGTGGCGGAGGGGAAGGAGTGTGGCCTGGAACTCGGGGGCAGGGAGGCCATTTCCGTCCTGCAGGAAGAGCAGCTTGGGGCCCTGTGTCCCATTTGCATGGAGGCCCGTGGGGCACTGTGAGAACAGCCTCAACTGCCTGAGTGGCTCCTCTGTCAGAACGAAAGGTCTGGTTCTCGGGGTCGGGGCGGCTTGCCCTCCCCGTGGGGCTGTGAGGGGCCGCGCTGCGCTGGAGGTTGCTGAGGCCGCTGTCTGACCGTGCCAGGAAGTACCGGGTGATGACCGGAGTCTCTGCCTTGGGTCAGGAGCCTGAGAGTGACTTGGATACAGGCTTTGTTTACTCTGTCTTTCTGCCCCTCCCCCAGCTTCACTAAGGCAGAATGGACACTGGGCTGTATTTTAGGGTGCGAGGGGTATTGAGCTAACACACTCACTTGCGCATGCGCCCCGCCTACCTCTCCTGTGGTGACTGAAGGCCGCTGGGCAGCAGCAAGCACACGCTGGTCTTCAGCTCTCGTCCCGGCTGTGCGTTCGGACTCTCACGCCGTTCACGTTGTGCCTGGGAGTCTGTCATCTTCCTCAGCATTCGCCCCCTCCTGGGCTCTAGGTTTTAAGTCTGCTGTGTGGTGCAGGGCCTCTGGTGGGCCCTAGGTGGGGCTCCTAAGCCTGACCACCAGGGCCATGTTGGCAGGGAGAGGGCTAAGCCCTCACAGGCCTTGTTTCTCCGACACGCGGTCCGTGGGCCAGCCAGCCCTTGACTTCGTGCTGGTTTACTTCTTCAGAGACACAAGCTAATTAGATAAGTCCTGACTGAAATTCTGTACTCGCCTGTCTCCGCTGCCATTGCTGCCCTTTTCCTGAGCGGCCCTGGAGAAAATTGTCACGTGCTCTGCCGCTAACTGATGTTTATGCCGGCCCGGAGCTCCATGCTCTCAGCACATGGGTGGGATGCAGCTGCCCTGCCTTTGGGTGCTGGCTGGGGAGCAGGGAGGGGCCCAGCTGGGCCACGCGGGGTGTTGAGACCAGTGCTGGGGTCTGTCTGCTGGGAGCCTGGGCATGTCCCCAGGGGGAGGTATCTTGGCGGAGATCTTTGAGAGGCGCTCAGCCTGCCTCACCTGGGGCGTGCAAAGGCCAGGGCGTGGGAGCGGACTTCCTGGAGACGCTTTAGAAGTTCTGCAGGCAGCGGGGGACAGACAGGGCAGGTGGGGCCGGCTGTGCCGGCTCTCAGGACTGTGCTTGGCAGCCCTGGAGGCACCCTAAATCAACTCAGATGTCTGGGCCTTACTCCCACCTACTAAATCAGGTTCTGTGCAGGGTGTCCTGGTGGGCTGGGGCTTTAAAGCTCCTGAAAGGGTCCGGTGCCGGCGTGGGAACTGCGGACAGAGGCCACTCCGGACACAGGCAGGAGTTGTGGCGTGTCTGAAGCAGCACAGAGGTGCTTGCTTGTGCAGTCTGTCTTTATTAATCACCTGCTGTATCCCAGGTACTGTTCCAGGCACCAGGCCCAGCCGCAAGCAAAGCAGATGTGGTGCTGAGGCGGCTATGGTGGGGGTTCGCCGCCCCCCAAGCCGTGAGGTGGGTCTGGGCAGGGCCTGAGTGGGGCCGCCGAGCAGAGCCACTGCCTGTCCCTCTGTGAGCGGGGGGTCTGGGCTTGCTCCCGGCCTTCAGGCGCACTCACTGTCTCCGGGAGTCGGAGCCCTGGACTCTGGCCCCTGGCCCCTGCTCGCCCTAGTCACTGGGCTCTGTCTGCGGTCTCAGTTCTTCCCACTGTGAAACGGGGGCAGATGGCAAACTTGGAGCTGAGCCCTTGCTCCGGCTGTGGGGCTGTCAGGCACTGGCCACCCCAGCTTGCAGCCCCTCTGGGGGGAGAAGACCCCAGAGGGAGGGTCTCACCTGGTTCTGTGGGCCCAGCAGCAGTCCTGCCTGGGGACTGGCCACCGGCCACTTACTTCCGTTCTTTGCTGCCAGCCTGTCGGCATGAACCCTGTGCAGACTCAGTCACTGGATGGATTTCCGGCAAGAGGTGCCTGCGCGCTTGTCAAAATGGCATGAAGGCCTCGGTTGGCATCTGGCTCCACTAACCTGGGCAGGCTGGCACCCTGTCAGCAGCAGGTACCTCAACTCTGCCAGAGTGGAGTGGGGGAGCAGCCCTGGACCTGAGGAGACCACACAAAGGTCAGACACCACTGCAGCCACGCTGTCCTGCCCGCTGACTGGCATCAGAGCCCATGGGAAGGGGGTCATGTAGGTCCTGCCCATGTGCTGGGCAGGACGAAGGTGCCGTCTCAGGGTGAAGGTGGCCTCAGTGTGGTGACAGTGCTGATGGCGCTCAGCCTCCACCTTGAGCGCTCACTGGGTCTCGTGAGCCAGCTTTCCTTTTTCTCGGCACTGAGGCACCGAGACGGGCATTCGTTTGCCCCCGTCACATAGCCAGGAAGGGCTGGAACTGGAACTTGAATCTCTGCCTCGTGCCAGTGTCCACACTTTTCGCTGCTAACCCGCGTGGCCCCCAGTTCGAAGGTGAAACCAAAGGTCACTCAGTGGACAGTGGACCTTGGTGTATGCGGCTCACCGGGACCTCGCTAGTCAATGTTTGATGCTCCAGGGGGGCAGAGGGGAGGGAGGCTGTCTGGAAGAAGGTGTCCTCCGGCAGCTGGGCAGGACTGAAATCGTGGTGGCTCTAGTACCGGCTTCCCTGTCCAGAACTTGTCGGTAATGCCATTTTAAAAAGATTTATTTATACAAACAGAAGTGGGGTATGGGTCAGAGGTACAGGGGGTGAGAGAATTCGCCAGAGGCAGAGTGGGAGCAGAACAGGCAGATCCACTGAAATACACTGCAGAGGGGAGCAGCGGGTGGGTCAGGAGAGGTCTGCCGCACCCTGTGGGTCACTTCTGGGGCAGGCGGGGATTGAACTCATGCTGCAGTGGCTGTGATAGCTTCATTATGCTGTGCTTTAGCCTGTTGGGCCACCAGGGAGGGCCCGTAATGCCGTTTTAAAAGTCCTTATTTTCTTCTCAGAATGTATTGCTTGAGCGTTGCCTCACAACTGGGTATTATACTAAAAGAACCACTTCTCCATTTGAAAGATAGGCACACCTTTCACTTCCGTTACGTTCTGGACATATGTGCTTTGGATCTGAAGACTTGGAGCAGTTGGGTCCCCTGACCTTGGGCCTCCTTTCCCACAGCTGCGCCCTGATTGGCCACAAATCCCGGGCCTTCACCCACCCCAGGCCCACCAGTCCCAGGACCCACCTGGGTCCCTGGCTGGCTCCCTCTACCACCAGCTCTATGGCATCAGCCCGGTTTCCACATGACACAGCCAAGGCGCCTGTGCCTGAGAGCTGGGGCTGAATTCCTAACATGTGCGGGGCCTTTGAGAGCCGGGCGGCCTGCTTGGGCTAAGTGGCACTTCGGGAGGCCAGTGTGGGGCCTCGACAGCCACACAGGAGGCCGCACTCAGCGCCGGCAGTGACAGGCTGCAGACGCCTTTTATAAGCCTTCCCAGGCCCGTAAACCTGGGCTCCCAGCTTGCGGACCAGAAGCTTTGCAGACAGGGATTAACAGGCTGTGTGGGTTCTGATGCTGGGGATGAGGGGTGAGGACAGCAGGTGGGAGCCCAGGCTCCAGACTCCGCAGGACCGGGACTGGGGACTGCGTGGGGGCTGAGAGCCCACAGCTGGAGGGTGGCCTTGATGGTGAGGCAGCCTCCTCCCTGCCCAGGCCCCAAGCAGCTGCCTCTCCACTTCCCTTCCTGAGCCTCTTTCTCACAGCCCTGCCCTCTTTGTCTTGTGCCATGTGACATCCCGGGGGCCACTGGACAAGGGGGGCTTAGAAAGTTCCAGGGCTGAGCAGAGCTGCATGGGCAGCCTGGACCCCAAGGCAACGTGTAGTGGACACACGGCCACCCACCTACCGGAAGCTGCTGGGCTCGGGCCGGTGAAGGGGGAACAGGCCCCTCTGGGGCCATCCTGAGCACCCTCACCTGGTCTGGCCGAGGAGGGGAGATGGTGCCATTCTGGGAACAGAGCGTGACTGGGGGGCTCAGGCGGTGGCAAAATGTCTGGATCGTCCCTGAGGAGGGACTGACTCTTCTCCTCACCTCTCTCTCTCCCCCAAAGCCTGCATTTTCCTTCCTGTTCAAACTGCGTAGGGGGCTGACTGGGGCCTGGTTTTCGGGGCTCCTGGCTGCGTTGATGGCACCCCTGGACATGCTTGTGGGTTATCCACCACTGGCCAGATACAGGGGCTTGGGGGCCTCCTTCTGGGGGTTAAGTCCCCCATGAGGGCAGGCCCAGGAAGGCGGGCCGAGGAGACTGGGCATTCTGGAGTCCTCCTGGAACAAGGGACGCCCGTTGTTGGGTTGAGGGGCAGGAGCGTTGTCAGGCTGGGAGGGGCCGTCCCCTCAGACCTCGCAGAGGCCCCAACGCGCTCCCCTCCCCCCTCATGCCCAGTCCTTGCGGGCACCTGGGCGCCTGCCTAACTGGCTGCCCTGACGTTCCCACCCTTTCATCTGTGGGCCTCCGCCCCGGGCATGCTGGGGTCCCTGCTGTGTCCGGGCCTTTAGGTGACCCAGCCTGTGCTCACGCGCTGTGTCCCTGGGCCTCGGCAGCGCCCAGGTTTTGAAGCCGCTTTACCTGCCTGATGCCCTGTGTGCGCCAAGGCCGCTGCTGCTCAGGGAGGCAGAGGGCCTCGGCCGCCCGCAGCTGTCAGTGTCGAGCAGGCGCTGGCCTGCCTTGCAGCTGTGAGGCCTCTTCGCCCCCAGCTGCTTTGGGCTGGGGCCTGAGAGGAAGCCCCCGGGAATGCTCCGGACATTTAGCTATCAAAACTCTCGGCCGGCGGGGCTGAAGCCCCCCACGGCTGAAGCCCCCCAGGAGTTCCAGAAGTCAGCCTAGCCCAGCACCCCTCTGGCCCACAGCCTCAGAGCTCAGCTGAGCAGCCTTGGAACGCCCTCTGGAAACTTCTCACCAAACTGCTCTGGGGCGCCTGGTGCCCCGCTCTGTGGGAGACTTCTGGGTGTGTCGGGGGCCCTTCCCAGGACTCACATGTTGAAAGGGTTTCTCTGGGTGACCGGAGGACGCCCCTGCTAGCTAGCTTCCCTGGGCCGCGTAGGTTTTCTGGAGCTCGTGCCAAGTTCACTTCCTGGCGGCTTCACCCAGCCGGGCCACGGCCTGGGGCTCCTGGGGGCTCTGCCCCCCTTTGCTCCCTGAGCCCCAGGAGAGCCGCCCCACCAGCAAGGGCTGGGGGCTTGCCCAGGAGACACTCTGGGGGGATTGACACAGTGAGGGGCATCTTTGCTGTGAGCCATAAGTAGGGGAGCTTGAGTGGGGACAGTGGGGTGTTTGCCGCAGCAGGTTCAGCGACCCCGCCTGTGTGCAAGATGCTGTGCAGAGGAACAGAGGGCAGCAGAGTCCAGGGCCACCGCCTCCGGTGCAGGCGTGAGCAGCCTGACCAGTCCACGGCGCTGTCCTTTCTAGAAGGCGTCACCGTGTGGTGTTTCACCACCGGGCAGGAAGAAAGGCTGGACCTGAAACTGACCCTGCGCAGTGTAAGGTTTGTCCTGATCTCGGGTAAAATAGAGCCTGGTCTTCAAATCGGGGGCATGCGGCAGGGTGATGGCGGCGATGATGCTGGGTGTTGGTGGGGAAAGGAGATGGCCGCGAAGGCGTCCACGCGTGACACCCTTGGTGACACCCTGTGATGTCGCCCCTGTGAGTGGGTCTCTCCCACCCGCACAGGCAGAGCGGCACCCATGTCCTGCTGGCCCTGGGGTGGCTTTGCCATGGCTTGGCAAGCTTGCTGCCATGGAGCCGGAGCGGTCACAGAGGGATTGAGGCAGTGGCATGGCCACGCTGGGGGCTGTCCCCGACGAGGCCTCTCGTCTCTTACTCCAGGCCCAGTGCGGACAGCAGGCAGCCCAGCTGCCAGGCTCCCTGGCGTCCTGATGCCCCGAGCCCCAGGGCATGATGGGCTCCCACGTTTTCTGGCTGCAGAGGCGCTGGGGCCTTAGTCAGGCGGACTGGTGTCAGCAGAAGCTGGCAGCTGCGTGGGCAGGCCCTGGCTGATGGGGAGCAGTGCCAGCAGCACCCCCACTTCCCTGCCACTGTGCTGGGTGCAGCTTCAGCCCGCATGGGGGTCTGGTTGGGGGGGCAGTGGCCTGCTCGTGGGCCTGAGAGGCCTGCAAACATAGGGGCTTTTCTGTTCTGGGGAGAGAGAAGCAAGGACACCAGAATCTTGCTCGCCGCTTCTCCCCATCTCGAGGCCCTGCCCGCCGCTTCATGGGGCCCGCCGGCCTCACACAGACGCTGTGAAGCCGTGTCAGCTGTGGCTCCGCAGGCTCCCGGCCGCTGCACTCTCCCTGGGCGCCCGCTGTGGTGTGCCCAGGGACCTCGGCACCCTCTCTGCCATTGTCCCCGCACCTCTCGGGGCCTCAGGCTTCTCGCCCGCAGCAGGGACCGCTCCCTCCTAGGACACTAGCAGGTGAAGCCCCCTGGGGAGCACCAGCAGGTGACTCTAGTGAGGGCCACTCTGGTTTTTGAGGGAGGAGGGTGAGTAGGGGGACCCTGGGACCTCATACATGGCCCCTGCCTCAGGGCCCCCGTGCCGTCGCCCTCAGAAAGCCTCCCCACGTGGTCTCATCGCACACCCTGCCCCCGCCTCCAGATTCATCTCCCACCAGCCCCTGCTGGCTGCAGGAGAGCTGGGCCTGTTTACCACAACCACGGTTTGTCAGAACAGTTGTTCAGGAGGGCACCAGGTGTGTGAGACCCCCCATCTCTTCTCTGGGCTGCGGGCCCCTCGCACCGGGTGTGTATGACCCCCCATCTCTTCTCTGCGCTGTGGGCTTCTCTGAGCATTGAAGGGGACACTCAGGTTGATAATCAGGATCTCAGGCGCTGAGCTATGTGGGCGTTTGGTACCAGTCAGCAGGAAGGTGGCAGCCTGCCTGCCTGCCTGCCTGCCTCTGGGTCCCCTCTATGTGGCGGTGACAGAAATGCCCGTGTTGTAGGCCAGGGCCCCGGACATGCGCAGTAAATGTCGTTTCCTGCTGGACCTGAAACTGACTCTGCCCGCTGCCAGATTTATTTGCTTGCTCTTAGTTTCCTCCCGTCGCCATCAGCCTGGGGAGCTGGAGCCACGAGTGGGGTGAGATGGACCCGGAGCGGCTGCCTTTGGGGTAGGGCTGTCGGGAGCAGGGATGCTGGAGTCAGGACTGGGGGGTCGCAGGACCCAACTTTCTCAGCCCCGTTCCCCCATTCTCACATACGCGCTTTGAACCTCAAAACTCAATGCAACACCCAGCACTTGTGGGAGCATCAGTAGCAAACTCCCCAGACTCCTTGAAGCCGCCCTGCTGGTGCCGCATCTCGACGCAGGCTCTCCACAGCTGGCGCGGCTCCCGGCTCTGGGCGCTTGTCCGCAGGCAGCTGCTTCACGCGGGCAGTAACTTACCTTGGCTAGCCGTGGTCTCGGCTTCCTACTTAGTCACAGTCGGAGAGCGGCGCTTGGGGGTTTTATCCTTCAACCACCACACGGGGTTTCCTTTAGGGTTCCCAAACAGCGATTCCCTGCTGGCTGGGGGAGGCTTCCGGGAGCCCTGAGGTGGCCAGGGCCTTGCAGGGAGATCAGCATCTCAGAGACCGGGGAGGGGAGGGAGAGAACAATCAAGGTGGCAGTAAGTGTGTAGTCTGAAAAACCACAGTCAATAAAAGTTGAGACCTCCCTGCTGAGACAGCCAACTTCGTCCTCTTTTAAAAGCCGGCAACCTTTTCCAGAAAGACCGTCCGCGGCGGAAGGGAAACCTCGCTGTCGTCCCAACGGCCGACGGGGAATTCTCCGTGAGGCTCATTTCTTCTGGAGTCAGTTTTGGTTTTCTCTGTTTTTCAAGCACTTACTTGTGTTGCTAGGTAGCCAGTGAACCAGTGTCTTCTGCGTGGCATCCCTCGTGCTCTCCTGAGCGCGGCACGGCAGGGCATCTACTGGTAACTTTCCTTCGGGCAGTCAGTGCCCCCCCACCCGCCATCGCGCCAGCCACAGGTGTATCACCTGTACTGATGGCCCAGGTTGCTGTAGAGCCGGTGCTTCCTCGGAGGGCTGTGAGCCGCTTCCTTGGGGCTGCCATGCAGTGTCTTTTGCACCGGAAGTCTCTCGCTCCACTGTTGCAAGTCTAGATGAAACGTCCGAGCTCACCGTCCCTTTCCCATGTGCTTCCAGGCATATTTTCCAAGCCTGTGCTTTTCCCTTTGTGTTGAACCAGTGGGGGTGAAAGTGATTTCTTCCTACCAACCCGCTCTTGCGACCCCCACGGTGGCCTCTGAACAGAGTGATCTTTTTAAGATGCCAGACTCAGAAAGGTTTTCATGCAGGGGAGAGCTGCACGACCCCAGGCACAGCCGGGGAAGGGTTGCTGGCTGGCTCTGCCCACACCTTTGCTATTTGTAACATCCACATTCAAAAATGGTGTGTTTTATGATGGCCACCCTTCAAAGTGCCCTTTATCTATAACCTTGATTGTCATGCAAAAAAAATGTTTAAAGCCCCCGGTTTCTCTTGTCTGCAATTGTGGCAGATCTCTGAGTATCGCTTTGTAGTCTTGAACAGGGAGAAAACTTAGTGATCTTTCCTCCATCCCTTCGCTTCATCAAGGAAGACCCCAAGACACAGCGAGGGAAAGCATGTGCCCATGGACAGGAGCTTGGCAGAGGTGGAATGCCAATGCCCCAGGACAGTGTATATACCCTGGTGATATATATCCTGACATATTTGCATTAGCAGTTTGAGGGGCCCTGGGGTGCCAGCCTCAGCTGCCAAGCCATGAGGGACTCCTGCCCTTGAGCATAAAGTGGGCCTCATAAGGTGGGGCTGGCTTTTGAGCAGCGTCTTTCCACCTCCCTGGCCACTCTGTCATCTCAGGCTGTGGGAGGTTTCTTCTGTGAGGTGCAGTCTCATTTAAAAACGGTTTTTTGTTTTTTTTTAAAGATTTATTCATTTATGCATACAGAAATGGGGTACAGGCTAGAGGTGCAGGGGCGGTGAGAGGCTTCACCAGAGACAGAGTGGGAGTAGAACAGGCCGACCGACAAAGTCCACTGCTGAGGGGGGCAGCAGGCGAGACAGGACAGGAGAGGTCTGCGGCACCATGTGGGTCAGCTCAGGGCAGGGATCGAACTCACATTGAAGCACACTCGGCTTGGCTTAGCTTCGCAGTGCAGTGCTCCAACCCGCTGCGCCACCAGGGAGGGCCCTAAAAACTGTTTTAATAGCAACTTTATTGAGATACAATTTGCTTGCCGTAAAATTTACCCCTTTAAGTGTCAGATTCAGACGGGTTTAATCTCTTCACAACGTCGTACACACATCTCCACTATCTAATTTTATCACCCTGAAAAGAAGTTCCACTCTTCCTTCCTTTCATCCCTGGCAACCACTCATCTGCTTCCTTCCCCTGTGGATTTGCCCTCTGGATGGCTCATGAGATGGAATAGCAGCTGAATAGGCTTTGTGCCGGGCCTCTTGCATCTGGCACATGCTGTCCAGATTAATGTACTTGGCAGCACGTCAGGGCTTTGTTCTTTTTACAGCTGTATACTATTCCGTTGTACTCATGTGCTACATTTCGGTTATCCATCATCTGTCAACAGGCCGTTGGGTTCTGGCTTTGGGCTACTGTGAAAAGTGCTGTTCTGAGTACTCACGTGCCGGTTATGTGTGAACTTTTTTTCTCCGAGAGGTACACTTAGGAGTGGAATTTGCTGGGTCCAGTCGTAAGCATACGAAGTGGCAGATTGTTTTGAAAGAGGCTGTACAGGTTTGCATTCCTGCTAGCGATGTGTGAGGAGTCTTATGTGTGATTTTCTCTTAAGTGAGGACCGCAGTCGGGGTGGGGGGGGCCTTATTTTCATAACTCTTGCAGCTCACATGCAGTACATATTGCAGTTCTTTTCCATCCTAGAGATTGCATGTCAAACTTCGATGTTAATACATAGCCTTCATCTTAAAGGTGACAGCCCCGTCCTGACACTTCCTGTGTGGTCTTGGGCCAGTCCTGTGCCAATCTGTGCCTGTTTCTCTGTGCGTGAGTCGTCATTGGATCTGCCTCAGAGCGGGGAGTGAGTTACAGCCCAAGAAGCTGGCCGTCAGCCAGCTCTGTCCACATCCCAGCTATTATTTTGACGATGACGCGATAGGGAGCTTGGAAGTACACGGAGCCGAAGGAGAATGTCCCCGGCCCGCCTCTCGGCTCGCAGGCGGCTGCTTGACGCTGCCGAGTCTCCTGCACTTTGTGTTCATTCTCTTTCCCAGCCACCCCAGTTGTGCCTCTTGCTCTTCTCACTTGATGTCCTAGCACCCACATTCCCTGGCGCTGTCAACGTCTGTGTGATGGGCCCCGAGGAGCCCCCGAGCGACCGTGTGGGTGGGCAGGGCTGTTTATACCGCTGTGATGTCTTCAGAGCAACGCTGAGGAGGCTTTTGGCTTGAGATTTCCCTAACTCCATGACGGTGGATCCTTGGGGGCAGGCATGGGACGGCGGCTGGAAAGTGCTTCCGCCAGGGAAGCTCCCAGGGCCGGTGGGCGTGGGTAGAACACGCAGAGGGACAGCGCCGGAAAGGGAAAGGCGGAGGCATGAGAGAGCAGGGCAGCTTACGGAACAGCTTCGCTTGGTTTCCTGAGGTCTAGCATGTTCTATATCAAAAAACGTAGCCAATAGAGATAACAAGGAAGTAATAAAATTTACCCATAATTCCATGACTCAGCACTCCCAGCCCTCCCTACCACAGGCCTGCATGCGCGCACCCCACTGTGAGTTGTGTGTCGTCACCTGGTTCTTGGGGCCGTCCTCTAGAGCGGCTAAGCCAGATGCCTGGGTTCAAATCAGGACTCCCCCTTATGGCTGTGTGTTCTTAGGCTCTTACTTAACCTCTCTGTGCTATAATCGCCCCATCTATAAAGTGAGAATAATGGTGTTTTTTCTGCAGAAAGTCATGTTGTAGACTAAACAAGTAGAGTGTGATGAAGCAGGTGTCCCCGCATCACTCAGAGCCTGCTGGATGGTTTACTGGCTGGTGAGCGGCCCTGGTCACTGTGGCTGTCCTCCCAGGTTGTCCCTCGGCGCTGCGGACGGATGCGGGCTGCTCTGTAGCAAGCCTGTTTAAAGCTTCTGGCCCTCAGTTGCCTCCATCTGGGGCCTGCTGCCCCTCCCCCCAGGTTCACAGTCCTGGCCTTCTGCTCATCTTGTCAGCCACGTGGCAAGTGGCCAGTGGATACGGGACCACCAGGGGACGTTTCCTGTGGCAGCTCCTGAGTGGCATCCCTGGAGCTGTCCCCGAAGACGGGCCCTGCAGGGAGGGGTGACCCGTCGCACCCCAGGCAGCCCCCTCAGTCCTTCAGGAAAGGGGATAGGTTCGAATAAATGGCTTGGTGAACAAGAGTGGGCCCTGTTCTCGGTTCTGCCTGCTCCCCGCCTGGCTTCCAGCCCACAGGGCCGAAGGCCGTTGTAGGGGGCGTGTCGCGGTGAGGCCATGACGGCCGCGCCTCAGGCCACAGCCAGTCTTGGTGACGGCTGACCGGCAGCGGCTTCAAATGGTGTCTGCCGCTGCCCTCAGCTGTGGGGCCCTTGTCAGAGGAGCCAGGGAATGCAGAGCCGGCCCCCACCCCCGCCCTGGCGCCGCACCCGTCCCTCCTGCCTCATCTGGGTGCGGAGCCTCACCGAGGGGTCCCATACCCCCACAAAAACCACGTCACCTACTTTTATTATTCTTTTGAGTATAAAGCCCAGTGCGTTAGAGTGACCCATGACCGTTCACCTTCCTTTCTCCAAAGTGACACCAGGGGTGATTGTAGCACAGTGTCACCGCAGGAAACGACACGGTCACTCGGCCACGCGGCCCACTCAGTGCGTGCGCGTGTGAGTCTGAGCGCTGGGAGACGCACACCGTCTGGTGCTGTCTGACTGTGTGTGTGTGTCCAGGCCCTGTGAGCCGAGACCCCAGGGGGCCAGGATGTGAGCGCTGAGCTGCAGCCCCCGTCCCAGGCGAGGTTGCTGAGGCCCAGAGAAACCCGGGCCGCCACTTCCCGGCCAGGCCTGGAGCTGCACTGGGTGTCTCCTCCGCTCTGCACGAGGAGGGCACCGGAGCTGCCCTCTCCGTGCCCCAGATGGACAGCAGAGGACGGTGCCGACCCCAGTGCTGGGCTCCGCCACCGGGGGGACTGTGGGCTGAGCAGGTGACTCCGGAAGGGCCAGGGGGCCGCAGACAGTGGCCTGCCCTCGGTGTGCCCAGGAGCCCATGCCCTGAGGGTTAGGGTAGTTTTCCTTGCTCACATCTGGTTGGGAGCCAAGCGCTGCGGGACTCAGCAGCGCCTCTGCGTGGTGACCCCTAGGAGGGCACGGCCCTGCTCTGCATCGGGCATCCCGGGAAACGCGACGTGGCCTTTCCGTGAGTTTGCGGCTCAGCCGCCAGCGTGGCGGTGGGCAGAAGTGCTCGGGGTCAGGGGCTAAGGGCCGTGGCCTTTGCATTTCTCACAGGAGGTTGGTGTGGCTGAAAGAGTGGTCACGGTAGCCACGTTACCGGCAGGGTCAGTGGCTCTCGGGTCAGCATGAAGCCTCCTGTCGGCGCGGGGACGTTCGGAGGCCTGAGAGCAGGTTGTCTGCACAGTGCGGCCACAGCCCCATGGCCTCTGCGCAAATGGAGAGGCAGCACCCACGGGGCAGCCCACCTAGGCGGCAGCCCTTCAGGTGATTCACTCGTTGTAACAGAAGGTTACTAGCCCGGCAGAGGAGCGTGGGTTCACGCACAGAGGTGACAAACAGCCATGGCGCATTTGGAGCCAGCGTGGGCCGCGACCTAACAAAAGTGGCTGGAAAGAAAACTTTTCCTGAGTGGTGCAGGGCAGGCAGGTTCTGGGAGGGAAAGGTCCCAGCCCCTCAGGAGGTGGCGCCCAGAGCGTGGCAGGGCAAAGGGATCGCTGAGACGGAGAGCAGGCAGCTCCCTCCGAGAGTCCCGTCCTCCGGGGCCCAGAGAGGTGAGGCCACTCGACCGGAGCCACACAGCACAGGCGCTGCAGTCGGCCCGAGTCTCGGGACATCGCCATTCTCATCTGCAGTGTATTTTCTCCATCGCTGTGGGTACCCACTGCTGGCTGCAGAAGTGGGCGCTCCGTGTGAATTGGGGTGTCCCCCAGCACCACTGCAGCAGAGACATGAGCCGCACTAACTCCTGTGAAGGACGTTTGGTGCCCCAGGCACAGCACCACCGCGTACCGCGGAAGGGTCCAGCTGTCAGCCTCTGCGTCTCCCTGTCCTGGCTGGTCCTCAGTCGCTGTGGACACCTCTGGAGCTGGAACCTTCCACCCCGGGACTCTAGTCCCGGCAGGGCAATTCTTTATTTACTAAGGGCCAGGAGCCTGGGGCGGCAGCACCCTGTGTCAGACCTGATTTCTGCAGCATAACATGTGGATATTCACGCCCACTGGGGAAAATATAAGACTATAAATAGCCTCAGGCAGGCAGGCTTCACTGCCAAATGTGTTAGAAACCCTTTGGGTTTCCAGTGCTTTTGGCCCTGAGGGCTTCGCCACCAGGGTGACCCCAGCCTCATCTGGAGAGCTGCCCAGGAAATCGCAAGTCCCAGCTGTGGGACCCTGGGCCAGGTGGCCCTGAGCACTGAGGCCCCTTGCCCCCGTGAGCTGCGTGTTTATCCAGAGCCAGGGGGTGGGAAGTCCCTGGTTCTCACTGTAAACACGCCCCAGCGTGGCTTGGATGGGAGACAGCGAGGAAGGCATCATCACGCTTTATGCAAGCAGCCTTGAAGCTTGTCTTGCTGCACAAGCGTTTGCGACTTTAAAAGTTTTAGGAAGAAAAGGAGAAAGCGGGCCCCCAGGTGCCAGGAGCGCCCCTTATGTGGGGTGGGGTGGGCTTTGGAGGTGTCTTGTTTGCATGAGGCTGTCAGTGGCCTGTTCCCGAAGCGTGGAGCGCGGCTGTCTTCCCGATTGCTGGCAGCCAGGACCCATGAATCGCTCCAGGACATGTTATCATCCTGCACCAACCGCCCAGAGGTGCTGGAAGGGAGCCCCGGGCCTCAGTGAGTTTAGACAGGGTGGGACCTGCTGGGATTTGCATTGCTAAATGGATCTTTTATTAAGATCAGCAGAATCCATTTTTAACTGAATTTGAAGGTCACCCTGTGCTTTGGTTTTTCCCAAGGATGCTGGGAATGGCTGGCCCATTCCACCATGTTTAGGGACAAGCCACTTGTCCTGGAGATGTGGCCCAGTGTCGGGCATCAGGCCTGACAGGAGCAACGGGGGCCTCATGGGGAAACCTGGTGACCGCAGACCAGAGGTTTAACTCCTGTGTTTCTTCCAGGGTGGGGTGAGGGAATGAGTAGAATGCATTCAGTGAGCGCCTGCTGTGTGTCAGAGAAAGGGAGCAGCAAAGCCAGGCTCAGCCTGGTGGGCAGTCGGACAGGTGGCAGTGGCCCCAGGACCGTGGGACTAGGGTCAGGGCCAGCTCAGCTCAGCATTCGGGGGCAGATTGCGGGACAGCAGTAGCTGACACATCCCCGGGAGGGCCATGAGTGTGTGCCCTCCGGGACGCTTCCAGCTTTAAAATCTTAAAGCCGAGTCTGGGTTTGGGGCCGCAAAGCCCAGCGCAGTCAGCGCGTCAGATTGCATTTCCAGAGGATCCATCAGCTGTTTCTCCGGCCCACGGTCACCCGCGTCAGGCTTGCGGGACCGATGCAGGCCGCCTGCGTGCCTTCTCCCCAGGTCCAGGCCAAGGCCACAAGTGGCTCGGGTCCAGCAACCTGGCTCTTGGGCCCCACTCTGTGCCACCCTGCTACGAACCCCTTGATCCAGCGCCTGTCTCCCCACTGGCAAAAGGGAACCTTTAAAGGGCCCCTGAGGTGGTGGTTACAGCTGAGATAAAGGCCTGGCGGGGAAAGACGGAGCCCAGCAGCTGGCCTTCCCTCAGCCTCCCAGCTGGAGCCAGGTGGGCCTGGTGGACAGCAAGCAGGGACGCAGTTCTAAGGTCTGTTTTCACTCAGTTTGGGGTGTGTGAGGAGCAGCTTCTAGGTGCAACCAGAGACAGCTGAGGGGCTTAGCCAGGGGCAAGCAATTCTCACTTCCTGCTGAGAGTGTAGGCAAGACTCCTACAGAGGAGGGTGCGGGCAGTGGGCTGTGGGAGAGCTGAGGACCCTGCCCGCCTCCGGCGGCCGGGTCACAGGACAGACTGCCTCGCCCCAGACACTGGGAACACCCAGGGAGAAAGGGTCCCTGGATGTGAAGGGGCAGGGTTCCTGGATGGGCAGACGGGGCGAGTGTGGAGCCAGCCGAGCTGTGCGCCCAGCTGACATGGCTAGGCCAGCCTGGCACGGCGGGAGCCCTCGGGCGAAGCTGATCCTGCAGCCGGGCAGACAGACGCAGACACCAGTGAGTGGTCTGGGGGTGAGGGCCAGCAGGGCGGTGTGCAGAGCCCTCTTGCCCAGAGGCTTGACCCTTGCATTCAGAAACGCGGTGACCACATGCCCGAGGCTGCCCTGGGCGTCCTGGTCTGACTCCGGCGAGCCCCCACAGCACCCTCCTCCACAGACCCCCAGCTCCCCCAACTGCCCTCTTGTGTCGGTGCGTTAGGAGGGGGCGAGCCAGGACTCCGCAGATTGACCAGAGGACTCAGGCTGGGCGCTGCATTTAGTCTGAATTGGAAACACCCTCCCGCGGTAGGAAACAGGCTCCTGCTGGGTTTGTTTTATCAAGGCCATTTTGGCTCCACTGAAGAGACAAGTGTGTTCGCCTCGATTTCCATGGAAATGTGCCAGGCTTCCTTGTCTGTCAAAGTGCTTTGGGTGGGAACTTGGGGTTGGCGCCTCTGCCCCCTTTTTCTCTCTGAAATCTAAGTTTGGAAGCTCAGAAGCCCAAAAGGATGAAATGGGGACACTGTTTAGAGGGTGCCCGGCGCCCACTCTGCCCTGGGCAGCAGGGAAGCCACTGAGCAGGGCCAGGGTGTGACAGCGCTGATCCCCGCGTGGGGGCCCAAGTGCCCAGTGCGCTCCTGGGGGCCGGGAGAACGGGGGGCTACTGCAGTGGCCTAGCACGGGGGTGTGGGCTGGCAGTGGCCCCTGGGATGTGGGGGTGACCAGCCCAGCGGGCACACACTTTAAACTGGAAAGGTGACCCCGGCACTTCCTGGCATGGCCTTGCTCCACTCTGCCCTAAATAAAACTAGCTAGACTGGCGCCCCCGAGGACAGTCCCCCTGCTCCCTGACACCTTGTCACTCTTCCTTCCACCTTCAAATATTCTTGGGTCTCATTTTATCACTCAGCAGTGCCTGTCCTGGCGGGCCAATTTTATCCTTCTCTCGGGGCGGGGCTCACCGGAGCCAATCCTGGGGC
The DNA here is from genome assembly GCF_000260355.1 of Condylura cristata. Taxonomy (NCBI): domain Eukaryota; kingdom Metazoa; phylum Chordata; class Mammalia; order Eulipotyphla; family Talpidae; genus Condylura; species Condylura cristata. The sequence continues at coordinate 696,622 of NW_004567140.1, read as the reverse complement.
GCCCACTGGTCCCCAGCTCCTGGGTGCCTGCTGCTGTCTCTGGGTGGGGGGAAAGGCTTGTCTGTGGGGAACTTCCCTGAGGACTCTGGCCTGCCTCTCTTCTCGTTTTTGGGCCGAGGAGACAGGAAACTCCTCAGAGGCCAGGGGCCCCGCCCCCATCTCACACGGCAGAGCGTGGTGCAGGCAAGCCTGAACTCCGGGCCTGGTCCCAAGCCGAGGCCTGGCCAGGCCAGCGTCTCCTGTGGGGCCGCCTCGTGTGGGGGCCTGCCACGTGGCCTCAGCGGCCTGAGTCCCGCAGGGGCACCTGAGTCTGCCGGTCTACGGGCGGGTCAGTGCATGTGGCTGTTGGGGTCAGGTGGATGCGACATCAGTTTGCCACAAACTTGTGGATTTTCTAGCTTTTAGAGCTGTTCAGATGTATAACTGAGGCCAAAAACGTGGAGTTATCGCTGCTTTCCCTGCCACCCGTCCTTTGGCCCTGTCCTGCCCCGGGGCCTCACGTTGGCTGCCACCGTCTGCTGACCGTCCCTGTGCCACTCTGCCAGGTCATCTGCCTTCACCACCATTTCACTCGCTTCCGTGGGGTCACCCGACGCCTGTCTTTGTCGCTCCTTGCGTCCCTGCAGCTCGGGCCCTGGCGCTCCTGGCGTGTCCTGAAGCCAGTCCGGCCTTGCTCACGGCAGAGTGGTGTCCTCTGCGTGGACAGGCCTCCTCTCTGTCCCGTCCCCTATACGCGGGCACGTAGGTGCACTTAGGACCCCTGAGTGTTGAGGTGGTGGCAGAGGCCCCCTGAAGAGTGCCCAGAGCAGGGCTGCCGGTGTCTGCCTTCTCGGTTTTCTAAGGAAATCCTGGCCAGTTTCCAGACTGGCTGCAGCGGCCCCCCGATGCCCGCCCCTCCACGTCCTCGCCTGCGCTCGTTGTGGGTGTCTCCGCAGCACGGGCCGCTCTGGCGGCTGTGAGGCGCATCTCGCTGTGGCTTGGGCCTGCGTCTCCTCATTAACCATGGCGACGGGCCTTTGTCCGTGTATCAGCTGGCTTTCTGGATACCCCTCTGGCGAACTGTCCGTTCAGGGCTGCCGCTCTAACATGAATCCCTAGGTTGATTTTAGTTACCATCTGTGGATGGGGAACAACGTGGAGGAGGGTTGGTAACCTTTAAAAGGTTTTGAAGTGAATTCATTTAAAGGAAAATGCCAGGTGCGGGTAGACGAGCCAGGACTAGACCCAGAGCTGACTCGCCGGCCCAGGCTGCTGTCAGGACGCAAGTGCTGGGGGCGCGTGTCTCAGACCCTTGCGGCTCCAGCCCCCTCTGCTTCTGGAATCTAGCACCCTCGAGGAAGGGGCCGTAGTGCCAGGCCTCAGAGAACTTCCCGCAGATCACACTTCCCTGCCGAAGCCTAGGTGAAGACATCGGTGGGGGCTGCCCACAAGGCCAGGAAACTGCTCTTTGGCTGTTAGGGAGCTGGGGCCCCACAGGACAGGGCCCCAGGAAGGGGCCAGAGGGGACCTGCCTCCTGTGTGGACTCCGAAGACGATGGCCGGCCCCAAGCCAGGCCGTGGGCCCACCAGGGCCGGGGGCTTTGGAAACGGGGGTGTTCTTAGTTGTCATGGTGGCTGCGTCTCCAGCACGCCCTGCGTGTCTCAGAACAAGCCACAAGAGACTTGTCCCCCTAAAGTGCCAGTGGAGCCCTCACGGAGAGACTGGTGCCCTGGCAAAGACCCATATGTCTGACCTTTCTCTGCCCACAGCACGGGGACCCCCACTGGGAGTCCCACAGGATCACCCCAGTTGCCTTTGTCTCTTCTTGCCGGAGCCCTCCTTGCAGCCCAGATGTGGCCTGCCCAGCCCAGAGCGGTGCCAGTCCCGGCCTGGAGCGAGCTGGAGAGCAGGGGTCAGGGGCCAGGCCTGCTCCCGCCGCCCTGGCGACAGACTGCAGCCGCCTGGCAGAGCCCCAGCTCCTGGGAAGGCGGCGCCAGTGCTCGCCCGCCGGCCAGCTCTCCCGCCCCGCCCAGAACATCTGTGAGCTGCAGGGGAGTCGGGCTCGGCCAGCCCGCCCCAGGCCTTCTCCCGGAGGCTGGCTCTGCTGGCCCCGGCCCCTGTCCTCTGTCCTCTGGAAGCAGGTCTCGGGCCCCGGGTTCTGCCCACACACCTGGCCTCCCTCCCCAGGCCTGGCCTTGCCATCCTCCCTCCAGGGGTCCTCAGTGACCATGGGCACACAGAGGGAGCCTGTCCACAGCTGACCTCGACCTGTGTGCTTTCTGGACCTCTGCAGCTTTGAGCCCTGACAGGGGTAAGCTGGGCCTGAGGTCCTGGCGCCGGACACACTCTTGTGCACAGCCGTGTCCACACCCAGGTGCCTGCTGCGGGGCTGTGCCAGGCTGGCCAGGTGAGGGGAAGTGCTGCCGCAGCTCTGCGGCAGGTGAGGGCAGGAGGAGAGAGCTGTCGGCGCGCAGGGAGGTCTGTGCAGGGCCGCGGGCAGGGTCTAGGTCACAGGCGCCGCGGGGAGACCTGGTTGGCAAATGCAGCTACAGTCCTGCTCCCCTCCCACCCGCCCTTCTGGGGCGGGGTGGGAGGTCCCAGTAGGCGGTCACGGCCACCAGAGCTCGGCATGAGAGGCCACCTGGCAGGACACGGCGGGCGGGGGCGGGGGGTGGACCTGGGTAGGTGAGGAAACTGAGGCAGCAGGGCTTTCGCTCCCCATGGCGATACTGAGACGCAGCCCACGCTCACCATCGTTGACGCACTTGCATCACCCCAGAAGGAAACCCGTACCCACCAATAGCCAGGCCTGCCGCTCCGCGCCCCCAGCCCTCACCTACTCCCGCCCCTGAGCTTTCTGTGTGAGGTCCTGTAACATGATCTTCCATGCCTGGCCTGTGTGTTTGCTGTGTTTTCAAGGTTCACCTGTGCGGGGGCCAGATGGGTGCTTCCCCCATGCCTGGGTTTGAGCGTGACTTCCGGAGTGGGCTGCCGGTCATCACGTGACTTCCTCCTCTGGCCAGCCCTGGGTTAGGCGGTCGGGAGCGGTGGGTGCCCTCACTCCCCCCGGACGGAGGCCTGCTTGCTGGTGCTGGTGCCGCTGTGCTCAGCCGCTGTCTCTGGCCCTCCAGTGTGGCAGGAGGGTTCCCGTCCCCAGATCCTCTCGAAGCTTGTTACTGCTGTTCTTCCCATTCTCATCACCCAAGTAGGGGGCAGGGTGGGATTTCCACCAGTGGAGTCTATGCCCCGGGGGGTCCTGTTCTCCCTGGGACTGCAGGTCCCTAGCAGCCGGCTGAGCTCCTGAGGAGCCAAGGTCATGCAGCCCCAAGAGGCCAAGCCTGTCCCCTCCCTCCTCCAGTCAGTCGGGCAAGGGTGCTGTGCTGGGGCTCCTTCGGGGCACGGAGCCCATGGGGGATCCACCACAGGCTGGAGTCCTGGCATACAGGCGTTGAAGTCCCTGGCTGGGGAAGTCAGGGCACAGCCCTGAGTCTGCAGAAGGCTGTGGGTGGATGACTTGCCCAAACCGTAGCTGGATCCTGCACGGTGTCACCTGATCCTCCTGCAGCCCTGCAGTGGGAAAGCGGTAATCTTCGCCTCCCTTCTGCAGAGAAGGAAACTGAAGCTCAGAGAGGTCAGACCACCGACCCCAGGCTACACAGCAGAGCCAGGAGTTGAATGCATGTCCATTCAGCCTTCTAGTCCATATTGAGGCCCCCTTCCCTTCCTCCGGTGTCCCCCAGCCCCATCAGCTCCTCTGGCTGCAGGGGTCTTGACATTCTGCAGAGGGAGAGAGAGGCAGCAGCGAAGCCCTGTTCCCCTTCCCGTCTGTTGGGCAGCTCACAGCACCTGCTTGTCCAAGGTGGGTAAGTGTCGCTCTGGAACCAGAACTGCAGAGCACTCGGGACCCCCTTGCCCCCCACCCCCGACTGGGAGGGGGTTTGAACAATTCCCCGTCACCTGTAGACGACAGGACCCTTCCATCACTGCTTCATTCCCTGATGCATTCACTCAGCAAGAGTGCAGAGTGCGGTGACGTGCCTGGAAGTTAAGAAAGTGGTAGGCAGAGACAGACCTAGCCCCTCCCTCCTGGCGCTTCCGTCTGGTCGGGGCGAAAACAGGTGCCAGTCTTCGAATCACGCCCTGTCAGCTTGTGGTGGGACAAGGGCTTGGAAGAAGAGCAACATGGCCCAAAGAGAGCAGGGAGCGGGGTCCTTTCTCTTCTTTGTGAGGCATCTGGGAGGCTTCCTAGAGGAGGTGACTATTGCTTCCGTATCTGAGTAGCAGGGAGGGAGCAATGAGGGGAGGGAAAAGCACTGTACCGAGGTAGCGGGACCAGCTTGTGCAGAGGCCGTAAGGCAGGCGAGCAGTGCGTGTGGGTGGCTGCTCTGGAGGACGCTGAGGGGCAGGCAGGGCTGAGGGGCAGGCAGGGCTGGGGGGCTGGAGGCTTTGGCCGTGATGGCAAGAGTGGGGCTTCCCTGGAGGGGCTCACCTGGGGGTAGCACAGCTAGATTTGCCTTCTGAGCATCCTTGTGGCTCAGGAAAACAATCAAAATGAAGCAGCAGATTTTGAACCTGATTTGGCCCACTGCAGGGACTGCAGGAGCCGCGTGAGAGCTGGCTGCCCCGGGGCCAGCGAGCGGCTCCCCAGGATGATCAGTGGGGCCAGGGCAAGGCCTGGCACCCGCTGCCCAGGCCCCCCACCTTCCCTGGAGTCAGCTGGATGCCCAGTGGGCTTGGGGGTACTGTGCAAAGTGTCTGCCACCCTTGTCGGGGGCTGTGGGCCTGGGCAAAGGCCTTGCCCTCCCTGCCCGCTCCTGCCTGCGCGTGCCCTCTGCCCTGCTGGGCCCCCGCATCTGCACCGGCCCACCGGCTCCCACTGCTGCTGGCCCTAGGCCAGCCCGTCTCCTGCCCACTGCCCCTCCCCAAACACCCCCGCCCGGCCCTTTCTCTACGGCGGGCAAAGTGCTAATTCCCAGCGCAGAGAGGTGGGCCAGAGTCTGCGGCCAAGAGAGGAGAGACTGTTTACAGCCTCCGGCGGTTCTTGGCTCCAGCAGTCCGGCGGGCTGGCCTCGCTGTGACATGTTTATTCTCCAGGCCGGCTGCTGGCCCGGCTCTTGGCAGGGTGGAGCGAGTGGAGGATTCTGGTGACGGGGACAGGCCGGCGGCCGGGGCTGTTTGTGTCCACGCTCGCCTGTTCTCTTCCTCCATCTATTTTCACAGTCAAGGGGCCGGAATGTGGAGCGAAGGCCAGGGCCTGCTGCCCGCCATGGGCCCTGCCCCCACACCTCCCAACCCCCGTGCCAGAGGCTGGGCTGGGCTCCCCAGGAGACCCTCTGCGGCCAGGCTCCCAGAGACCTGCCGGCATGATGCTCAAGGCCCAGCGGGTGCTCTGCCACACGTGAAGGGCCCCCTCTGCCCCCTCTCTGGGCCAGCTTGGCCCCTCAGTCACTCAGCAGCTTCCAGAGTTCATGCCAGGCCCAGGCAGGCACAGTGAGCAAGACAGAAGACCCTGCCCCCTGGGACTGGCAGACCAGCTGGGAGGGGCCGGCGGCCTGTGTGTGGCGGGGAGAGGGGGTTCGTTCAGAATTCCCTCTGCGTGCACAGGGCCTGAGCTTCCGCCAGCTGGAGGGAGGGAGCACCGTTTCGGGGAGTCCAGGCTGTGTGGCTGCTGACCAGTGGGATGCTGGCGCCTCTCACGCCTCTGCTTCTAGTCTGCCGGTGGAGGGCCGTGCGCCACGGCCGACCCCACGGGGCCATCTTACTCACAGATACCACGCAGGGGCCCCATGCCGTGCTGTGCTGTGACCAAAGAAGACAGAGGGAACTGTCGGGGCAGCGCTCCTGGATACCAGGCGTGGGAAGGGCAGACGAAACTCTGCAGGATGTGGCTGGACGCGGGGCTGCTGTCCCTAGGAGCCTTGAGGCCTCACTCAGGACTATGGAGACGCCACGGGGGGTGGGGGGCACCAAGGGGCAGAGGAGGTTCAGGAGGGTTCCCGCTGCCCAGGCCCATGGGCACCCCCTTCCCCAGGCTGCATGCCATTTGGGAATGCACTGGGGAGCCGGTGCTGGGCTCTCGCCCCTGTCCTTGCCTAGCTGGCGATTTTGGACACGTCATCCTGTCTGCCTGGCCTCTGCACCCTGGGTCTGCCCACAGCCTCTTAATATCCTCCTTCCCCGGGAGCCTCAGCCGGAGCCCCCACCCACTCTGGAGGACCAGGGTGGCGGTGGCCCCCTCTGGCCTCAGCGTCGCTGGGAGGCTGCCCCGCACCTGCGGCCCCTTCCCGCTGACTTGGTGGGAACTTGCCGCCTCTAGACGAGGCTTTGGCGAAGGCCTCTCAATCTTGTGGTCTGTGGGCCGGTCTCTGGTTCTCTGTCCCATATTTTTCATCCTTACTTATTGTTACAATCCTTCAGGAATGTATAGGCCTACGCTTGCCCGGCCAGTGGGTGACAGCGCACTGCCTACTTGGGGCTCGCCATGTGTCCCCACACCGCTAGCGGGGCCCCCAGCCAGCCGACTCCCCTCTTCTCGACGCCTTTATTCTGGCACCAGCCTCGTGTGGTGGGGACTTGAGACCCTGGCCGGCGGGAACACTGAGGCCCGGGTGTTAGGGAACCTGCCAAGGTCTTGGCTGTGGGGCGGCATCAGGGTCTAAGCCCCAACTGCAGCACCCTTCTCAGCCCCCCTCAGCTGCATGATGGTTGCCGGCCTGTCTGCCTCCTGCCCTCAGCTGGTCACTTTGATGTAATGGAGGTCCAGCCCCACCCCTGGCTTTTCTGCCTTCTCTTGGCCTCCGGCTGGCCTGCTTCCCCCTTGACCTTGACCCCTCCCAGCCCCACCCCACCACCTTCACCCGGCCACGTCAGGGAGACCCGTTGGGAGCTCCCGTTTCAGCTTCAGCAGCACCTGCGCCTCCCTGGCCCTCAGGCAGAGCGGTGTCCCTTCCTCTGCTGGCCGCCTTCTGCAGCCTGGAGGCGCGCCACGTGGGCCGGGCCAGGCACGGGCCCTGGGCAGGGAGAGGAGCCCTGGGCGCTGAGCCGGCGCTTTCTGCTGGGCCTGCCCAGAGACAGAGGTGGGACAGCGTCAGGGTGAGGGACCCCCGGAGACACTGTCCTCTGCGTCGGTCAGGCCCCAGCACGTGAGGTGACGAATTGGTGCCCCCAAGTCCTCACGAGAGACTAGTTTCCCATCCCCTGGAGGTAAAGAGACGGGGCATGTGGACATGGAGGGCAAAGGAGAGGAGCCTTGACCGGTGTGCGGGGACAGCTGTAAGAACATTGCAATGCAAAAGGCCAGGAAAACGTTACGACTCGGCTGGTGGCGCCACGGAAACGTGACTCATTCAAGCTGCCGCTGGTGGCACCAGTGCCCCGCGGTCGGTCCGAGCGTGCCAAGGGGCTTGCGGCCTGGCGCTCCGGCGCGGTGCTCCCACCCCGGGGATGCGTCTGAAGAGGACCCTGCAAGGCTAAATCCGCCAGGGCCACCAAGAGGTCTCCGCGCCGTCATTGCCAGTCCTGGGGAAGCACTAAATGTCCAGCCACAGGTGTGGCGGTGGAGAAGGCTGCTGCGGGGCCCTGGGTTGGGCTGTGGCTCTGGTCACTGTCGCGACGCCCAGCGAGAGCTGGCAGAACACGCAGGTGTCCGCGCCGAGTCCAGGCCGGGCCCCCCACCCGAACCCACTTTAACACTGCCCGGGCTGCGCCCGCAGGAAGGCGCGGAGGCCTCTCTGGCAACAGGAGAGGAGCCCCAGACCCGAGCTCTGGCCCAGGCCCAAATCAGCGCCGCGCGCGAGTCCTTGCGCCTCAGTTTCCTTCTCTGAAAGATGGGGCTCGGGGGTCAGGAGGCCTCCGGGCTCCCTCTCTCAGGTCAGGTGTGTGCTGCTCACCTTTCTAGATGTAAGTGAAGGAGACTGAGGCCTTCAGACAGGAGTGTCCCTGCCTCAGGTTGTGTTTGTGTTAGGGAGACCCTCTCCTGATTATCATCTCGGACACGCCACTCCTACGTCCCTACCCACACCTCCCTGGAGCGGCCGCCCCCTGCTGGTGACACCGAGGCAGTTGGTGCCGCTTGACCTTGGAGAAGTTGCAGCTGCATCCGCGTCCTCTGTAAAACGGGTCTACACCCTGTGGCCTTGCTTGGGGCTAGGAGCCCCGTGCCTGTCTGGCCCTTTGTGGGTGACTGTGGTGTCTGCATAGCACTGGATTGCTACTCAGGAGTGAGCGCTTGGCGCTGGAGGGGGGGAGACTGGCCTGGCCTCTGCTGTCGAGGCCCTTGGCTGCAGGTCGGTGACCTGTCCAAGGCCACTCGGCTCCTGCACTGGGGGCCGAGCAGGTCCTTCCCCAGGGTTCAAGCTCGGGGTGGGGGGGCAGTCTTCCCGGTGGGACCCCTGAGCTCTTGGACCCCACAGCGTCCGCAGCGCCTGGTGCCAGCGTCCCTTGCCTCACAGCGGGTCTGATGACCTCCCTCCGGTCTAAGATGCCTCCCAGGCTGGGCTGTGTGCCCAACAACTCCTCTGCTGGGTTCTACCCGCAGCACCCAGGATGCGTATTTGGTGCGTGAACCTTGACAAGGCGATGCGCTTCAGCTGACGTCACGAGCACGACCACCCGCCAGGACAGGCATCTTGCACGAGGAGGTCAGGCAGCGAGGGGCGCAGGGATGGCCACATGCGGACACGGAGGGAGCCGACCACACACCCAGGCGCGAGGCCTCGGCAGAGCCAGCCCTGCCCCGCCGGCCTCCAGGACGGTGGGGAGCGAACGTCTGGGGTGTGAGCCCCAGGTCTGTGGTGCTCAGTGGTGAGGGTCCAAAGTAGCTACCGGTGTTCCCTGCCCGCAGGCTGGCGGCTGGGCCCACCCGCACCCGTTAGTGCTTTCTGCATCACGCCTGTCGGACACGCGGAGCCCCTGGCGGTCAGTGAGGGCATGGCCCATTCTATGCCTGCAGGGTACATCGCCCGAGTGACCCTGGTCACCCGAGCATGTGGGTCACTGAGACCAGCCCTGGAGGGGCTGGATACCCCTGGCCCCGGGGAGCCTGGAGCCTGGGCTTGCAGCCACCAGGAGTGCCCTCGGCGGAACTGCGTGACCTGTGGGTGCAGGCTCGGAGCTCCAGTTCTCAGGGGTGGGGCCCTGAAGGCTGATGTGCAGGCGTCCGGGCGCCCCCGTTCCCAGGGTGGAGGTCAGCAGGCCGCTGGCAGCTGCGCTGGGTCAGCTGTGGGAAAGGAGGCCTCGCTCACCCCGCAGGCATTTTCTGGTACTGGCCCATCTGGGGTGGGTGGGAGGGGGAGATGGGGGAGAGGCAGGGAGAGGGAAAGATGGCTGTGAAGTCAGGCTGAGGCGGAGGCCACCCCAGGGCATCTGGTGCCAGGCTGGGAGCTGGCACCAGAGTTCTTCCTCCGGGTACATAATATCCCATAATAGAGCCTGCCTGTCTGGAATCCACAGCACAGAAAAAAGATTGACATCATGCAAGTATTGGGTTCGGGAGTGGAATGCCCGCTGCCCCCCCTCCACCTTCATGACCTCCCCCACCCCCTGTGGTTGCTGGTCAGGTGGCACAAGCCCTCGGAAGCAACTGTGGGAGGGACAGCGTCCCCAGGGCTCAGGTCCCCCAGAATCTGAGAGCGGCTTTATTGCCTAGTAAGGTCTTCGCAGATGTCATCTGGTCGAAATGAAGTCACACTGGGGTGGGGCGGACCCTCCTCAGCGCCCCGGGGCCTAGTGAGCAGAGGGATTTCCGCCCTGCCTGGAGAAGGGGTGTGGACACACACACACACACCAGTGCACACGCGCACCGAGGAGACAGAATGGGGCAGGAGGGTGCCACCTGCCGGGAGCTGAAGAGCCGGGAGACCCTCTCCTGAAGCGGACATGAATTCCGCCTTTCAAGCGCCCACTTGTGATTCCTCTCACGGCGTCTGGGGCCACCAGAGCGCTCACCCATGGGCCTCCCGTGCGCTGCCCCAGGCCCTGCCTCACATCCCCTCCCACAGGCAGAGCCTGGACCACACCGCACACCTGCGTGTGGATGAGAGGGGCATGGAAGTGGGGGTTTGGGGGGAGGAAGGGGAGGGCGGCTCTCGGACCCCTGCCCAGCCTTCCCTCCCCATGCCTGCCGCCCCCACACCCCGTCTTGGCTGTGCGGGGTTGGGGGTGTGGCAGTGCCTGAGAGCTACTCAGAGCAGGTCGCCGGACTTTGGCCACTCCCTGGGCCTCGGTTTCCACAGATATAAAATGGGCTTGCGGCGTCCTCTTGGGGGCCTGGGGGAGTAACGCGGTGGCCACGGGAGCTCCGGCCTGCGCTGCGCAGCCTGAGTGCATCGGTGAGTGGCGGCGTCAGCGGGGAGGATGGCTGCAGGAGGGGAGGGCGAGCGGCTGGCAGCCTGGCCTTGGAGCGCAGGTCTGCCCGGAACTGCGGCGTCATTCTGCCCCGGGACCGCTGGGGCGATGACTCGCCCTCGGTCTCAGTTTCTCCCTGCAGAGTGGCATGGTCGCGGTACCATCTTCCAGGTGACCGTGGGGCATAAAGTATGGAGCCTGCACCCCGGTTGAGGGGAGAGAGGGCTGGAGGCCAGCAGGGTGTCTGAAAGGATGGAACCGGGCTGCCTGTCAGCACGCTGGTCTTCCTTCAGGGCCGCATTTGAGGCTGAGGAGCGCCACGCTGGCTGGACAAGCAGAGGAAGCTTCTGGGTGTGAGGGCCTGGGTGTCGGAGGGTTGCGGGAGAGCATGACGGGGCCCAGCGTCCGACCTCCCAGCCATCCTCCCTCCACCCTCGGATTGGGGCAGGGGCAGCCCAGGGGGGCACAGCTTGCCCAGGGGCCCCAGCCTGAGCGCTTGTGAGGTCCAGTCCCGAGCTCTAGCTCCTGGTCAGCCTGCACTGCGTGTTGAGGTGAGGTGTGGTGAGATCGTGGCCCCTTGGCCCATGCGTCGGCACACAGTGGGCAAGGTGCTGTCAGAGGGCCCCTGTGTCCCCCGTTTATCTGACTGGCATGGAGCCCCCATGGGCCCTTCCAGCTGGGCCTGCGCACCATCGCTGTCCCCAGGCCTCTCGGGAAGGCATCTTTCCTGTGGTCCTTTCTTCTGCCTTTCCCAAAGCTGAGATGAAGCCCTCCCATGCCAGCTGCAGCCCCAAGATCCTGGGGGCTCACCCTGGCCCCTCAAGACCACCGAGCAGGGCTGGTTTAGCCCACCCTACAGACGGGCGCAGCGGCGCTGGCCGGGCTACTTCTCGCTTTCATCCCGGTCTGGGGAAGGCAGTCTCCCCCTGCACGTGACAGGTGTTTTCTTGGGGCAGGTGGGCAGCACTGCCCAGGGGACCCAGCCTGAGGGACAGGATCCCTGCTACTATTTTCGGCTGCTGCAGGTGGGCTCTGGGCTGCCGCCACCGCCAGGCCCAGCTGCCCAGGAGCTGCTTCTCCAGTGGTGTGAGGGAGCGCCCGGGGCCGGGGCCCGGCGGGGCAGTCAGCACCCCCGGCTCAGCCCTCACCCCATGAGGAGGAGGGGGATCCCCAGGCCTGCAGCAAGTCAGCAGAACGGGGGCTGGGATTCAAGGCCCTCCGCCCCCCTTCCAGTGGGTGGCTGTAAAAATAGCACTTGGTTTCAGTTAGGAGCGGGGCGGGCGGGGGTCCGGTTTCCCTGCTCCTGGAGGAATTACGGGGCCACATGTTGCCAGGAGCTTGGCTGGGAGAGGCCAGCGCGGCTCCAACCCGGCGCAGATGGAAACTCGATCACCCCCGGCTCAACAGACTGTTTGATTTATTTTAAAATCAAGCAGATGGCTGCTACAGGGGTTTGTTTAAGTTCAGCTCCGAGTCGGGCCCACGGCCAGGAGCCTCGAGGCAGCTGTGCCAAAAATTTTTCAATGACTTTGCTCGTCAAACCACCTCTCCCCTCCCTTTTGAACTTCAGCCTCGCCACACACACGTCGGCCGCCTCGCGCCTTCTCGGGGCCTGCCCGCGCCCGGCCTGGCTCTGCTCCTCCCTTTGTCTCTGCCTCTCCGGCCCGCTGCCCAGGTCTCTGTCTCTGTCTCTCTCTGACGCTTCTGCCTTCCGGTCGCTCCGTCTCCTTCGCCGCCGTCTCTCCGCGCCTCCCTCTGTCCCGGCTCTCGCCAGGCCTCCCGTTCTCGGAAGCCTTCCCACACTGTCTTCCCTGCGCCTCCCTGCCTTGGGCTTGCCGGTGCCCCCTCCCGGCACAGCCAGTCACGTGGGAAGCAGCCCAGCCTTTGTGGCTGCCTGGCGTCCCCTCTGTGAGACACTCTGGCTGGGAAAACCAGGCCCCAGGCATAAAATTCTGGAGTCTACCGGGACCTCCCGGGTCAGGTGACTCAGTGTCCCTGGCCCCCAAGCTAGAGAGGTCAGGGAGGCTGCAGCTGTCCTGCTGGGGGGTGGCTGGGTCAGCCGGGAGGACCCGCCATGTGGCTGCTTTGCAGGGGAGGTCAGCTGCAGACTGGCTCAGCTCATGTTGCTCCAGTACACACACGTGCGTGCGTGCGTGCACACACACACACACAGCTTGTGACCAGGGCAGTCAGCAACCCCAGCGAAGGGATTAACGCGCTCCCGTTCAATTGCAGCGAGCTGTTCAGTGCAGTGCTCACGTCAGGGCTGCCCCTGCCTCTCACCCCTCTGCCCACACTGCCGGGGCACCCTGGACAGGCAAGGCTTTAAAAGAGCAGCCGGCTCTGGAAGGGCCCAGGCCAGAGAAGGGTGCCCCGTGGGAGGGGCATAGCCCCGCCCCCCACCCCGCCCCTCAGCCCCTGCAGGGGCCTGGCGCCAGGGAACTGGGGGGAGTTTCCAACTTCTGGCCTGGCAGGAGCTATGGGCCCCTGACACTGGGGTTACCTAGAACGTGCCGGGCCCACCCCCACCTGACCGCTAGGCAGTTGGCTCTGCTGGAGTCACCAGGGGACAGGGGAGCGGCCAACTCGGGGGCCCGTCCATGCTGGCAGGGGCTGCCCCTCTGCCCTCACTGGGATCGCCGGGGGAGCGACCTCATGTGCTCCAGGATGGAGGCCAAGGTCTCCTGGCTCACACTCCCTGGTCCCGAGAGAGCTGAGGGACGGATGAGTCCAGGCCACAGCGAGAAGGCCCCGGGGTGGGGGCCCGAGCGGGGCGCCGACTGGGCTGGGGCTAGCGCGTGGGCCGCACAGCCCCGGGACCGCTCCCGTCCCTGTGCCAGTGGCCGTGGCCGCACAGACGTCCTGACACTGTGAGGACTCTCGTGCCTCCTGGAGCAGAAGTGCAGTCCGGGGGCCACAGAGGGGCCCGGGCTAGGCCGGCACCTGGCCCCCGCCGGCCCGCGTGAGAGCCTGTCTCTGAGGAGGGGGCCTGGTTTGTCTGCTGTCCGCCTCGCTGCCCCCACCCCCACGCCTGACGTGGACCCACCGCTTTTCCGTCTCCCCTATCATGCTATTCTAACTGCGCGTGCGAACAGGAAAATCAAAAAACTGAACTGCGTACTGCAGGCGCAACGTGGGTCCCAGAAATGTGTTTGTGGTGATTCTCAAGCTTCGTGCTATGTCTGTGTCGCCAGGTTGATCTTGGAGGGTGGTGTCTGTCTGCTTGCAGGACAGCCCGCTGTGCTCCCCGTTATCGGGCAGGGAGACATGCAAGCTGTCTCACCCCTTGTTCCCACTTCAGGAAGGAACAGAAAAATGTCTCCCAACCTCAGTGAGGCCAGGTAGCGCCAGCACCTTTACTTTATTATTATGTAAAAATTAAATGCAATGTGAAGTTGATCACTGTAAGTAACCCTTTTAAAGGAGGTTAAAATGTTAGTTACACGCATGTTGCTGTGTCGTTGTTACCACCCGAGTTCTAGAAAGTTCTAGATCGTTCTTACCGCGCGAGCAGAAACCCCATGCGCATTATCAGCACCCTTTCTGTGGTTGTTGCAGAGACAGAGACATTTCTTCCCTCAGGGAAGCATCTGGCACACCTCAGATACCCACTGTTTGAGAGACGGGGGTGACTGTTGAGATGGTCCCTGTGCAAGGGCCAGCATTCTACAGAACTGGCGGAGCGCAAGGAGCAGAAACCATGTGGAGAAGTGTGGGCTTGACAGCGTGTGTATGGGCAGAGACAGAGAATGAATATGAATAGGAGTATGAATATGCAGGAGAGGAGGGGCGAGGAAGGGGACTTGAAGAGCACAGAGGCTTTCCGAGAGCCAGCCTCATTTTAAATCTCCTTGGTCTGGTTGGCAGGGGAGAAACATTTTCATACTTGGGTTTAGCACGAGGCTCTGCGTAGGGTGGCCTGTTCCGGTTAGAGTTTTCAGCGTAGTCCAAGTGGGGTCTGTTTGCTGGTTTCCTGGTGCTGGGCCCTGGGCAGGATCCAGGGGTTCTGCCAGTCCCCCGCGGGCACTGAGCCCCTACTACATGTTGGGCGCTGTTCCCAGGAAGGAAGATGTGGCCTGAGCGATACAACCCCCGTGGAGTTAACCTTAGTGTGGGACAGGACAGTGAGGAGACAGCGGCCTAAACACACAGCCTGGTATTGAGGGAGTGTGCAGCTTGACATGGTATAAATATGCGACATGGTATCAAATGAATATGCAACATGGTGTCACATGGAGATCAGGGCTGCAGACGCCAACCGAGCTGGAGAGGGCTGGGACTGGCGGATAGATGCTCTGGTCGGAGATGCTGCGCAAGGCTGGCGCCTGATGGGCCAGGTGAGGAGTGGTCCTGAGGGGGAACCGAGAAGCAGAGCAGAGGCCCTGCGGGGAGTGAAGGTGGGATTTCCTAGGAACAGCGGGGGCCAGGATGGTGAGCAGGGAGGGGGCAGAGTTGGGGGCAGGGTCCGAGAGGCCAGTAAGGCCGGAGGACAGGCAGCACATTAGGAGTCATGTAGGGGAGCGGGGTCCCCTGGGGGAGGAGTCCCTAGCGAGATGGGACCCAACTCACGCCACCCCCGCAGCTGGCTAAGGGCAGGTGAGTGTGGTGTCAGCACACTGAGCCCCATCAGGGTCCATTTATTCCCCTGCGGGTGCCTTTGACCATCTGACTGATTCGCACAACTAGGGGTCAGACTGTCTTTGGTGACTCCGACACCGCCTGTGGCAGCTACTGACTGCTGTGTGACAGAACACCCACCTTGGCTGCAGCTGAGACCCTCATGGCGGCTTAGCTGGGTGCTCCAGGTCTGTAATCAGCGTGTTGGCCGGGGCTGCCGTCTCATCTGGAGGCTTGACTGGGGTTGGCTGCTTGTGGCCTGTGTCCCATGGGGCCATTTGCTGGGTCTCTGTCGAGGGCAGCTGGCTTTGCCCAGAATGAGTGACCCAAGAAAGGACAGGGCTCTTCCTCCAAGGTGCCGGTGTCGGAAGCCACACTGTCAGTTGCGCCAGGGAAAGAACTCACCGTGTCCAGTTCACGCAGGGGGCTCTGGCTCTGCAAGGGAGGCGGGACGAAGACCCACATTTCATCACGAACACCCTGGGGCCATATTTCATCAGCCGCCCTTGCTGATCTCCCTTTGTAATGGAGAGAGAGAAGACCCGGGCCAGATCCTTCCCTGGGCATGCTATCTGGCTAGAGCTGAGCAGCGCTGCTGCTTCGTCATGATGTATTTTCAAGGTTACCTTTTACTTCCGCTATTGGTGCTGGATACGGATTCTCCTGGCATGGTCGCTAGACACATTAAATTTATTTAAGGCTAAAAAGTGACTTGATTTAAGCAAAATTATGAAGACGTGCTAACTAAAACTAAGGGGTAGGGCAGGGAGAGAGAATAGGCCAGAAGGTGGGGTGTGGAACATCCGCCTCGTCTGGGCCCAGGGCTCCTGTCCTGACTCGCCCACCCACAGCTGTGTGACCTTGGGTACGCGTGGAATCTCCTGAGCCTCAGTTTCCCCATGATGAAGCCGGGGAGCTGCCTTGTGCTTCAGGGGGCCCAGCTCAATGGGCGCCTGCAGAGGCTTGGCGCCTCAAGGACTCTCCCTGCCTGGCCCTGCTCAGGTGTGGCACAGTGTGTCCAGGCCAGGCCACGCGGCTGGGGGCTGCAGCCCGCGGGGGGGGGGGTGGGATTCATGAAGGTGGGCTAAGGAGATACCACCTCTTCCGTCTGCTCGCTCTAAGAGGTAATGGGTGGAGAAGACGCCTCTGTGGGTTCATCTGGTTAGAAAACTGAGACTACCTGTGAAAGGTGAGTTACTCAAGCAGAGGTCGTCCTCCACGCCAGCTGCCTGCCTGCCCATGTCACCGCCATCCACCCTCCCTGCAGCCATCCACCCTCCTGCCGCCCTTCCACCCGCCCAAGCCGGCGAGAGTTGCCCACCTGCCTCTTCTTTGTCCGCCACTATGTCTCACCTGGCCCCTCCCACTGCCTCCCCACCCGTCCACTTTCCCTTCTCATTCATGGCTCCTGCCCACTCATCTCTCCTTGGCCCACCCACCCTCCCCACAGACACTGGACTCTGGGCGGAGGGCATAGCAGTGAGAACAGCGCCTCAGCGGGAAGCGTAGTCCTTTGCGAACATTGTGAGGGGCTTGAGGAGGAGCTGGCCGTTCTCCGTAGCTGTGTAGCGAGTGCCGGGTTCTGTGAAGGCGAGCACCTCACAGCGGGAGAGTGCAGAGGAGGGAGTGTGGCCAGCGAGGGGTCCACTTTGCCTTGCCCAGGAAGCGATAGTTGCAGTGGCCCTTGAGGTATTGAACTGGCTGGGTGGGTGGTGGAGGGCACAGAGAGCAGGAGCTGGATAGGTTTGGGGGTGTCCATGCCTTTTGGGTGCCTGGGAGAGTAATAGGGAACTACGTCAGAGGTTGCAACCAGAGTGGATGTGGCTGAACCACTTGGGGAAACCTTGAGAGTTGGGGAGGATAAGGAGAGGCAGAGAAAGTGGGGGGGCCTCACTTCAGGCCAGCCGGACCTCCATATGTGGGCTGGCTCCGTGCTGGCCCTGCGAGTGGAGAGTCCTGTTTTCCCTCACTCCCCACCCACCGCCGGGCTGCTGAGGAGAGCCGCAGGCCTCCTGACACGCGTCTCCACAGTGCCCCCGGCAGGAGGGTGGTCAGCCCCGGAGTGGGGCGTAGGGGGGTGTGCCTCCAGGAGGTGGCAGTGGGGAGACAGGGCTCTTGGGGGACACAGCAATCACAAAGGATGGACCAGGCCCCACCTGCCGGAGGAGGCGGCCTCTAACCCAGGCTGCCTGGGCTCGTAGTGATGACCGGGAGGGGCCACGGCCGTGTCAGGAGTCAGGAGTGGGGAGGTGCAGTCTTCCTCTGGGTGCTGGGGAGCCATCGAAGGCTGCTGAGCGGGGCTAGGCTGAGAACACTGGGGCGGTGAGGTGCAGGCTGCTGGCCTGGGCAGGGCCAGGAACGCTGAGTCAGTGCGCTTCCTGCCCAGATTTTAAGGTCAGCCACCCCTGCCCCGCCACGAGCACACGGAGTGGCCAGGTGAGGTGCTTGCTCTCCCTGCGCCTGGTGTCTTCACCTGTAAAGTGGGAGCTACGGGAGTGTCTACTTCTGGGGTGGGGTGGAGCGCCCAGGTGGGTGGGGGGCTTCCAGCACCTGCCTAGCTTTCCAGGCCCTATGCCAGCCTCACACAGGCAAGAGGGCAGAGCTGTGCCTCCTGGTCTGCTCTTGGAGAGGAGAGTTCCGTGGTGACATATTCTCTGAGCCCAGGAGAGCAGCAGCAGAGAGGATCTGCTTAGAAGAGGAGACTGTGTGGACGGGTACATGCTGTCTTCTGCCTCAGTTTCCCCTGCTTGAAAGGACCTGGGCCCGCAGCCCACCCCCAAGCCTGGAGCCTTCAGCTGCTGTTGGCAAGATGGCACCGAGATAGCTGGTGGCCCCCCGCCCAGCAGCCTGTTCCGAGCCGCGCGGGGCCTGGGCATCCGACAAGCCAAACAACTGTTTTTGACTCACAGTTGCACTGTTGCCAAATGGAATTGCTTCCACACTCGGCTCTGGCACGAGGTGGAGACACCCGCTTTCTCCATCGAAGGTGACACTAACTGGCTGGGAGTCAAGGAGCGCGGCTGCAGAGTGGGTGGGGGGCTTCCCGGGCTCCCCCTCGGCCCAGGCCAGTGGGACCCCCACCTGGGGGCTGCCA
Source organism: Condylura cristata (assembly GCF_000260355.1). Lineage (NCBI taxonomy): Eukaryota > Metazoa > Chordata > Mammalia > Eulipotyphla > Talpidae > Condylura > Condylura cristata. The sequence goes on along the minus strand of NW_004567140.1, from coordinate 678,587 downwards.
GCCTGGCCCTCGGTCCGCCGGCTGGCCTGGCCAGCAGGGAGGGAGGTGGCTGGCGGACGGCGTCGTGGGCCGCCTCTCCCTGCAGTCACCGGCAGGCTGGAGCCAGCTCTCGGCCTTGGCAGGGCCCACGCCGGGCAAGGCAGGCCTGCGCTGCGGTGCCTGGGCCGGGGCAGGCCCGCAGCTCCTGTGCAGCTCCTGCGGTCCTGGGCCTCTGTGCCCACCCTGCTTCCCTGGCCACCCCCAGGGTCCCATTTTCTGCCTCTAGGGCTACAGCTGTCTATGGGGTTCCTTGTATGTGCCTCCTACCTTGCTAAAGGAGTTTTCACCTAACTCCTTTAACACGCACAAATGTTCTTTGCAGAGGCAGCAGAGGCAGAGAGATTAAGTCACTTGCCTGAGGTCACACAGCCAGCAAGTATTAGAGCTGGGGTTGGAATCCAGAAAGGCGAGCTCCTGAATTTATGCTCTTAACTGCTTCCTAAGGCCACTTCCCACAAGCAGAGAGCGTGAAAGCTGCAGCCTGCTACCCAGTAGACAAGAAATGACATTTTCCTGAAATTAAAGTGATTTCTTGGCCCCTTCCTCAAAGTGCTGCCACAGCGCTAAGCGTCACACTCTCACGTGATTGTCTCCAGAGACAGGACGAGAAGTCGGGGAAGTCTGTGGCATTTGCCTCTTTTGGGGGAAGAGTATTTTCCAGGTTTTTGCACCGTTGAATCCCCTCGCCCACGTCTGGCGCGTAGGCCTGTCCCTAATGGCGGGGTGCTGGGAACACCAGAATCTGCCTTCAGACTCTGGGCAGGCTGTGCCATGGAAGAGCGGCGGGAAGCCGCGAAGCCGCTCGCCCCGTCGCCGCCCTTGCAGTCGCCCGCACCGGCGGGTGCTGTCTCCACCGCAGGCCGGGACTCTGAGGTGGTGCCGCCGGCCTTCCCTGCGGCCGCGTGGCGTTCCTCATTGTTTGTGTTGTGCAGCGGCCGCCCCCCTGGCAGGTCCGCCCTGGCAGCGAGAACAGGGCCTATTTGTCTTTGGGGTGTCCTTGCCTGACTCAGGGGTGAGCGTCCAGAAAGCACCTTGGACCGTATGGAAGGGATTGTGTTGCCCACACGCCTTTCTCTGCGAGCGACACGAACTCCACTCCAGTGGGCCTGGCCACAGGGGTCCGGCGCTTTGTGCGCGGGGCGGGCGCCGCTGGCTCAGGATGTCGCAGACTCTGCCGTCCGGGTCCTCTGCCTCAGGCCCACCCGCGGGCTCTCGGGGCTGCTGTCGGAGGTGTCTCCAGCAGTCTGGCTGGCACCGAGTGACGCCGGTGGGGGAGAAGAGAGGCTCCGAGCAGATGTCCTCAGGGAGAGCATGATTCGCCCCGCCCAGGGCACAGGTCCAGTGTCGCGAAGGAGCAGGGGTCACTGGTGAGGCGACACTGCCCACGGCGGGCGGAGCTCGGGCCCACGGACAGATGACGGAGAGTGAAATTATGGCAGATCGCTGGGTGATGGGATGGGTGGAAGGGTGGCGGGGTGTGATGCGGTTGGGGGCGGGGGGAGAAGGGAGGGTGGGGGCAGTAGAGGGGTGGGCCAGACGCGTGGGTTGAACGGGGCTGGCTGGACTCCGCCCTCTTCTCTCTTCCTTTGGGAAGACCTCGCTCTGGGGACCTGTGTGGGCCGTGTGATGCCACATTGGGCCTCCCCACGGGCAGCCTCGCCTAGACCCAGAGCCTGTGGAAACCTTCACAGGTTCACTCCTTGATCAAGGTCATCGCTGCTCCACCCCCAGGTCAGCAGTCTAGAGCGCCTGCCGTCCGCAGCCCCAGCGGCCCGACACTGGAGAAAGCACAGCGGGCCGAGAAGGCGCAGTGGGGCCTCGGGCGGGAGGCGCTCTGGCGACGCCTCTGCCACGCAGGTGCCCGTGGAGGGCTGCCCCTGCCCCTGCCGAGGGGTCCAGGTCATGGGCCCTGGCTCACGAGCCAGCCCAGCTCGGGCAGGGGAGGCAGAGAGCACCGAGCCTTCTTGGCGGGCAGACCGGAACCAAGGGGAGGCCGGGGACGGGTCCCAGGGATGTGTGTGTGGCCGCAAGGCTGTCGTTTCTAGGGTGTCCTCTGCGGAACACCAACGACATCCCAGGGAAAGCCCTGCCCAGGGGGTGGGGGTGCTGTCCCAGGACCACACTGTGAGGGCCGGGATGTGCCACATCTGCTCCCTGGGCCTCAGGTTCCATCAGGAGGGTTGGGGTGCTCGACTGCACCCTGCAGCTGGCGGGTGAATGCGGATCCGGGGCCACGCAGGGTGTCAGAGCTGCCAGCGCCCAGACGGCTTGCCGGCATCTGGTCCCCCGCCCGGGGCTGGACGCGCAGCGAACAGCACCTCGGCTGCTGCCCAGAGTACCCGGAGGTCGCCTCCCCCCACTCTGGCGCTCCTTCCTAAGCTGTAGGGGAGAGGTGACCCGAAACAACAGCCCCTGCCCTCAGGTGTCACCACCTCCTCGACCACTCCCGCCGAAGGAAGCCCCCTCCTCACTGCGTCCGCAGGCCTCACCCTGCACCTGGGTCCTTTCTGATCAGCGTGGATGGGCAGATGACTGGACAAATGAATGAGTGTGGACGGGACATGCAGGGGACTTCTGAATGTTCAGCCAGAGGGCAGGCAGGGTCAGGAGACCGACCGGGTGCCAGTGGCCTGGGGAGCGGGGATGATAGATGCAGGTGATCCCCCATCCACGCCTTGGCTCTTCGGTGAGACGCACCAGAGCTAAGGTCCAGCCTTCTCGCCCCAGGAGTCCAAGTTGCTATTCTCCTCCCTGCTTGCTGGGGCAAGGTGCCTGCCAGACTGCATTGATCAGCCCATCGCAAATTCATTTCCTCATTTTTTATTCATCAAATCACTCTGCCCACCAGACAGCCTTGGGGTGGGGGTGAAAAGCCCTGGGGAGGCACCAGATTGACAGGGCTGCTGCCCAGCAGAGGACGTGGAACCAGAGTCTGGCTGGGTCCCGGGTGGGGGGTGCTCGGGGACGGTTTGGCCTTGGGATGGACGGCTCTGGGGGTTCCGTGCTCCCCTCTCAGCCTGCGCGACCGCGCTGACAGCCACCTGCCGGCATGCAGGCGTGTCACCTGTGCCCGTGTGCGTGGGTGGCGTGTGTGCAGGGTTGGGGTGTGCCGCGCACGCACAGAGCGTGTGTTCTCACGGTGCATGTGTGCAGCGCCATGTGTGTCTGTGCGGGCGTCTGCACTGTGCGTGTGCTGGAGGTGTGTGTGGGTGGGGGCAGAGGCGCAGACAGGCTGACAGGGATTTCTCTGGATGATGAATGGCCTTCGGGAGGAGGCGCCGCACCCATCAGACGCTCCTGGCAGGCTTGCAGCTTGGCGCGCGGCCCGCCTGCTGGCTGAGGCAGCCCAGGTGAGCCCTGTTCCCAGCCGGCAGCCCAGGGCGGGCGGGTGGAGGAGCCTGGGGGGAGAGCGCCCGTGAGCAGCCTTCGGGTGGGCCTTGCTCGCAGCCTCCCACCTCTGCCCCTGCACACACGGGGCCGGACCACGAAGCATCATCGAGGGGGCAACAGCCACGCTGGCGGGGGACCCAGCGCGCCGTGGCTGCGAGCAGTTCAGGGCCTCCTGGACTCCGTTCTGCAGGGCCAAGCCGGGTCACCCTGGGGGCTGATCTGCAGCACTTCAGTGCACGCTGGGAGAAACCCACCTGGTGCCGCTTGAGGCGGGCAGAGTGCCCTCCCTAGCCACCTGGCATCCTTCTCTCTGCCTTTCATTTGCTCTTTGACCTTGGGCAAGTCCTTTACCTCTCTGGGCTCGGGGTCACTTCCTCACTTTTCATCCAGCCATGTATCTCACTAGCTTTGGGACCTCAGCTTCTTCCTCTGTAACGGGGTTAACGCCAGTGGATGTCTCTTGGGGGCTGGGGTTCTTCGGAGCCTGCGCCAGCTGCATCTGAGGGGTGCTGCTGTGCGGAGCGGCTGCCCTTGCTGTCGGATTTCCTGCAGACGGGGTGTGTGGTTTGGTGGGCGGGGTGGTCGTAGTGGGTGCTCAGGACGGAGAGCAGCACCCGGAACCCAACAGGCCCGAGCTGGGGCGCCGCCACCTCTGGGTGGCCTCCGGGTCATTCCCACTTCATGGATGAGAACCCCGGCTCCGAGGGCAGGAGACTGGCCCAAGGTCACCGGGCCTGCGGAGCAGGATCCCAAGGCCAGTAGCCTCACTCCGCCCTGAGCCACAGGTGGGAGCCGCCTGTGGTTGAGAGGGCCAGGCCACCCGCCCGCCCGGCAGGGCAGTGGTGAGGGGCTGCGGCTGCTGCAGGGCCGCAGCCGGCAAATGCAGCCCAGCGGGGGGATTGGCCGCCTCTGGCTCAGCTGCGCCACAGGAACAAAGGGCTGCAGCGCCTTCATCTGGGGCGTGGGGGTGGGGTCTGGATGGCAGGGAGGAGCAGAATTCCGAGTCCTGAACCCCAGTGGGCCCCTCCACCCTCACGGCCGCGGCCGTGACCTCACACTCCGAAGGGAGGCCAGGGCAGACGGGTGAGGCGCACCCTAGGAATCTCAGGCTCCCAGCAGCTGTCCTTCCCCTACAGCTTGCCGACCCCACTGGGGTCCCCAAACGGGAGCAGGAGGAATGCGTGCCCTTCCCCCTCAGGGCAGGGCCCCAGAAGTCTGGAGCCCCTCAGGCCCAGCCCCACCCACCTCCCCCTGGGGGTGCTGGGAGAGGTCGGAGTTTCAGGCCCTTGGGCCCGCCCTCCCTGGGCTCCAGCCACCAGGCAGTCTCTAGGTCCTACTTTCCCTGCCCCCCCAGCCCACGGGGGGGGGGGGGTTGTGGTTAGATCCCGCCCAGGCCCAGCAGCCTGCCCAACCCCTCTTCCACCCCAGGAAGCCGGCGGGACACGGGTGCCAGGCAGGCGGAGGCTCGGGCCAGTGCGCTCGGCTTGCCGGAGCCAGGAGCTGACCTTATTAGCTGGGGGCAGCTGTTCACGGAGCACATCTGGCAGCCCCCTGTGCTGGCCTGGCCTTACCTTCCAGGAACGCTGGCAGCGACCACGCATCTGGAGAGCGTTTGGGGGGCAGCCGGCGCCCCCTCCGGCGCCTGCTCCGGGCCTGGTGGGCGCCGCCTGCCCGGATTTCCTGGCTCCTCCCTTGTCTTGCTGCCGGTGTGGCTCCTGGGCAGGCTCAGGCTGGAAAGAGGGCAGCTGGCCTCCTGGGGACCTGCAGTCTCAGCCAGTGGCCACCAGTTACGGAAAGGGGAAATTGAGGCCTGGAGGAGTCCAGTGCGCCGCAGCTGCCCCCAGTGCTGGGGGAGTCTTGGGCCAGGTGAGGTCAGGAATTAAAGAGCCAGGCAAGCACCAGGGCCCAAGCTGTGGACAGTCAGGCTGTGCTGGGCCGACGGGGACTGGCCAGGCTGCCCGCTTCCCTGCTGTGTGCCTGGGGTCCCTCTGACAAGCTTCTGGAGTGCCGCGCCTTGTGACCCAAGAGGCCTAGGGCCTGAGAACGAGGGGGCGGGGGTCCCACCATGGGGGGTGGCCCACCATGAGATTCAGGACAGAGCTGGGTTTGGTCAGGTGTGGGGGAGGGGCGGGGCAGGGCGGGTGAGCATGAAGACTGCTGGGTGCCGATGCCCAGCACTTGCTCAGTGGTCCTGGGGGCTGGACTGTGGGGGCCTGTGATGGGCCACGAGCAGGAGAGGGGCCTGCAGGTGGGGGTCTGCTCCAGCTTTGAGGGCACCCCTGGGACCATGAGGGTCAGCTCCTGTTGCCTGCAAGGGTGACCGTCTGCTTCCCCAGCCGGGGCCTCTGCCTGGCCTCCCACTCTGCCCTTTCCATCCTCTGTGCTCTCCTGGACCAAACCCCCTGCCCCATTTGCCACCAAGACCTCACACAGGTGGGGGGGGGGCGCGGTAGTTTGAAGGGATTTCCAGAAAGATCAGTGGCCGGGGGCCACGGACAGAGGGAACGGGCACCAGGTAGGGAACAGCATGGGCAAAGGCTTCGAGCGGGGGTGTGTCTGTGTCCACTTTAGGTGCCTATTCTGATGCATGGGGGCTGGGGGTCCTGGGAGGGGGGAGTGGGCGCTAGGAGTTCCTAGCATGCTGGGACACAGTTCCTCACACGTGCTGGGGGTTGGCCTTATCCTGAAGGTCGGGGAGCCACTGAGGGTGAGGAAATGGGGAGTTCCGTGGGGTAAGACAGGTCTGTCTACTGCTCTACTTCAGGCCTTGAGAGGGCCTGGACGTCCGGGGAGTTTTCTCCTTAACTGTTGAATGGATGGATGGGCGGGCGGGCGGGCGGACGGACGGATGGACGGATGGACGGACGGACAGACAGACGGACGGACAGACAGACGGGCAGGCAGAGCGAGCTGCGGGGGGAAGGCCAAAGACCTGGCCACAGGCAGGGCAGTGGGGCAGAACGGTAGGGGCTAGGGTCCGGAGCCACTCGGCCAGCAGCCTGTCGGCCGCGAGCGGGCTGGCGGTGGGTGAGGGCCCACCCCCACCTCAGTGTGTAAGGACACTTCCTGGGCCAGAGAGCCCGGGGGCGCAGTGGTGGGGGCAAGGGAGGCTGTAGCCCAGGCTCCGGCAGCCTGACGTGACCCCCCAGACACTGCCTCTGGCCCTCTAGCGTCTGCCACTTCCTCCTCCACCAGAGGCTCTTTGTGTCCGTTCCAGAACCATCGCCTCCCACCAAGGCAGCCATCCAAGGGAGGGGGTGTTCTGGAGACATCTCAGCTGTCGGCTCCGCGTGCCTCGGCGGGGAGGGCGCTGGCAGGCAGTCCTGGGGTGGCTGGGACCTCGTCAGCCCTGGCTCCGGTCTCTGGTGGAGCGAGGGGCAGGTGTGCGAGCAGCCTCACGGAGCACGTGTCCCTGAGGGTTCTGGAAGACTGCTTGTCTTGGCCCTCTCCCTGCACGGCTTCCCTCGACAGGACCGGCTCAGTCTGTCTCCCCGCTTGGGCGGCGTCAAGCACTTTTGGCTCAGAGCCCCCGTGGAGGGAGGCTCCAGCCGGGCCCGGCTTCCCCTGGTGCCCGCGGCCTGGCCGTGCCCCCTGGGCAGGGCCTTTTGCACAGCGGTGAGGTCTGCCTCCGTCCTGCCACCCCAGCGCTCTCTTCCCTTCCCATGTTCGACTTCCGTTGGTGAGCTCATCCGACAGCTCCTCGTGGGCACCGACCGTGTGCCCGCCGGACGTCAGGGCCCCGCCCGAGGAGGACAGCGCCTATGTGCCAGTGTGGAGCAGCAACGCGCGGGGCAGCAAGCAGGGCCATCTGGGCAGGGGCGCTTGCACGTGGAGGAGGGGCGGGCTGAGGAGGCAGCCACACGCAGGACAGCCTGTGGGGCAGCTCGGAGGGAGCCGTGGTGGGGTGGAGGCCCGAAGGCCGGGGCGAGCCTTAGGCCAGGCCAAGGCTGCTCCTTCCGCGCCGCTCACCTTGGCCTGGAAGCACCACTGCAGGTCTCTAGCGAGGACCCTGCTCAGGCAGGAGCCGCAGGCCCAGAGGGGTGGGGACATCCTAGAGAGTAGGACAGCCCCGCGTTCCAGCAGGGTCCGGGGCGCCACCCAGGAGCTGCAGTTTTGCCAAAATCCTCCTCTACCTGGGTTCCTGCAGCTGACGCTGAATCCTGACGCTCCCAACGCCCACGGAGAGGGGCCTCCCGGCTTTGGAACAGGGGAGCACAGATGCGCTCCCGCGGACCTGGGCCAGCAAAGCAGCCCTTCGGGGCAGGGCCGCGAGTTGCCCATTGGGAAGGGACACAGGGACCTGCCTGGGAGTGGCCTGACTCCGCCTGCCGGTATAGGCCTCGCTGACCCGTAGAAGTCCATGACCTGGGAAACACGGCCCATGGCACAGAAGAGGGACCTGCGGCCCGCGGCACCGCCAGCCAGCAGGGACGCTGCGGGCCAGCACCGCGCCTCTCCCAGCCGCACCTTCACGCACCTTCCAGAGACAGGGCCTCCCTCTGGCCGGCAGAGGGTTTGGGAGGCGGAAAGCAGTCTGCTGGGTCGCTGCTCAGCACAGCACGTGTCCATGCGCCCCGCAGCCACGGGGCCGGCAGGAGCCCGCCGGCAGGAGCCCGGGCCCTCCGCTGGTGCAGCCCACCCCTCCAAGGGTGGTGGACGACGTCCTGCCCCGTCTCGGGGCGCTCTCGTTCTTACAGCTGCCCCTGAGGCCCCGAGTCCTGCTGCTGTCATTGCAGCCTTGGTGCGTGAGGAGGGGGGTTCCGTCTTCCGGGAGAGCCTGTCTTCCTCCTTCCTCCCGCTTTGTAGAGACAGCCCTAGCTCTGAGCCTGGCCTGGGCGCTCGCTGTCTGCGCCGCTGGGGCTCCTGGTCCCGTCTCCATGCCTCAGTCTCAGCCTCTATAAAATGCTGGCGACACGCATGCTGTGAGGCCGGCTGCTGCTTCTCCTGAGGCATGGGGGCTGCGCAGGTGTCCAGCCCACACTGCCACTCAGTGTCCCCAGCGCCACCACCCTCCCTGCTGGGCCGAACTGCTCGTCTCTTCTCAGCCCCATGCTGAACGGCATTGCTTTGGTACCTTGAAATCCGTTGAGGCAGCAATATTTACACCATGGAAGTGGGAGCTGCAGCAAATCAGTGTTGTGGGCCTTTTTTTGTCCCATCCCTCCCCGCCCCCAGAAATCTGGCTGTCAAGCATTTGCCACTCTACTCGCGGGAGTACTAAGCCCCCTGCAAGAACTGTGTCCTTTCCCCGAGCTGTCCCCCGAGTATTCAGAGTCAGGAATGTGTGTTGACAGAACAAGGATTCGAGCTCACGTCCGTGGGAATGCAGGACTTTGCTTTCCGTGCTCAGCCCCGCCAGCATGGGGTCAGGGAGGGCTTCCTGGAGGCAGAGCAGGCCTCCACGTGTCCATTCTCCTGATTCTATCCCTCACGCTCGCTTTCAGGCTGAAGGTAGGCCAGACAGCCCTTCCCGCCTCCTGTCCAAGTGCCCCCTGGTCTGGACTGGTGACCTGCTCCTGCCCTCTCAGTCAGCGGGTCGCCTGCTGTTCCCCACCGCCCCCAGCTCGCTCCCCACCTGCTGTTCCTGCTACTCTAGGGCCTGCCCTGCCACAGCACGGTGCCAAGAGCTTGGAACCAAAGAGGGGTTCACTGTCCCTCTCTCCATGCAGAGTGTTGCTGACCCCTGCCCCCACAGAGCCACCCTCCCACCTGCCCACCCGCCAGCACCCGCAGCCCTGGATGACAGAGTCCACAGGTGCCATCTGAAGGAGCAGGGGCGGGAGGAGGCCTGGGTGGGCAGGACCAGGCCTTCACAGTCTGCCCTGCTAACCCAGGGCTGCTGGCTTTCAAGCGTGGTATGGGTCTGAGGCTCCCAGGGTGAGTGGGAGCGGCCCAGATCCAGGAGGGCTCCAGAGGCAGTGCCTGCCCCCAGGTGCCAAGTCCTCCTCTTGGGGTGAAGGTGATAGCAAGCTGAACTCAGCACCACCTCCGATTGGGGAGCCAGCTGTCCACCGTGTGGGGGGCCCTGCGGGGCAGGCAGGCGCGTCTCCCAGTTTGAACCCTCACAGCTTGGCGAGGGCGGCGTAGCCTGGCCTGTCACGGTCGGGGAAACGAAGGCCCCAGGAGGACACGCGTGGCCTGCAGGCGTGAGGGAAATGAGCTGTCCGGTTGGGCAGCAGGCCTGTGCCCGGGGGAGGCCTCGGGAGCAGGAGGTCTCAGGCCTGTGCCCAGAGCTGCTGTGCCTGAGGGCAAGCCCGCTGCAAGCGCTCCTGGGGGTCCGACTGGCTTGGTCTGGGTAGAGGCCTGGGCAGTTTTATAGTGTCCCGGGTTCAGCCAAGGAGGGGCACGCAGGTGTGCCAGCCTCCTGGGGCTGGGTAAGGGACAGGCACGAACTCAGTGCTTTACAATAGCACACATCTGTGGTCTTAGAACCGTGCCTGGACAGTCCCTGCAGAATGCCGGAAGACAGCTGTCCGCGGTCGGGCGCCCCAGGATGATGTCACTCAGGGCTGGGTCTTCCTGTGGGCCCCAGGGGTTCTGGTTCTTTGCCTTCCCAGCTTCTAGAGGCAGCGCTAAAGGGCAGAGGCACTGCGGGCGGAGGGGGCTGTGCCCAGCGAGGGCAAGGTCTCACTGACCACGCAGCTCAACGGCGCTCCTGTCACTTCCACCAGAAGGAATAGGTGGGCCCCGGAGCGGCCTGATGCATGCAGAGGAAGGTGGCGGCACAGCAGCCCGCAGGCCCCCTGGGCTCAGGCCAGGAAGTGGATGTGGGGTCCCTTGTGGCCTTGGTGCAGTGGGTAGAGGGCTGGGATGGGAAAGGCCCAGCGGAGTCTGAGGGGAGAGGCCAGCTGTCTGACACGGCCGGGCCAGTGAGAATCACGCCCATGCGCACACAGCCCCCCTCTCCCCCCGAGTGCCGGCACCCTCCTCTCTGCTGCGCGGGCTTTGCTGCTGCTCGGCTTTTTCGAAAACTGTACGTTTCACTACTTAACATCTTTAAAAACCGTTGGAAATCTTACCTGGAAGCGTGCTCCCGGTCGCAGAGAGGAAGCCGGGGCTGCCCCCATGGGTGGTTTTCTCCGCTGGGGCTTTGGTTAGGCCGCAGCCCACCTCGTCACTGACCGAGGAGGGGGCCCCAGGAGGGCTCAAGCACAGCGCAAGCCTGTGCCCAGGGGTGCGCGAGCTGCCGGGCCGTCGCCAGGTCAGGCCTGGGTTCTCAGGGAGCCGGTGTCTGAGGGGCTAGAGGGGCGAAGGGGGAACTGAGGCAGGCACAGGAGGGTGGGGGCTCCTCCCAGAGCCCCCTGCGTGGCCTGGGCTGGGGTCTGGGAGCGTGTGCCAGTGAGCCGTGACGGGGCCAAGGTGCACCGTCTCTCCAGGGCAGCCCTTTCCTCGGCCGGGGCGGCCAGTGGGGCTGGGTCAGTCCGGGCTCACTCAGACTCGTTGAGCTAAGCTCTCCCTAGGCCTGAGCACCTTTCAGGGGACCTGCCCTCTCTGCGGGGTCGGGAGGCTTGCCGGTGCAGACCGGCTGCCTGCTGCCTTGTCCCTGTTGAAGGAGCTTCCAAGCTGACCCTGATCAAAACGGCCCCTGGGCCTGCTGGCGTTATTGACAGTGACAGCCTTAGTCCGACTGTGCGGCAGTTACAGGTGTCGCTGCCTCCCGCCCACTGCCACGGCCTCGCTCCATGTGGGTCTGTAGCAGAACTGTCCCAGGTTAGGCGCCGTGACAGAAGTTCTGGTGTCTGGTGGGAGGAGGCCCCGAGGGGGGCACCGTGCTGGGGTCCAGGCTCGCAGTTCCAGAAGGAGTTCTCTAGATGGCGCCAGAACCCCAACCCTGGGGGGGGGGGCGCGCCTGTGAGCGCTGTGTGCCCCGAAGTGTCTGTGTGTGCGCGTCCGTCAGTGCGGGTGGGTGTCTGTGCGTGTGTATCTGCTTGTGTCTGTGTGTGCTGTGTGAGTGGGGCGTGTGTGGGAGCGTCTTTGGGGGGCACAGCTGCGTGTGAGTGCGGGGTTCTGGTGTTAGGCACATCTGTGAGCGTGTAGCTGTGGGGTGTCAGTGTCTGAGTGCATGAGTGTGCTGTGAGGAGCCAGCTGCAGGGACCCTGCCCCTGCCCCCGCCCTGCCCGTCCTCGGGAGATGTGATTAGCAGATGTGCGCCCAGGCCCTGATTTATGTTCCCGTTGCCTAATTATTCCCAGCCCTGGAGGAGAAGAAATAAAAGGCTTTGCAAGGCCTGGAGCCTGATTCCCTGTGGGGCCTCCAGGGCATCGGGCTCACCTCCCCCTGCAAGGGCCCTAGATTTCCCTGGGCCTGGAGGGGGCAGGGAGAGAGAGATGGGGTGTCAGATAAGGGTACTGAGCCAGGAAGTGATCTCCTTTGGGGAGCAGACCTGACAGCAGCGCCCTCAGAGGTGCCTGTCACCTCAGCCCTGGAGGATGCAGAGATTCGGGGGCCCCACGGGTCCGCCCCCCCAGGAGTGCAAACCCCGTGCTGTAGCCAAGGGGCTTGGCAGAAGACCGAGAGAGGCCCCTCTGCTTAGGCCTTGAGGCGCTTCCCATCTCTCCCAAGGAAACTGGATACCTCCGAGCTCAAGCGGTGT
>NW_004567140.1:642620-666417 GCF_000260355.1 Condylura cristata | reverse complement strand
CACACTGTGTCTGCGGCTTCTGTGCGTCCGTTCCCGCCACACGAAAGGCTGTTCCTGTCTTCGCAGGCCTGCTGCCCTGCAGGCCCTCGCAGGGCCTTCCCGACCTCACTTCCTGCCGGCACTGTCTCGGATGCGGGACCGGGGTGCTCTGCTCCCTGTCGCCGGCAGCCGGCGTGGTGGGGCAGGGAGGGCGTGCTGCCAGTGTCTGCGGTCCGGGTGGGTGACGGCCGCCTGCAGTGGGTCCAGGGCCCAGGCTCAGGGCAGAGCCCAAAGGACAGGTGGATGTGGCCAGTGTCACAGGAGTCCGGTCTCTGCTGACCACACAGGGCCTTCTCTTTCCTCTTCCTCCAAGGAGCCCCGGCCTGCCACAGGGTCCTTGCTGTCCCAGCGGGCCAGGCTCTGGAGTCCAGCCCTGGCCAAGGGGCACTGAACTCCAGCAGGGGCCTGTGTCCCTGATGAGCCCTTGATGGGCAGGGGTCCTGGCGCCTGGAGTCTACAGCTCAGAGCCTCCCTCTGCGCCCCGCTGTCTGGACCGCCACCCTCTCCGGCCCCGTTCTCTTGACTGCTCTTTCTCTGCCTCTCGCTCTCTGCCTTCTCCTGCTGTCCTTTGTCCGGCCCCTCCTTTTCTTTTTCCTTCTTTTCTCCCTCATCCTCTCTTCTCTCCCCACCTCTCTCTCTCTCTCCCCCCTCACGGCTCCCCTCCCTCCTTCTCTTTCCCTCTCTCTCCCTCTCTCCGAGCAGCTGTTACCTAATAGGCTGTTAATGATGACACAGTGAGTGAAGGCAGATTCCTGGGGGAGCCGCCATGATCTGTGTAATTGGTCTCGAAGGAGACAGAAGTATCTAATATTTACACGCCAGCATTAGTCCTTGGGGACCCGCATCCTGGCTGGAACCGAGCAGGGAGAGCGGCGCTCCGGCAGGCAGCCGGAGGCTTGGTTGGTGTGAGCTGCTCCCTTGGATGGGGGTGCCAGGACCCTGATTGGGGACCCCTGCAGTGTTGGGGTGGCCTCTTTGGATCAACCTGGGTAGGCACTGGACACTTAGCGCCTGCTAAGCTCCAGGGGGCATTACATGTCACCCAAAAGTGAGGCCACTGATAAAGCCCACAGGGCCTGTGGAGGAGGAAGGACGGACACAGCCAGGAAGCAGGGAGCTCCCTTGTGGCATGTGTAAGCCTCTGGATCCAGCCGTGCCTGACGTCTGCTCCAGGTCCTTCCTTCTAAGTATGGAGTCCAGCTTTTGAGGCAGCGCTGAGGACTCCTGTCTTGCTGATGTGGGCTACTTTTCAGTGGCGAGTCCGTGCCCTGCAGACTGGTGGGGGCAGCCAAGAGCTTGCGGGAGGATGTCAGGCCAAAGCCATCCCACCAGACCCCTTCCACGGCCCCATGGGGCAGTGGGGTTCCAGCTCAGATCCCTCCCTGGCCTGGCAGCAGGGACATGGGGGAGGAGGGACCCGCCCACCCAGGCCGGCTTCCAGTGTGTCACAGGCACCTGTGGCGAGCAGCCCCGGGGAAGGACGCCGGTCGACCGCGTTGGAGACTGGGAAGCCGGGAAGCAGAGCAGGGTGTGAGCAGGCCGCCCGGTGACGGCATCTCGCATGGCATGCGCTTGGTGAGACGCTCCTCAGCTGAGCCCTGGGCTTCCTGCCACGGCCAGGCAAGGCGCACACCCAGGCCCACTCGTGGGTGGCGACTCCCAGTTCCGCTGCCCCGCTGGCCACCCACGGGACACTATGGCTGTCCCTGTCCCTTATCATAAGCCAGTACCAGTATGTCTCTGAGCCATTCTAGCAAATTATGGGAGCCCAGAAGGGGTTCGGGGGGAACCCCATTTTATAGCTGGTTGGTCAGACATTCGGAGACCAGGGCCGTGGAGTGAGGACTCTGCTAGGGCCTGGACCGTCCTTCGTGGGCTGTGCTAACTCTGGTGCTGAGCGTCAGAGTGAATTAAGTCCTGGGGCACCCAGCCCGCACCCACAGAGCCAGAGTCTTGGCTGTTGGTGTGGCAAAGTCGCATTTGGTGTCAGCATCTGGGGAGTGGGGGGACATTGCAGAACGGGGAGCCTCAGGCCTGGCTCGGGTGTGGTCCGTTTTGCAAGCCCAACACCCTCAGATTCTTGGGGTTGGGGGGGCAGGCAAAGGGCCCAGTTTCTTCATCGCTTTCATGGGGCTGTGGGACCATGGTGGCGGGAGGGCTTATTCACCCACCTGGCACATGCCCATCTCTGCATATTGTCACCATCAGTCACAGCCTCAGGCAACTTCTGGCATTCTCGCTGGTTTCATCCAGGGTCCTGAGGCCAGGCTGAGCCCCTTCTCCCTTCCTGATTCAGAGAGCAAGCAGGTGGCCCTTCTTCCAGAAGTGTTCCTGTCCAGGGGGGCACCCTAGGCCCAGAGTCCCCGGCAGCTACTGCCACAGGGCGCCAGCTGTGTGTCCCCTCAGGGCCTGGACAGTGACCTTAGGATGGCGGTCCCCACATACCCTGCCAGCAGATACCCTCATCAGGGCTCCTGGTGAGGGTGGTGGCTGCCCCTGGCCTGCTGGGGCCGAGGGCCAGACCCCCTCCCTGAGCCTCCACGCTCTGCCTGCACCACCCTTTGCCACTGGGATGGCAAATAGTGGGAGCACTATTATCTTTTCATCATTAAGTGGTATGGGCTTCTTTCTCTCATTACATAATTTTCAAAATATTCAACAACTGGGCCCTCCCTGGTGGTGCAAGGGGTTAAAGCGCAGTACTATGAAGCTGTCCGCAGCCACTGCAGCGCGAGTTCAATCCCCAGTCAGGGAGGGACCCGCAGGGTGCGGCAGTCCTCTCCTGTCTCCCCGCTGCCCCCCTCAGCAGTGTACTTCGTGAGTCAGCCTGTTCTGCTCCCCACTCTGTCTCTGGTGAAGCCTCTCACCCCCACCCTCTGGCACCTCTGGCCCATACTCCAGTTCTTGTATGCATAAATAAATAAATCTTTTTAAAATGTTCCACATGAAAAATAGCACTTCGCAAGAGCTATTTTCAGTGCTGTTTCTTAATAACAGTTCTACAAAAATTTACCCATTTTAAAATTTAGCATTCAGTGGTGTTTAGAGTACTGACAGATAGGGGCAACCAGAACCACTGCTTCTCGAACACCTGTCACCCTGTAAAGAGCCCCTACACCCAAGCAGCGGCCCCTCTTCCCTTGCCCCATACCCAGCCCTCACCAGTCGCCGCACCGGCTCGGGCGTGGCCCATTCTGGATGGCTCCTGTGACGGATCTCGAGGTGATTCTTGCTTTTGTGTCTGACTTCTGTCTCCTCAAAGGCCGTGCGCAGGCCTCATGGAGTGGTGGCGTCTCGTGGCCTTCGCCTGGCTAAATAACGTTCCACAGCATGGACATTTGGCTCCTCGGTTTGCCTGCTGTGGACACGGGCCGTCCCCGTGCTTGTGAACAGGCCGCAGTAGATGTGGGCCTTCCACACATGGGGTCTGTGGGTGCCCCGCCGGGCCTTCTCTCCGCGCTCCTGCGTGGGTGAAGGCAGCCTGGCCTGGTCCTCCCGCAGGGGCTCTGGTCTCCTCTGTCCCGGCTCCAGCACAGCTGGGCACAGCGTCGGTGCTCAGTGGGCTCTAGGGGGTGACAACCTCACCCCCCTGCCAGGGCGAGCAGCTGCCTGGGGGTCTCACTCAGGTCATCGGCGTCAGGCAGAAGCAGACTCACACAGGCGCCCAAGGTTGTCCAACCCTGGTCAGCCAGACTCAGAGGTCAGGTGGGACTAGGGCAGAGAATCTGGACAGATCCAGAAGGGGAGATGCCAACCTGACCCTGCCGGGTCAGCACTGCCTGTGGGCAGGGCCTCCCAGCCCTTCTGGGCCCCAACTTCCTATCAGGCAGCCGAGAGTCACTCCCACCCAGAAGGCCTGTCCTTTGCCTTCAGAGGCCCGAGCTGTGCCGTGGCCGCCAGTGGCGGGGCATACGCCTCCCTCCTCAGCCCCAAACTGGACCTGCCCATTGGAGGTCACACCTGCCGCTCTCATACTGCTGGTGTCCCAAATCAGCTGCCCTCTCAGCCGGGCTCTGAGAGGCTCCCGTCTGCTCCTCCTGGGGCCTGGGTGTGTCTAGCCTGGGTGGGGGTGCTGGCGTGTGGGCAGGGTCACCCCCTGTATTAGCTAGATGGAAATCTGGCCGTCTGGCTGCCTGCTGCCCCTCCCCCATGGGAGCCAACCCCTGTGGGCCTTGAGTTCCAGGGAGGGGCTCCCCTGGAACTCACGATACAGGTTTACATCACACGTCTCACGTTTACCAGGGACCTACGCCTGTTCCTGCGTGTGTTGGGAGGTTATTTTGGGGGTCCCAGACTGCTCAGAATTGTTTCCGCCTCGGCTGGTGCTGATGGCCATGCCGCCTCAGAGCTGTACCAGTGATGAAGGTGTTCTAGGAGTGTCTGCTTTCGGGGGGTTGTTCTTTCCCCTGCCCCCTCCCACCAGGCCACGCCGTGGCCCCGCCGCCCTCCCTCGCTCTTCTGCGTTGGGGGCACGTTCTCTTTACAGAGGGGAGGTCAGACGGGCTGGTGCGGGGCGTGGCGTGGCCTGGAGCCTGCTCTGCGGGCTTACTCTGGCGCCCCTGGGGTGGTACCTGCGTCGCCCTGACAGGTGGGGGGAGGTGGAACACGGGCTGAAAATGCCCGGGTGGGTGGGGGACCCACGACGCCACGTTGGACCTGCCTGGGTTGCGGGGCTGACGCCACACGGCGCGCCGACCTGACCTCGTATCTCCACCGCCAGACGGGCCTGCGGCGACCTCGGAACAAGAGCGATGAGCTTGTGCTCACTGGTCACTTCTGCCAGACCCCAAGATGCGCATGCTCGCTCACATAGTGTCCCCCTTATCACGCGGCCTTATCAGGACAGTAGGTCTTTGCAGATGAAGTGAATTAAAACGCAGTCATACTGAGTTGCGGTGGGCCCTCAGGCCCACCTGCTTCCTGACCGGGCAGAGAGGGGTGGGGTGTAGAACAGCTAGAATGCAGAGAGGACGGGGCCGAGGTGGGGGCAGTGGCCACAAGCCCAGCAACGCCGGGGCGGTGGCCACCACCCGAGCAGGCAAGACAGAGCCTCCCCTGAAGCATTTGGGGGCGCATGACCCGCTGGCTCCTTAATTGTGGACTTCCTGCCTCCGGTTGAGGGGGTGTTTTAAGTCACCCAGCCTCACGGAACAGGAATGTGCTCTAATAACCCACCGCCGAGGGCAGCCGCTGTGAACGGCTTCATTAGAGATGAGGAAACTGAGGCACAGGGCGACGGAGTCTCTCCTGAGCCACACAAGCTCCCAAGTGGCAGAGGCAGGATTCAGACCCGGGGACCCCATCCCTCCAGGGACCCCATCCCTGAGCCTGCTTGGGGCTCAGGGCCATGCCTCGTGCCCACTGGAAGTTCCGGAAAGGTCTGAGCCCAGGACTCCGCCCAGCCCGGCTCTGAGGGGCACTCGATGGCATCAGGCCAGGTCTGTTTCTGCGCTGCTGATGTTAGCTCTTGCAAGAGGCTAGCTCCAGAATCTCCCTCCACCCCCATCCCACCCCCATTTCAGGATGTGTGTGTGTGTCCTTACTGGGAAATCAGCTCTAGACTCTGCGTGGTTAAGGGGACAAGCCCCACGCCTTGGCCCCCCTCCCCTCTCTGCTTCCCTGCTGGAAGAGCGGGCTTAAGGGCGTGGTGGGGTCAGAGGAGACCTGGGTGCTGAAACTCTTCAGGGGACAAGGAAACTGAGGGAACCCTGGCTTGGGTGTGGGGATGAGGGGTTTGACAAGCAAAGCTTTGAGCTCGCCAAGCTCCCGACAATGAGAGAATCACTAGAGTGATCCTGCCAGCCCCCCTCAAGTCATGGGTGTACCGTCGGAGCTGCTGTGCATCCCCGGGCGGGACACTCAGCCTCTCTGGGCTGCGGCTTGGGCGTCCTCCCTCCTTGGTGTGGCTCCCTGTGCAGCTCGTGCGGGTAGCAGTTGGGGCGTGCTCCAGCTCAGAGTCACCCCCGCCCCCGCCGGCAGGCTGCTCACAGGCCGGCTGAGAATGCTGTGACAGGGACAGCATATGGCGGGCATATGCCACGCGGGAACACGACTGCCCACGGGGGAGGCAGCGGGAGGAGAGGGAGCTGAACCCCGCCTCCGTGCAGCGTGCAGGCCGCCTCGCTCTCGCAGTGCCCGGTCCTCTCCTGGCGGGGACCCTGCTCTCTCCGGAACTTGGGGTGACTGGGGGCCTCGAGAGGTGATGGGCAGTGTGCCCTCTGCCCACTAGATGTCGCTGTCCCCTGCAAGATCCCAGGGAGCCACCCTCTAAAACAGCCAGAAACAGCGAGGGCCTTTCTCAAGGGGGCGCCCGCACAACCTCTTTGCCGTCTCCACCTCTGACTTCCTGGGTTGGTGGTGTGTGGGTGGAGGCCAGCAGCCAAGTGGTGCAGGAGGGTGCAATGGGCGTTCCCAGTGGAGGGGTCATGTGCACAAAGGCCAGGAGGCGGGGCTGGCGGGCGCCGGTTGGGCGCAGGGCTGTGAGGGCGGTGCTGGGTGGAGCGCAGGGTGGATGGGGGTGGAGCTGGTGCCTCCTCACCTGCCTGACTGAGTGCTCAGCCAAGCGCCAGGCCTTGCAGCATTCCATCCCTTCATGACCCCCAGAGGGTGTGTGCTCTGTTCCTGCTGCTCCTGTGCCCAGAAAGGCCGAGTAACTGGCCTGGGTCACACAGCCATGGGGTGGAGAAGCCTGTACAGAGCCCTCACCGAGGGCAGTATTTGGGTAAGGGGCGAGGTGGGTTCTGGGGTACCCACTGAGCTGCCCAGCCCTCGGGACCCAGGCTTTCTCCCTGTGGGGCTCTGCCCCCCTCGGCCCCGGTGCCTCAGTCCCTGCGGCCTGGCTGCCTGGCCGGGGCGGGAGTGCGTCTGGAGGCGGCTTCTTCCCGGGCTAGTGTCTGCACCCACAGGCGTCCGTCGGGGGCCGCCCTCCAGGAGCGCTCCCCCGAGCCCCCCAGAGGTCTGGCGACAAGGGCCATGGGTGGGGCGGACGCTCTGGCTCCCGGCCCCAGGACCGTGGCCTCCAACTGGGAAGCCGTGTGGAAGTCTCCGGAGCCCCTCCCCACATCCGGCACCTGTGTGCCCCGTTCCGAAGCAGGGCACACGCCGGTGGCCAGAGCAGCGTGTGCTGGGACGCAGTGGGAGCAGGGAACTCCAGGCCCCGCTGTCAGGAGGGCGACAGGGTGGTCCGGGTTGGGGTAGGCCGGGCGGGCCCAGAACCACCGCCACAATGCGGGTGTGTGCCATGCCCTGTGCGTGCGACAGAAAAGTGAATGGGCATCGGGCCACAGTGCCCACCACCCGTGTCCGCAGGGCCCCCTGGGAGAGGGGCAGGGCAGGAAAGCCCCCACTAGGGGCCGGCGTGCGGCCTAAGCCAGGACCTGACACCACCCTGATCCCGGCGCAGGAGCAGATGGGCAGGGAGAGGGGAGGCGGCGGCAACAGTTGGTGCTGCCAGCTTCCGGCTCCCCGCCGCGGCGGGTGTGAGGAGCAGGGATGGGGGGGCGGCAGAAGCCCAGCCTGCTGTCTGCGCCTCTCCCCGCCCTGCCTCCTCGGCCCTTCCAGAAGCCGCTCCCCACGCTCCCTTCCCGGAGCCCCCCGGGGCAGCCCAAGGGTGCAGCGGTCAGAGCCTGGGCTCAGCCCCGGCTGCCCACCCCGGCCCTGGTCCTGGCTCTAGGGCCTGGCGCCGGGGACGGTGCCCTCCCAGCCTCAGTTTCCCCATCTGTAAAAAGGGGGTGACATCGTCTGCTTCTGAATACCGGTTCTGCCCCCTGGAGCCACATGGCCTGGGGTGGCTCCTTCACCTCTGCGCTTGGTTTCCCCACCTGCGACAGGGATGGAGCTGACGAGCCTCCTCTCTCGTCAGTCACGCTGTGGGGCCGAAAGGACGACGTTCCCCCCAAACCACGGGGCGGGGGCGCCGGGAGCTGTGAGCCGGGCTCTGTCCTTGGCGGGAGACGCGATGGCCCGGGGCGGCTGCGGGGGCCGGGGGCCAGCACAGGCGGATGCGGTGGGGGCGGCCCGCGGCCCGGCTCTGGCTGCAGTCAGACCCAGCGCCGGCTTCGCACCCCGCGCCCCAGCGAGGCTTGGGACTGGTGCTCTGGCCGCTCGCTGCAGCGGGCGCGGCGGAGGGGCTTGCCAGGGTTACTGCTCCGCGCACCCCGCGCCCCAGCGAGGCTTGGGACTGGTGCTCTGGCCGCTCGCCGCAGCGGGCGCGGCGGAGGCACTTGCCAGGGTTACCGCTCCGCGTCCGTCGTCACAAACCCCCGGCACGCAGCCTGGCTCAGCCCGGTCCCGTCTCCCTGTCGCTCCGGGCTCTCCCCTCCCGGATCCTGGACCCCGCCCGACGCCCCACCGAGCCCCCAGCTCAGCGCTTGCCCCTCCCGGGCCTCTGCGCCAGCAGGCGCCCCCTTGCCTCCCTCCTACCTGGGACTCGCTCGTGCTTAGCGAGAGAGGTTTGCTCCGCCTGTGTGTCCGCGCCAGAAGCCAGTCCCTCAGCCACATTCCCCGCGCTCAGCGAGCACATGTGGCTGCGGCCGCCGTCCTGCACGTTCCGATCTAGAACATTCCGTCCTATGGAGGGTTCCCTTGGAGGGTGCTGTCCTAGCAAGTCGCCACGTTTGCATGGGGAGGGAACACGGGGGAGGCGGAGGGAGGCTCTCCTGGCCTAAGAAGCAGCGAGAACATTCTGGAACCTCTCTCCCTGCATTCTATGCCGCATTGCCCCCAGGAGCTCACTCTGTCATAGCTCACCAGACTCAAGTTGGACCCCGTCATCTGAGGAAGGACAGCACTTATGTATTTGTGAATTGATTTATAGGACGTGTCTTCAAACCTATGAAAAATGAAACCACCTTCCCCAAGCATTTTACAGATTGCTCTCATTGCAAAGAGAACTGAGATGGGTGTGTGCGCAGCTGGGACGTCTGTCTTCCTCCCTCAGGGCCTGTCTGCGCGTCTGAGTGGGGGAGGGGCGCGGGAGGGTGGGCCTGGAGTCCATTCTGCACCCTGCGGCGTGAGCTTGTGCACGCACTTCGGCCCACCTGTGGGGCCTCCGGCCTTCGCCTCTGGGCTGGACAGGCTAGCCCTTGCGCAGCTGAGGCAAGATCGCAGTCAGACAAGGCAGCCCCTGGGGTCAGTGGCAAGGTCCTGGTTCCTTGAGAAAGGACAGAGTGGACAGCCGGCTGCGCCCAGCCCCCTGTGCACACAGATGCAGCCTGGGGAGTGCCCCTCGGAGGGACCTCCCACCGCGCCTGTGGTGGGGGGGTGAGGGGGAGCTGCCTAGGGACACACTTTCCCTGGTACTCTTGCCTTGGGGGCTGGGGGACGAGGCTCTGGGCTTTTCCAGGGTGCAAGGAAGGCAGGAAAGACCCAGAGGGTGTGAGGGGGGTGCTCCTGGGTCCCCAGGGGAGGGGGTGGGAGGCCAAGTACCTTCCAGGCCACGCAGATAGGACAGCACAGCCTCCCAGCCCTACCCTCAAGGCTCCAGTGAAGACCACCCTGCCCCCTGCGAGGGGCGGTGCTGCAGGGGCACCCTGAGGCCCAGAGGGATCTGGATTCCAACAAGCGTGAGGTGGGTGTCCCCGGACCTCCAGTCCCGCCTGGCCACCTCTGACGGGGACAGGGCCCGGTCACATCAGCACTTGTCGGCCCCATGGCGCACGAGTGGCCTGCACCTCCTCCCTGGTGGGAGGCCAGGCGGGTGGCTGTGCCAGCTCCACTCCTGCCAGCTGGCCCGGGCGCCGTCACCATGGCAACCCCTCAGCAGGCAGCAGGCTGCTGCTCCCTCTCTTCTCTCTCTGGAGCCAGAGCACTTCAGGGAGACCCAGGGCGACCAGGTTGCAGGGAGGCTTTCCAGAGGCCCTCAGGGTCCTGGGCCCGGGCCAGACTTTGACCACTGCGAGAGGCTGAGGTCAGGACAGGAGTGAGGGGCCACGAGGCCAGGGCAGCAGAGAGGGAAACACCGGGTCCCTGGAGCCTCCCAGCCCGCCCTGCTGTGTGGCCGCAGCCCCACTGTGAGCCCCCGTCCCTCGTGCCCCGTGCTCCCCAGCCCCACTGTGTGTCCCCTGCCGACTGTGAGGTGTGGAGAGCCTGCCCCAGCTGTGGGGCGGGAGGCTCAGAGAGGGCCAGCCACCAGCCAGAGCCACTCAGCAGGAAGCCGGTGCCGCCTGGCGCTAGCTGGCAGCCCCTCGGGGCTTGTTCTCACCATGGCAACATGGCGGGAGGGCTTGTGGCCACAATCCCCTAACGTGGCTGCAGTCAGGCTGGAAGGCTGCTCAGAGGCCACAGGAGCCGGGTTTGGTGGACACCCCCAAAGGGGCTGCCTGACTGGTGCTGAAGGAACGAGAGAGGGGGCTGGGGTGGGGAGGCTTCTCCTCTCCCAGCACCAGCTTGTGAAGGGCCCCTGGATGGTGGCCCCAAGCAGGGGTGGTCTGTGGGAGGGGCCCCTGCCGCCATAGTCCCCCCATCAGCCCCCCAGCCTTTCAGCTGGCACCTCTGGTGGGGGTGTCACACAGTGGCTTTCATTCCAGTGACCTTGACGCTTGTCAGGTCAAATATTTCAACCCAGTGGATTCACCCAGCAGACGCAGGTTTCCATGGCAACCCAGCACCCTGCCCTGGCCCCTGGGCGCTCCCCTGTCCAGGACAGCTTGCAGGCCCAGGGTCAGAGCCTTCAGCCACTCACTGGACACTGCTCTGGCTGGCCCGGGCTGGCCCCGCCCCCGCGCCCCCTTCCCCTGCGCTGTACAAGCCGGAGTTGAATCCCACAGGCCCCTGGTCCTTGCGTGGGGGTCCTCTCGCCTAGACCACAGGCTGTCACAAGAGGCCACAGCGAATGCTGGGGTGGTGTCTGTCATCAGCCAGAGATGTCGGCTTGAGATAGGCTTTTGCTTTTTCTGGGGACATCTGTTGTCCTCCACGACCCCCCTCCCACCCCCACCCAACAACTGCAGAGAGAAAAGAGGGGTTTTTTTTATTTTTGTTCTTTAAGATTTATTAATGCACACAAGAACTGGGTACGGGCCAGAGGTGCAGGGGCGTGAGAGGAGTCACCAGAGACAGAGTGGGGAGCAGAACAGGCAGACTGACAAAGTAACATTGCAGAGGGGAGCAGCGGGGAGACAGGAGAGGTCTGCCGAGCCCTGTGGGTCACCTCCTGGGCAGGGGATGGAGCTGGCACTGAAGCGGTGCTGTGCTTCAGCCCACTGCGCCACCAGGGAGGGCCCAGGAAGGAGAGGGTTTAGCTTAGAGCCCCTGATACCCAGTTTCCCCAAAGCTTTGCCCTCTCCAGAGCTCAGGTCCCCTAGGAAGGGGCCTGACAAATGGGAATTGAGTGCTTGACTGGGTCTGATGCTTCTAGTTCCTCCCTGTTCTCTCGCACCCTGCAGGCCTGGAAGCCAAGGCTACCCTTCGACCTGCCCCGGTCCTGGGCTGCCCTGGGAAGCTGGGCCCCTGCAAGCCCTTTATGCGAGTGATATCACCCCCCTCTCGCCCCCGCACCTGCCAGATGGGATGTGCTGGGGTGGCTGGGCCCCGAGTTCCCATCTGCACAGTGTGCTGGGCTGCAGTCAGAGTCCAGTGGAGCTGAGCTCGCCGGCTTCTGGGTTGGGCTCCTTAGGGTTCACAGGGGGAGGGGGCAGAGGAGGGGGACCCAGAGAAGGCAGTCACGTTTCCAGGTGACAGTGCTGGTTCTGAGCTGCAGGCAGCTCTTCTGGAAGCCTCCGCGGGGGTCTCTGCAGAGGCAAGAGCAAGCGGGGCGGGTGGGCTGACCACACCCTCTGCCTCTGGCCTCCCCGCTCCAAACAGGCTCTGCCCCTTATCAGGAGGGACTCGGCGGCCGGGAGGAGGACACACGCTTACAGGCCTTCCTTACCCTGCGTCGGCTGCCGTGTCCGCAGCGCCCGGA
Source organism: Condylura cristata (assembly GCF_000260355.1). Taxonomy (NCBI): domain Eukaryota; kingdom Metazoa; phylum Chordata; class Mammalia; order Eulipotyphla; family Talpidae; genus Condylura; species Condylura cristata. The sequence continues at coordinate 654,476 of NW_004567140.1, read as the reverse complement.
CACGCCCGCGAAGGGTCATTAAGACCACACGCAGCTGCTCGGTGCCGTCCTTTGTTTGCCGAGTCTCTGGGGGCAGAGCCGCTGCTGCCCCATTGGACAGTGAGGAAGCGGGGCTGGGAGACCTACCCAGGCCCGCCAGAGCTGCGCGGCACACCCGCCCCGAGCCTTGCCACGCCAGGCTGCCGCGAGGCCCGCCCCTTAAAAGAAATCCATCTGCCAGGCTCTCGCCACTTGGTGATGTCGGATTGTGGCCGCCACTCTACAGATGGGCACACCGAGGCTCCAGCCACCCACCCGAGGCCACAGGTCAGAGCCAGTTTGGAACTCGGCCTGGCCTTGCCTACGTGGCCGGCACCTCCCAGCGAATGCTCAGAACCGCCCCCAGAACCCCGCCCTGTCCCCCTCAAGCCTGTTCTTCAGGTATTACGTCTTTCTGAAAACAGACGATGACAAGTTATTTTTCTAATGGTTTTAACTTCTCCCGCTCTGCGGAGAGTGTCAGAGGCGATCCCTCTCCCTGCCTCTCCCAGCCTCCCGGCCTCTTGTTAGTGGCTCGGCTTTGAACATATTTCCTTTTATCGCGTGGTGACACGAGGTGGCAGAGGGCGATTCCGGGGGAGATTGCCGGGGAGGGGCCGGCTGGAGTCTGCATGGCCCTGACAGCTAATTAGTTGTGTGTGTCTGCAGGCAGCGCCGTGGCCTGGCCGTCCCCCCAGCACCCAGCCCGGATCTCCAGGGTGACGGGTCCATTCTGCGGTGGTCCTCAGGGCCGGCCCCTGGGCTGGGGGGAGGGCAAGCCCAGGCCCCTGTCGCAGCTGGGGTGAGCGTGCCGCCTCGGCTCCGTCCAGCCGGCCGGAGCCTCCCGTCGGAGCCCAGAGCCGAGGAGCACCGGAAACCTGCAGGCCGAGGCGCCCCACGTCCGAGTGCCAGCTGTGTGCCGGCCCTCGGCGCCGGGTGGGGCAGGGAGCAGAAAGCCCGCGGCCTGCGGAAGGAGAGAAGCACAGAGAAGCACCTCCCGAGCTGGCTTGCAGGCTGCTGACAGCTAATTAGAGGTGATTAGAGGCAGGAGGGGGAGGAGTGGGGGGCTGGAGCGGGGTGCTGCAAGAACTACTGCCTCTCAGGAAGGGCCCGCTGGCAGCATCAGCGCCGAGCACGGTGACCACCGGGCTGACTTACCGGAGTGAGTAACAAAGGCCACGGCTGCTTCTTCCTTGGCTTGTTAGAGAAATGCGGCCTTCCTGTCTTCTGGGGCAGGATTCTTGTGCCGAGCAGCGTCGCGTGCCCTGAGAGTATTAGACAGAGAGCAGGGCGTCCCCACGGTCCCTTGTTCGCTTTTGCATCCTGACAGGCTCCCAGGCCGTGCTTGATCCTGGCCCAGCACCCAGTGGGAGAGCCCCGGGCCCGGTCCCGAACGGCCTGGCTCACGCATCCCACCGGCTGCGGCCTCAGAGCCGCAGATTCCTGCCCAGAGGCTTAGGCGGCGCCACCCTAGGGCTCCCGCTCTGTGGCCACCACTGTCGCCATTTCCCACGCGTCAGCTGGCGCAGGCGGGTCTCAACAGTGCCCTGGCCTGGCATTACTGCGGGGAAGGCAGATGGACGCAGACAGGGGCCTGCCAGAGTGCAGCCCCACCCAGGCGGGCCTCTCCAGGCCAGGCGTCAGGGAGGCTTCAGGGGAGTCAGGCAGGTGTTGGGGGGGGAGGTGGGATGGGTTAGGAAGTTAGGAATACGTGTGCATGGGGCAGAGCCCTTTGGGGAGGGCTGGAGGCCCCACGAACTGCCTTGAGCTGAGGGGTGCCCGGAGGCCCCCCAGGGTGGCTCTATGCGTGCAGTCGGGGAAGAAAGAGGTGGACTGATTCCTCCCTCGGGTGAGAACCCCTGGCGTCCACAGGGTCCGGAGCGTACAGCAGCCGGGACCAGGAGACCAGGCCCTGCGGTTAGTTCCTTGCCTTTGGCTCTCGGACATCCTGAGCCCTGACTTACTTGGGTCACGGTGTGGTAGCTGCGTGGTGTCTTGACCTCTCTGTGCCTCTGCGCTCAGTCTAGAAACTGACAGGAGCTGTGCAGTTGCCGCGGAGGGCTGCAGAGGCCCAGACGGCCAGGCCCAGACGGCCAGGCACCTCTGGCCCGCCTGGGGCAGTGTCTGGCTTGTGGGTGATGCACAATCCGCGTTCGCTGCTGTCATGTGCAGTTAACTGGCTGAGGCTGGGAGGTGCTTCCCTGTATCGCCAAGTGGGGAGTCAGCAAAGGGGTGATAAATATCATGCTGTTTTTCTTAAGAGGAATTAGAGGAAGAAGCAGGGCCTGGGGGTAGATGCAGGAGTGCAGACAGGGGCTGAAACCAGCTTGTTTGCAGCAGGGAGAGCTTGTCACCAATCCTGGCGGCAGTAAGCCTGTGTCATAAACAAAGCAGAAAGGAGCCGCAGCCCCTCTGGTGGGTGGGGGCAGTCCAGCTGCGGAGAACTGGGAGCTGACTGTTCAGAAATGCAGCCCTCCTCCGGAGCCTGACCTCCCTGCCGGGTCTCTGCCCTCCAGACACATACCCTCGCAGCTCTGGTCCACTTCTGGCCTCCTGACTGTGCTTGGCCTACCTCTTCTGATGAGGTCTCCCCTTGACCCCTCCTTTGTTCCTGAGCAAACACTGCAGCTCAGGGTATCACCTCCTCCAGGAAGTCTGCCCTGATTGTCCCCTCCAAAGTGGTGTTCTGGCAGCTAGCCTTACATCCGTCTCCTTGAGCTCCTGGGGCAAGGGGTGTGTCTCCGCTCTCTCCCGTGTGTTTAGCAACCCGGAGGGCAGCGAGCTAATGTCGAATGGATGAATGAGTGAATGATGTCACCCTTCATCTCATGTCCTCCTGGACCCCAGCTAGGCATGATTTCCTTGCTTCATCTCCCCAAGAGCTGCTTTTTTTTTTTTTTTTTCCTCAAAAGCCAGGTGTAGACAGACCTATTGTTCTACCCAGGAGTGCCCTTCTGGGGAGGAGTCCATATGAAGATGGAGTGTGAGGCCTTCTGCCAAACCCCAGAGTATCACCTTTAGCCCCTACCTGGCCCTGCCTAAGCCCCTCCCATTTGGGAGAGCTCCGTATCACCAGTGTTGCCACTTCCTGTCTGGGACTCTTTTCACTGTTTGCCTCATTCTAAAGTCACCCCCTTCCTCCAGGAAGGCCTCCCTGACTTCCCAGTCCATTGGGGACTTATTTATCAGCTTGCAGGTCTGGGCCAGGGTCTAGCCTTCCTTGGTGACCACTCCAGAGAGTGGAGGTGCTGGGGTGAGAGTTCAGGGTCTACTTGGGCCTCTACAGAGCCTATTCTTCAGGCTCCCAGCACCCCCACTCCTTGGGGGGGCAGTTTCCCTGTGAGGTTGTGCAGCGACAGGGAGGAGGCCATGTGTACCCTGGCAGTGCCCTGGCCGTGGCACAGACCCCCGCTGCCATCTGGCCTCAAGAGCCAGCCCCTAGCATCACTGCCGCCAGCAGGCACGGAGAGGTCCTGTGTCCGACAGGCCCTGATTCTGAGCTTGGGGTGTTCTGATCAGGTTGTGGGGGCTCTCTGTGACACACAAGAAATGGGCCACCTACGTTCCCACCTGCCCAGGTTTCCCAGACTCCTGGGAGCCAGATGCATGCGCGTTCCCAGGAGCAGCCCCCAGTGGGGAGGGGACATGAGGGCCATCCACGCAGGCAGGGCCAGGTCTCACGCAGCCCTGACATTCTCCGGCGCCCGAGGACATTCGCCACACTCACCGTGAGAGTGGCCTGGCAGCTGTCGGAGCCCAAGACAGGCGACTGGGAATGATGGATTCCAGGCCTTGGCGCCAGGCTCCAGAGGGAGGAAGGGAATCGCTCATCCTGTCAGGGGAAGGCCGTTCCAAGGAGCACGGCTCCCCAGGAGGGTGCAGGGGCCCCCATCCCACCCAGTCAGGGAGGCATCTCCGCCCCTATGGGGGTTCCCAGGGGGGGCTGCAGGCTGCCTTTCCACTCTCTGGGCACCTGCTGTGGTCAGGTAGGGCTGATTTGAGAGGTGGGTTGGGGATGACCTTGCTTATGCTCAGTCAGGGAAACTGAGGCCCGAGGAGCCAGTCAGTGCTTGGCTGGGCCCATCAGGGATGTCCTCACCCCTTCACTGTCAGTGCTTAGCCCCAGGGCTGGACTCTGCAGCACAGGAGCTGACCCTGCTCCTGCTTCGCTCCCCCTTGTCCAGGGAGGGCACGGCCTGCCCCTTGGCTCCGGCTTGTTCCCGACCTTGAGGTGGCTTCTGCTGTCAAAGCACTTCAGCGCTGGCAAGGTCAAGGCTGTGGGCAGGTGTAGCTGCTGACTGTCGCTGGCAGAGGGGATGGAGCCCATGGCTGGGGGAGAGGGGTGTTTGCACCTGGAAGAGAGGGAGACTGAAGCAGGAAGGGGTGATAGAATGTCTTTTGGGCGTGTGTTGGGGCTGGGAAGGGTGGGAGTCCAGGCAGCAACCAGTGGACACGTATAGGTGACGCTGGTCACTTCGCATCTCATGTCATTTCAACCTTGGAGAACCTAAGATGACCCCCCTCTCTTGGACTTGAGAGGTGCTATCTGGCAAAGCCAAGCAGTCAGAAGGTCGGCCACAGATTTGAACCTCCTGTGGCGCCAGGGGCCCCGCCCACATCCTGCACCTTCCCATCCTGCCCCCCCCCCCAGCCCTGGGGGGCGCTTCCCTCAGCCACTGGCCTTTGGGTCCTGAGCAGCCAGCTCCTCCTGGCTCTGAGGCCTGCTGAGCCGGGATGCATCTCCCGCTCAGCTAATTATGTGGAAAATTGGAAGAAATTGCACAAGCCTCAGTGGGAAATGAGGTCAGGGCTGAAGGTTATCAGAGCAGCGGTGGCGGCCTCCCCCGAGACTCCCGCCCTCGGCCTGAGCCAGCGCCACCTCCCAGGCCCCCTCCCCAGACCGGAACTGAGGCTGCCAGGAAAGGTGGGGGGCTGCTGCTGTGGGCAGCCAGCTTCGCCCTCCCTGGTGGATTTCCTAACCGATCAAAACCCAGAAGCCACGTGACGGCTTCCCAGGCCGGTCTGCCCGAGTCCCCTGTTTTGTCACCCCTTGATGTTGGGTATGGAGGGGGTGCTGGGCAGCAGGAGCCTTGCCCTGGGCAATTCGGGCGCACCCTGGAGGCTGGCAGGAAGGAAGTGAGGGCGTGAATGTGTGATGGGGTGGGGAGGTGCCTGCGCACGTGCAGTGCGTGTGGGCTGAGGCACCTCCTCGCCTCCCCTCCAAGCCTGCGTCTCTCTCTCCCTCCCCCTCCTGAGCCTCGCTCAACAAGTATTTAACGAGACCCGCTGTGTGCCAGGCATACTCTTGCCTTGTTCTCTGGGCGCTCACTTCCACCCATTCTCTTGAATAGAATGCGTTCTCGGGCCTGGGGGTTCCTTCCTCTGGTGGCCAACTCCTCTGCGCCCCACGAAAGCCCCCGTGGCTGGCTCCTGCTCGGCCTGCTGGTGCGCCGATAGGCACACTGCGGTCTCAGGCAGAGCCAGCATCCCGCAGCGCGGCGTGCATCTGCCACCGGGCCTCTGGTGCCTGCACGGGCAAGCGGGCTCCAGAGAGCGTGTGCTGAGCGGTCACTTAGCCCAGAGCACCTGTCCGCTGGTGTCTGCAGCCACACCCCGGCCCTCCCTCTGATCGTCACATGACAGCTGTAAAGGTAGCAGGTGCGCCCTCCAGGCGGTAGCTGCCTCCAGGCCAGCCTTGCCCTCCCACCCGCACTCTGCCAGCACCCCGCTCCTGCCTGAGGCATGCAGCGGTCCTAGGTGGGGAGCAGCGTGGGAGCGAATGTCACTGCTCATGGGGGGCTTCTAAGTCGGGGACCCAGCTTTGAAGAGCGAACCACTGCTCGAAAGCATAGCTTTCTGGACAAGGGCAGCTTTGATGGGCGTCCATTGAACTGTGTCTGACTTGGAGGCAGAAACTCAGTGGGGGGGACCCAGTCACCTGGGCGCTGCTCTGAGTTCCTGGGGAACAGGGACCAGTGGCATTTCGCCTTCCAGAGAGGTGTTGTTCCACCCCTACCCACATTCCTAGGCAAGCACCCAGAGCCACCTCCCTCCTGCCGGGCCCGCTGGGGTCCGTGCTCGCCGTCCACTCTCATGCCGCTGAGACACAGGGCCTAGAGGAGACCTACTTTATCCCGGCGTCCAGCAGAGTCTGATTGAATGGCCCTGCTCCAGGGCGGGCGGGGGAGAGGAGGCCGGAGTGGCGCCTCTGGGGGAGCCTCCCGCCTGTCTCGGGGTCCCCATACGGTGAGGAGGTGAGCTGGCTGCCCCCAGCCTCAGAGCTGGCTGGGAGGCGGCTGTAATTGACTTGTCACATGCAGACCGTGGCAGGCTGTCATCTGTGTCAGCTGGGTGGGAGTGCGCCTGTTAGTGTGTGCTGGGCGTGTGCGTGCATGCATGTCCCGCCTGTGTTTTACGGAGATAACACACAGCCCTTCCTGGTGACAGAGGCCCCTACAAACTCGGTGCAGGCGGCATATCGGGCCAGCGACAGGGCGGACAGGGCGCCTCCTCCCAGGCTCTGCGTCCATTCCTCCTCCCCTGACCTCACCAAGCCCTCCCCGCAGCTCCCTTGCCCACCTCCCCTCCTGGTGGGAAAAGGCTGCCAGTGTCGCTGATAAGAAGCGTGTCCTCACGCCCTGGCAAGGGCAGCAGGCTTGCCTGGGGCCTGGGGACAGAGGTGGACCTGAGGACAGGTAGCCTGTGCTTCCCACCTGCTCAGTGCCACTGAGCAGCCAGCATCAAGGGCAGCATGGCACTGACCAATCAGCACCCAGGGCAGGATGGCACTGACCAACCAGCACCCAGGACAGCATGGCACTGACCAATCAGCACCTAGGGCAGGATGGCACTGACCAACCAGCACCCAGGACAGCATGGCACTGACCAATCAGCACCTAGGGCAGGATGGCACTGACCAACCAGCACCCAGGACAGCATGGCACTGACCAATCAGCACCCAGGACAGTTCGGCACTACCCAGTCAGCATCCAGAGCAGCATGGCACTCACTGTGAGTCTCCAGGGCAGGGTGGCACAGGCCAGTCAGCACCCAGGCAGTTCAGCACCGCCCAGTCCACATTCACGGTGTGGGGGCACTGACCAGCCATCGCAGAGTGGCAAGGCGCCTTCACGGTGACCGCGTGGCCGGGCGCCGCATTCCGCGGACCCTGTTCAAGGCTTCGGAGTTTGCCCGGCAGCCCATTTTACAAGGGAGACAACCGAGGCCGGGGGCAGACGAGTGACGGCTCCGGGCATGCGCGGGAGGCAGAGCTGGGGTCCAAGCCCTGGCTGCGGGCTCTCCTGGCCTCTCCACGCGCTGCAGCCTCTCTGCCTGCTCCTCCAGACCCGGCAGGGCTGGAATCACCTGGCCAGGAGGGAACGGATGGGCGCTTGGCAGCGAGCTCCCGGCACAGGCTCTCTGACAGCGGCCCTCCTCTCGCTGGCCACCACGTGGCCCCGGCGGCTCTGGGGGACGAGCCCGACCCTGGCCACTGGTCCTCCGGGGCCTGCTGGCTGTCTCAGCCAGGGCAGTGACCGTGGCGACCCACTGCCCTCCTGTCGCATCACTCAGGAGCCAGGGCTGATGGATTCTTCCCTCCTGTGTCCTTCTCCTCCAGGGCCATTTGTCTCGGTGACATCAAGGTTTGACTCCCTTTGCCCAGGGGACTCTCGGGGACAGCTCGGGTGGACATCCAGCACTTGATGCTGTGGTTGCCAGAGGTGGATTTTTCCATTTGCATCCTCTTTTCAAGTCTTTTCAGAATCTGGAAACAATTAAAGCGGCCCAGTGGGGGCCGATGTTATTAAATCAAAGCTCGCAGGCTGTTGCATTTGTTGGATTGACGCTGCCCTAGGCTGGCTGCTTTGTTAATGCTCCATCTGCGTGGGGCCCTGAAGGAGACACGCCACAGGGAGGGCGGTCCATTTAATAATCCTCCGAAGCCCGGCTCCCACGAGCTGGCGAGGATGTTGCCCTGGGTGTTTCTGGGGCAGGGGAGGTTGTGTATCAGGTCTTGCCACCCGCTCCGGAAAGAGCCGTTTCTAAATGTGCCTGTCTGCTCCCTCCGACAGCCCATCCATCGCCAGCTCGACAGCAGCGGGAGGCAGTGGGGAGGAGGCACCTTTGCGCAGACCGCTTGCCGTTTCTGCTTGGGCTTTGTTTCTTCACCAGTGCCAATCCCCTGTCTTGTGCCTGGCTTGGGACTGAGCCCCCATAACCCTTCCCACTTCATCCGGCCAGGCCCCACTGCCCACCCCTGACTGGCCCTGTTTTCTCATCGCCTCTGCTGCAGGTGCAGGCCAGAGTAGTTAACTCCCCTGCGGCTGGTGACTTTGGGGAGCTGGTGTAGCAATGCCCCGTGCCCTTCTGTGGCGAGGGTCCCCAGAGCTCGAGCCAGGAACCCCATTTCCCATGACGTGGGCGCCGCTGGGCAGAGTCCCAGTGTGGAGGTCATCATTGCTCGGCGGGGGAGGGGGGCCACGGTCGTTTCTGAGTCACATTCTGCTTAAGAGCTGCCTCGTTCTAGGGAAGCAGCCAGAGGCCCCCGCGCCTGGAAGTTCCCGTGGGCCCCGTGAGCAGGCCGCATCCGTGAGGACTCCTCCCAAAGACGCTCTGAGACCACCAGTGTGAGTCGCCCGGCGTGGGCGGTGCCAGCCGGCGCCCTGCTCTCAGCTCTCAGCCACCGTTGGCCGAGGCACAGCGAGCCCCAGGCCAGCTGTTGGCGTGAGGCTCTCTGCTCACCTCCTGACCCAGAGGGGCCTGTGGTCTTCCTGGCGCTTTGGAAAGCTCAAGCTCCAGCCCAGAGCTAGCCGCGGGCAGGGCCGGGCTGTCTGGGCTCCCCCACCCGCAGAGTTAATCCTTTGACAACTTTTTTCTGTTTCTTCCTGGGCTTGAGGTCTGTTCATGCTTCTGCTTCTTGTATAAGTTTGACAGTTTTCACTCTTCTGGAAAACCGGCCGTTTGGGGTGAGCTCTTCTGTGAGCTGCCGTGCAGCCACTCGCGGTGCGTGTCAGCCCTTCCTGACGGCCGCTGGGCACTGGCTGCCCTGTGCCAGTAAAGTTGCTGCCCAGGCCCCATGGAAACACCACGACTGGCAGGAACACGCAGCCAGCCGGCCGGGCATGGGGGGCTGGGGGCACAGATGGGATGGTTGGGACAGAGGAGGTCAGGGAAAAGCCCTGCCGGTGTCTGGGTTGTGGTGCCTCTCCTCAGGCAAGAACTGAGAGGCCTGGACGTGCTGGACCTGCTCCAGGGCCGCCCGGGCTGACCCCTCCGACCCCGGGCGGCTGTGCACCGTCTCTGGACCCAGTATCCTCAGCTCTGGGCTAAGACGTTACTCCACCGAGAAGGAATGACACCAGGACACAAATGGGTGAATTGCAGGTGCCGCGCTGCATGAGGGAGGCAGAGCTGTGTGTGAGCCGAGTGGAAACTTCCAGAACGGGCCAGTCCTTGGAGAGGGAAGTCAGACTAGAGGTTCCCAGGGGCCTGGGAGGGGGGTGGGTGAGGGGAATGTTCTGGAACTCCACAGAGGGCATGTTTGCACAACGCCGTGAGTGTGCCAGATGCCACTGAAGCAGTGACTTTTCAGAGGGCGGAGGGTTCAGCGCACCTCACAGTGTTTACCAGCACGAGAGTCCGTGGGGAGGAAGCATAGCAGTAGGCTGGACGCCGGTCAGACTGGCTCCAGAGCCTGTGCCCTGGGTTCAGCAGCTGCCCCCAGGGCATCGGGGCAGGCGGAGGCGACTTAGTCTCGGCGGTGCTAATAGTTGGTGCCCTCTTGTCAGACTGACTGAGCGCTGGGGTCAGTCCTTGGCCCTGACCCCAGGGCCCACCTGCCTGCCCACTGGCTGCAGCAAGCCCAGTCTGGTCCCTGGGGTCTCCTCGGGGTTCAGGCACTCTCCTGCAGCACCAGGAAGCGAAGAGCCTCCTGCAGCTAAATAGGGTCCAGGACCATGGCCCTTATTATAGCGCCTTGGCCGCCCACATCCAGCGCTGGGAGGTTGCCAGGAAGGAAAAGCCACATGCTGAACTTCTGGGCTTATCTGCAGGGCAGGCATGGAACTGTCAGCCCAGTGTGGCTGCCAACTTGGCTGGCGCTGAGCCAGAGGAAAGGAAGATTCCCGAAGGTTCTCAACTAGCACCCCGCGTTCCACCCACAAATACATGGGGGTCAAACTCGAATCCTTGGGCCAGTCCTGGGGTGAAGAGCCAGGCTGGGCAAAGAGGCCTAGAAGCCCAACATGGCTTCCTTAAGTGCTCCGTTAGGTCACGCCTCTGCCTTACCCTGACCCCGGTGGAAGCCGAGCAAAGGGGCGCCAAACCCCCTGCCCCCAGCAGATGGCGCCCTTGCCCTGGGAAGGGAAGGGTCTGCCAGGAAGAGGCCGGTGGCTGAGCAGCCCTCTGACCCTGGCTGATTTCCGCACATCTGGGTGCACGACCTCACACAGGCTCTCACCCTGGGGGGCTGCAAGCAGTGCCAGAGAGAGTGCTCCCACATCCGTGGGTGCCTCAGAGCGTAGGCGCATCAGAGGTCCACGAGCCACGTCCCAGGCAGCGTGGCCCTTATAGGAGGGGAGAGGTTGGACGCTTGGCCTGGTTCACACCCGCTTTGCAGAAGAGAACCTGGGGCCCGAGGCGGTGAATGGCGCCCCGCAGTCACACGGCCACGAGGACTGGACCAGCCGTTTTCTCCACCTTGCAGGGCAGCAGCCAGTGCTGCTCTTTTGGCTGCTTTTGGCTGGTGCTTCTCACGCGCGGCCTGCAGGGTCTGTCAGTTAACGCTGAGGGCGGGCGGTAGTGCCCCGGCGATGCGGGTGGCTGGGCTTTCCCTGCAGGCTCAGAGGATGATGGTGTTGCTGCTCTTGCTGTGCAATTTTACCCCCCTCCTCAAACCTGCCAGCTGCCCCCCAAGAAAGGCCATTGTGGCGATCCCGTTTCAGAGGCCAAGCCCAGGGGAGAAGCGCCAGGTCTGCAGAAAGTGCGTGATTTGGTGCTGAGCAGACCCTGCCTGGGCAATGGGCTCCTCTCTGCCAGGCTCGGCCGGCCTCGCTGAGACCCTCTTCCCGGAGCGTCACGTGTCCAGGGGCGGGCACGGGCCTTTCTCGCTCCAGGGCAGAACTCTGCACTTGTAGTTTTTTTTTTTTCACTCATTTTCCACTAGCTTCTCTGGAAAAGGTGATGTCGCATGTAATGCCAATTTAAAGCAACCCACTCCGTGCTAACCTGCCCTGGCTTCCCTAGGACCACAACTTTGTGCTGTTTTTACCTCAAATACTGGGGGGTGGTGTTTGCATGAAGGATGTGCCCATGTGTGGTGTTGGACGAGAAGGCTTTGCGGCCCGGAAGAGCAGGGTGGCTGGTAATGGAGGTGCAAGCCGCGCTCGTCTGCCCTCCCTCGGGGGACCATCTGCCCCGCAGCCGCAGGCACCCCCACCAGGGGCGCAGGGCTGAGTCGCTGTTCCTTCACCCGTCGCTGGGCTCCCTCCCTGCTTGTCCTGGGCTGTCCCTCCCCAGCCGTGGATGGAGGCAGCTGTTGCCTGGATGTGGCCTTCTCGTGGCCTCACTCACAGCTGAGCCTTGCTGCCCCGCCGCTGCCCGAGTCAGGAGCTCCGCCTTGTCCAGGCCCCTCAGCGACGGCCCCTCAGCGACGGCCGCGCGCCATCGGGGAGCAGAGAGCGATGGCTGGCGAGGGCGCACCGTTCACGGGGTCAGGCGTGTCCACCAGGGGCACTCTGCGGACCCCGCAGGGCTGAAGGGGCAGAGTCCTGGCTAGGCCCCAGGGGCTGCTGCTGTCAGCGCCTTGGTGGGCAGCTTGCCCAGAGCGGGCCCGTGGCC
>NW_004567140.1:637551-640928 GCF_000260355.1 Condylura cristata | reverse complement strand
TCGGGACTGCACACCCCAGGCCGGTGACTGTGGCGAGTGCCTGGGCAGCCTGTTAGCTGTGCTGACGGGGTAGGGCCCGCAGGAGAGCCGGCTGGCTCTTGCTTTTCCTAGTAAATATCCTGAATTAGGATTTTTCCTCTTTCCGTCCGTCACTTTTGTGTATTTTTCTCTAACAGGATTTAAGTCGAGATTCACCCTCACCGTCCACACTAAGATTTGTCTCCGGATTAATTTTATAAATCGGCGCATTCCTAATGCCACGTGTCTGATACCCTCAAACTTAGGGGCTTAAACCGGGGTCATGGTGGATTCCCTCGCTCCGTGTGTGTAGGTGGGGATTTGGGGAGTGGCTGCAGGGGGGCCCTGCAGGGTGGCCCCGGGGGGGCAGTGATACCCGGCGCTGCCCTCACAGGTCCAGGGTGTTGGGTCCTGGCTAGGTGATGGGTGTCTGCACAGGGCTGCTCGAGTGGCCTGGCCAGTGGGCGCTAGCGCTGGATGCCTGGAGCCCGCCGTCCTGGGAGTACCGTGGAGGGGACGATGCCTCGCAGGAGCTAGCCCAGGGTCATAGCTGCCTCTTCACACCTTTCACTGATGGCAGTGGCCCTGCCACCCTTTCCTCCTGCTTTGTCATTCCGCGGCCACCACTATGCCTCTTGGCTAGTGGCTAGCCCAGGGCTGAGCCGGCAGAAGCTGAAACCTCCTGGGGTGGGGAAGGACTGGTGAAGTCAGCGAGCAGGGGGTGCCAGCCCCACTGAGTTCTCTGCTCCACGTGGCTTCCAGCTGCGTCGCTGCCTTTGCCCTCTGGGCTGCAGGGCAGAGGAGCGACACAGAACACCAGGGTGGGGTTCATGAACCCCCCGGCTCAGCCACACGCTCTGCCCCGCCGGCGGGTCACGGGGACCCGGGCCTTTCTGCTGCTGCCAGTCAGCAGGGTTGGGCTGGCGCTGAATCGGGGGGGGGGGGAGTGTTCCTGGCAGTGCCTGCGGGGTCCAGCAGGTAGGGTCTTGTTGCCTGTGTGGCCGAGGACTGAAGGAAGGCACCATGTAAGAGCAGATGGGATATTCATGGCTGTGTGCAGCCACTTCCTAGGGCCAGTAGGCTGCAGCTGGGGTGGAGACTGTACCCCTGCTTTATAGGTGAGGCGACTGGCACCCAGAAGTGCAGTCTTGCCGGAGGCCACACAGCTGGGCATCGGTGGCAGGGGCTTGAGTGCAGGTGGCCTGGTCACCTTCTGTCCCCGTGCGCCTCCTCCTGGCGCCCTGGACACCCCCTCCCCACCCCCCGGCAGCCCAGCGCCTCCCCTTCCCGGGGAGGGAGACAGGAGGGAGACAGGAGGGCGTCATCCGCATGCCCGCTCCGGTAGTCAGGTGCAGGCCTGCCGCCTGCCCCTCGGCCAGCAGCTGCCTGCCAGCGCCCGCAGGCACAGTGCCCTCCTTCAAGGTGCCCCCCGCCTGGGAGGCGGCCGCAGGTCAGGAGGCCTGAGGACGGCGGCTCTGCCGGCAGTCGCGCTTCCGCTGTCCCTGCAGGGTGGCTCTCTGCGAGTAATCACAGCGTGCGGCCAGGGGACAAAGAACATGACAGCGGAGTGTGATCAGACAGAGAGGGCGGGAGAGGGCAGGCGGCGGGAGCGCGCCGACATCTACTCCTGAGAGCTGGGAGGCGCCCGGAGACCTGCTCTCGCCGCTGCTCTGCCCAGACACCTGATCCCGCAGCCCGGCCCCGCCCGCTCTGTTATTACAGCGCACCTCCCTGGTGTTCCGTGTCCACCAATTAAGGGATTTGCCAGCCTGCCGACTGGAGGGCCTGGCGCAGATGTGTGCAGGCCGGCGCGGGAGGCGAGAATCCGCTAACTGGATGTGACATCCTGCGGCTGGTAGAGTGGGCTGCCCGCGCCTGCCGGGATCGGGGGCGGGGGGGCCGGTGGCTCTCCGCACGGCAGTCCCACGTGCTCCTGGCGGCACATCGATTATGACAGCCCAGAACCTGAATCCAGAAATTAGGAAGCACAGAGAGAAACCGCCCCCTGCCAACGGCAACTTGCGTTAGGCAGGACCCACCTATGGCCGCGTGGGGATGGGGCCGGTGCTTGCGTTATCTCGAGCGTCTCCCCCACCCCAGGTCCTTATGATCTCACTGGGAATGGTCGTTTCAAGCCAGGAGTCGCCACCTAGCCACAGTGGTGAGGGGGACAGGGGACCCCGAGGGCCGGATCCCACCCCTGAGGCTTCCAGCGTAAAGTGGCGCCCGGTCAGCCCCGGAGGCGTGTGCCCGCTCAGTGTGCTCTGCCCCAGGTGGGGGTGGACTCAGTCCCCGCCCCCATCACCCCTGTCTCCCCCCCACCTACGCACCCCCCACCCCCCCGAGGGTCTGTTCACCAGCCTCCCTGCCCGCGAAACAGAACCTGCGCCTGCATGGGACCGCGGGTGCTCCCTGGCAGTCGAGTCTGCAAACAACTCTCTGGAGAATTCTCACGTGCCTTCCCGGCCCGAGTGCAGTGGTTTGGGCCAGTTAGTCTCAGTATGCCAAGGAACTGTGCAGATCAGCAGAGCTCCCGGCCCCCAGCCGGCGGGCAGGGAAGACGCGGGAGCGCACAGGGCTGCAGGCGAGGCTGCCCAGAGGGAGGGTGGTATCCGCAGAGCCTGCCCTGGGGCCTCCCCACAGGTGTCCCTGAGCGGCAGCTGGGGTCTGGCCCGGCCAGGGGGAGGTCAGCAGCCCGCAGCCCCTACCGCGAAGAAGCCTAGCAATTCCCGCCGCCTGGCCTGGCCTGGCCAGCAGGGGCATGATGACCACTTGATTTCTCCCGAGGAGGTTCGGGCAGGTCGGCCTGCGCGTTGGCTTCAGCCCTCGACAGACTCATTCAAAGCGGGGACGATTGTTTGAGGGACTGTGTGGCTGAGCCTCTGGAGAAGAATATGGGGGTGACCAGATCCACATGCCCTGTCGGCGCACCGAACCCCCAAGGATGCTGCCGGCCCCACAGAACTGGGGGCCTGGCGTGCAGGGCCCGCTCCCACGGTGGACTTCCGGACGCCGCCCCGGACCCAGGAGGCCCCCGCTGCACGCCGGGTTCCGGTTCTGGCGCAGGAAGCCTGGGCCTGCTACGGTGAGCGGGGCCTACCTGCCCGGCTGGGGCCCTCACCTGTCCTCGGCCAGAGGAGACGGGCCTGCCGTCGGCACGTCTGTCAGCCCGAGAGCCCAACCGCTTCCCGCCGGGCCGGCGGTCGGTCTTTTTTAAAAAACATGAAAGACTGGGGACTCTTTGAACATCTGCTCTGGAATCGCTCGGGAAGTTTAAAGTCAGGCGAGCTTGCACTGGCAGTCGGAGTGGGCGTTTGACTCCCTGTGTGGGCACCGAAGCACAAAGAGCGGGCGCGTGC
>NW_004567140.1:616407-636373 GCF_000260355.1 Condylura cristata | reverse complement strand
GGAGCCCCGAGCCACAGCCCTTCCTCCCAGCCTGGGCCCCTGCCTGCAGGGTGATGGGCCCCTTGGCACCTGCCGTCCCGCCTCAAAGAGGGTTTCCATCTTGAGGATCCCGGCGGAAGTCAGAGTCAGAACAGAGCAGCCTGCTCTGTTCAGGAGGGAGAGAAGCCGACGTTCGGGCCAGCTAGGGGGTCAGATCTGTGGTTGGGCCTGTGGCATCTGGGATGGGAGGCATGTGGTGCCGCCAGAGCGTGGCGGCAGGGGGTCCAGGCTGCCAGTCTCGACACTGGTGCCCAGCCTGGGGGAGGTAAGGGGACACGGAAGTCTCGCCCCCCTCTGCCGGAGCGCTGCGAGCACCATCCCGGAGGATGGCACTGGTGAGGCCGTGGGGAGAGGGCATTGGCTCTAGCTCCTGTGACCCTCGGACTACCCTGGGGGAGGGTGGCACTGCAGCCCCAGGGCCCACCTCCGTGCGGTCAGACCCCGACCTCAAGCTTGGTGTTACTTTTTTTTAGAAGAGTTATTTCGCTTATTTATGCATATAAGAACTGGGGTGTAGCCAGAGGTGCCGGCGAGGCGAGGGGCGTGAGAGGACTCACCAGACCCAGTGGGGAGCAGAACAGGCGGGTCTACTGAAATATGCTGCTGAGGGGGCAGCGGGGAGACAGGAGGGTCTGCTGGGCCTGTGGGTCCCTCCCTGGCGGGGTTCCAGCTCAGGCCGCAGGGGCTGCGGACAGCCTCATAGTGCTGAGGCTTTAACCCCTGTGCCGCCAAGGTCGATTGTATTTTTCAAACAAGCTTCAGCCAAACCCTGAGGGCCCAGCACAGGGTTCCTACAGGGATGCACGGCCAGGCGCGCACATCAGCTCCCCCGCCTCCCCGGCAGGGGCCGGCCCCGCCCTGGGTTCACTAAGCCTCTGCCTGCCCTCCACACGTGTGGGGACTCTGCCCAGGCCTGAAGGCCGCGTCCCTCAGGTGACGCCCCACTCGCTGGCCCGTACCTCAGACGCAGCTGTGGCCAGGCCCTGCGGCCACATTGGTGGGTGTCCCCTCCATCGTCCAGGCTCAGCAGACTGGGCTCTGTGAACCTCTGTGGGGGAGCCGGGGCAGGCCTGATGCTGCAGGGCTGGGGAGGCCAGAACGCCGCATCCCTGGACTGCGCACCCTGATACTGGCCCCTAATACTGGGGGTGCTGCTGTGGGACTGCACGCGGCCATTGCAGCTCCCCACGCACTGACACGCTTGGTGCATGCTGGGCAGATGAAACTGAAGTCTGGGCGGCCGGGCACTCAGTGAGCGGCTGGAGCGGGGAGACGGAGGTGCAGAGTCGGTGGCCACGTCCCGTAGGCCTGGGTGTGGAACCCCACACGTGGCGTGGGGCGCGGCCCAGACCTGGGCTCCACACTCAGAGAGCCCCGAGTCCTGAGTGGGCTTGCTCCTCCCTGTGGACCTGATGAGGACCTGAGGCCCAGCGAGGTTGAAGACTTGCCTGGAGCCACACAGCCAAGAGCCTGGACTCCGCTGCACCTGCCCGGAGAGCCACCCCACCGCTTTGCCCTCTGGACGTGAACACCTCTGCCTTCTTTCCACGCGCACATAGGCTTTGGGCTGGCGCTGGCGGGCTCTGGGGTGCTGTCGCTGCTGGCATGGCCTGAGCCCTGCGCCGGGTCTGGCAGTGTGTTCTCAGTGCCTCCTAAGGAGACAGGGGTGGCCACTTGGCCAGGCAGGTGGGCCCTATCAGGAGGGCCGGAAAAGAACCTGAGAACACAGGTACCCAGGAGGCCTTCCTGCCCAAGAGCAGGAAGGGAGCCGACCCCACAATTGCTCCCAAGGGGCCAGGGAGGGGAGGGTTGGGCGGGCGGGAGAGAGAAGCAGAGACTCCGCCTCACATGAGACCTTTCCCAGTTGCTGAGCTCCAGTCAGCCCAGAAAGGGCTCTGTGTGCAGACTATAGGGCATGGGACCTCGGGGCTGCAGGCACCCGAAATTCCAGAAAGGCATTTGTCGGGGGCTTCTTTCCGGTGTGGCCTATGGGGTCTGGATACCCTCTTGCTTGTGACATTCTTGGTCCGTGAGAAGGGGCCCCTGGGAGCAGCCCCTGACAGAAGGACGCTACTGAATCAAGAGACTCAGCTTCTGATGCCGGGCCTCGCCCCCAGGGCGGGTCAGAGAGAGCTATGTGGTGCTCTGCACTGGGGTGAGAGTCGGCACTGGTGGGATAGTGGGGCGCTTGTCACCGCGCTCAGCAGCGTCCCCCTTGGTCGGCAGAGGCCATCCAGCCCCTGCAGTTGTGACACCCCCGTCTGTGTGTCTGGGAGCCGTCCTCTCCACGCCACGGGAAACAGGCAGGTGCCGTGGTTCCCAGCCCCTGGGGCATGGCCTTCTGGCCAGTGAATTTGTTTAGTGAGCACCAGAGCCTCCCAGTGAGGCAATTAGCCTCTTGTAGTTATGGGTAGTGTCTTGTCTTTATTGAGAAAAATGCACGTGGGGTGGACCCGGTCAGCCTAGACTGCCACCTGGACAGTCCTCGGTTGTGGGGCTTGGTCCTGAATGTCCCGGCCCTGAGTCGGGGTTGCAGAACTCCAGAGTCTCTGGGCCTACGCCGGCCCTGGGGCAGCGAGCGGGGGTGCATTCCCCCGCCTCCACCTGACAAGAGTGGCAGGGGCTGGCTGTCCCGAACAGGCCGCCAGGCTCGAGGACAGCGCATTTCACGCGGGCCCGACCCGGACCTCTTGTCTGCAGCAGCACAGTGGTTTAAGGGCAGACCCGCCACTGCGCGGGGGCCGAGCGTGCTGCACCGTGAGGCGCCGTTTCCACAGTGGCAGCCCGGGGTGGCGTGGCGCACACGCAGGCCGCACAGCCTTCATGCCAGATGGGCCAGACCTGTTTTCCAACACTCATCGCTCCCGAGCTCCCAGCTCCTGGGGCCTCTGACCCGCTCCTGCCTCTGAATTGGCCTGTTCGAGACATTTTGGGGTCGATGCCCACAGCACTTAGCCCTTCGTGTCTGGCCTCTGAGCATGCCCCGTTGGCTCCCCAGGGCGCGTGGCTGCAGGTCAGGGCCGCCGCCTTCCCTGGCTGGGCATCCTGCGTGCAGGGGGGCCACTGGGCCTCTCCGCGACAAGGGCTCGCGCCGTGCAGTCGCTGGGCTCTCGGGCCTTGGGGCCAGCCTCACCCCACCTGCAGATGGCAGCGAAGACTGGGTTGTGTGCAGGTGGCCAAGGTCATCCGGGGACCCGCTGAGTGGGGACCAGCCAGGTGGTCGCCTGGGCCCCTGGCCAGCAGCCTGCCTCCTAGCAGTCAGGGGTGCCGAGTGGCCCTGTGAGCGGCCCCAATGCGGGTGGAATGGGAGGATGTGGTGAGGTACCCCAAGTTTTCCTCCTGGGGGGCTTTCTTCTGATGCCCTCCCCCGTGCCGAATCCCTGCATTCTCATTCGCAGTCTCCACTATCTGCAGTGGCCCCAGACTTTCCCCAGCCCCCGGGGCTGGGCTGGCCCCACCTCCCTCTCACCTCACACGCGCCTCTGCGTGGGTCGGCGGCTGCCGGGCAGGCCTGCCGCAAGAATGTTTATGTGGAACCCCCAAGTCGAGACCACCTCATGGCAAACCATGTGGGCCCGTGGCAAGTGTCTGCTGGGAGCCCGGGCAGCTGTGGGAGCAGCTGTCACTTAGGGGTGTGTGGCATTCCTGGGGGCAGCTGAGGAAGCCCCCACACCAGAGCTCTCCCCAGAGGTGGGTTCTAGGAATAATGAGTTGTTTCCCCAAAATGCGTTCTGTCTACAAGTCTGCCCACGCCCACACACCTTCCTGCCCTCACAAGTACCAGCCACTGTCCAGACCAATGGACAGTGAGGTCCAGGATGGGGGTGGCTGGTTCACCCAGGGTGGCCCTAAGTGGACCATGCGGAGGGGAGCGGTCTGCAAAGCCTCGTGGCTGCGGCTCCCCGAGCACTGAGCCCCTTGCCGACGTCTGGGACAACGGTGCTTTCTGGCCCCCCCTCACCCTCATCTCCGGCTCTGTGTCCTGGCCTTGTGGCCCTGGCTTCCTGGCACCGCTTCCACGTGGCCCGTGTTCCCTGCGTGTCACACCCCACAGTTAGTCTCATGAAATGAGCCTGGGGCTCCCACTGTGACCCCAACCCGCCTGTCCACCCCGGGCCCCTGTGGTCAAGCCGTGCCTGGCCACCCAGATGCAGTGCCTCGAGTGGCCCACAGTCAAGGGAGGGCGGGAGCAAACCTGCCTGGGCTCTCAGCGGGTCAGAACACTGCAGAAGTGGCTGAACCCTCCGGGCAGAGCCCCCTCCGGCCCTCGCTGTCCAGCTGAGCGGCGGGCAGTCACCTGAACAGCTGTCCCTGCTTGCCCCCTTCACCCACCCTCCCCCAGTTTCCCGCCCTAGAATGTCACCTGGAGAGCAGACGCAGTCGGAAAGGCAGAGAGGAAATAAAAGGGAGAGAGAGCGAGCTCGAACGCACACTCTAATCTTCGCTCAGCGGTTCAGCTTTGAGGAGCCCCAATTAATCATTATTAATTTAATCCGGGCAGACTCGGAGTCGTCCTGACTAGAGATCAGGCACGATTTATCCCACCTGCTAAGGGACGACCTTATCCGAATTCAATGAATTCGTCATTGTGCCGAGCAAGGGCGCTAATGAATGCCTTGTCTCCCCAGTTTACTGTCAAGGGGTTCCGGGGACAGCAGAGGGGTGGCGGGGCTCAGGCACGGACCAGGCCTGTCGCTGCCCGGCAGCAAACGAGAGCCGTGCCTGCCTGACGAGCGCCCGGGCTCTCGGGCATGTGTCACCAGAGCCGCGGTCAAAGCCTGGTCCAGTGACTCCTTCGGTGTTTCTGGCCCGGTGTCTGCACGTCATCCAGCGCCTGGTAATTCTGATGCCGGGGCCGCGCGCCTCAACCTGCCGGCCCCGAGCTCCTTGCGGTCACTTCCCACCTTGACCATTGACCCCTCTGTGTGGTAAGCGGGAGCCAGGCAGCCACGATGACACACCACCCCCGTCGTGAGCGGCCCCCGCTCAAAGCTTCTCCCGCGCACACCGTGGTCCACCTGGAACCCGGTGGGCTTCAGAGGAGGTGATTCAGGGGCCGGCACCGCTGTCCCTGGGGCTTCAGCGTCCCTGCGGCCAGTCCGGCTGGCACATGCAGCGTGCTGGCTGGTATAGTGGTGGCATTCTCATTCCACTGGCAGCACTAGCCCTGTGCCCCCACCTAGGGGTTGCTGAGCCCTGTGCCCAGAGAGGGGCAGCGAAGTTGGCAATCATCAGCCTGCCTCTGCTCCCTCAGGCCTGGCGGGGTGCCTGGCGCACGTCTGGTGAGGGGTTGAGGGATGGGAGGTTGGCCATGTGTGGCGGTCACTCGGTCATGCTAAGGTCAGGGAGTACCCTGGAAGATGGGGCCTGACTTTGGGTTTTATGTCCACTCTCAGATCACTACCCCGATGTCCCAGAATTGAAGCTGGCCTGGTTCTGATGCCGCTGCTCACGGCACTCAGGGTCAGGGTCATTCCCTACTTCATCCAAGGATGCCACCCCTCCGCTGCCCCTGCAGAGAGACCTCCCCATCGCCAGGGGGCGCCGAGGCCCCCCAGGCTCTGCTCTGACACTAGCACCCAGGTCTCAGGCTGTCTGTCCTGCGTGCGGCCGGCAGGCACAGCGCGTTCCTTGGCTGACAATGAGTGCTCACTGTGTACCGGTGCTACCTGTTCACGTGACCCTCCCACAAGCCAGGGAGGCAGCTCTCCTGTTGCTCTGTTCTACAGACAAGGAAGCGGAGCCCAGAGGTGCAATGGCTCGCCCACGGTTGCCTGGCGCGGGGCCCAGGTCGCAGAGTACAGTAAGGGGAGCAGGCTGTGCGCAGATGCTGGGCACACGCCCCTGTGCTCGGGGGCACTTAGGTGCCCTTCACCTGGCCCAATCCGGGTCTCCCTCTGGTGAAAATAGATGCACCCCAGGGTCCCCTGAGGACTGAATGAGAGAACTCATGTGACAGCTCTGCCCGGGGTGTCCCCAGGCAGGGACCTTGTGCCCTGTGGACAGGATATCCCAGGCGTGTGTCTCTTGCTGCAGAGACAGACCTAGCTGGACTAGGCCCGCACAGTGGGCTGGCTGGTGGGCTGTGCCCAGGGGCGTGGGGGCTTCTGGCTCTCCCCACCAAGGGGCATGGGGGGCCTGGCCGCGCATGACAACCACTGGGGACGACCATGCCCTGGTCTGCAGTGGGGCTAAGAACTGCCGCTCTAGAAGGAGCAGTAATTCCTCCTTCCTTGGATACCTGACTGTCCCCGGAGCAGCGTCCAGCTCTGCTTCACTCCTGCTCCTAATCCTCCCGCTCAGGACATGCGCCGAGAGGGCAGGTGTGCACATCTCAGGCCCCTGACCCAGCTGGCCAAGCGGGTCTGGAGCAGGGAGGCCCAGGGTAGAGAACACTGGATGGGGTCACTCCAGACGGGTGTGGGATTTGCAGAGTTGGTGCGTCGTGGCAGGGCTGGGAGGTCATCTGACAGTGGACTAAGCGGGTTGATTCTGGATGGAGCCGAGGGCTCCCTTTAGACTGGGGCTTCCAGGAGGAAGATTTGGATTCAGTAGGGGAAGAAGTTTCTAGCAATTTGAGGCCTACCAAAGGGTGGACTGGCCTGGCAAGGCTAACTGAGGCAGGTTTGAGGACACTGTGGGGAAAATGGCTTTGAGGCCAGGTCCAGGGTGGTGGGCTGCGGCGCGAGAGCCGGGGTCCCAGGCTGCCCCTGTGCTGGGCGGTGCAGGCCACTCTGGGGGGGAAGAGCAGCCGCCACCCGTGCATGCCCTGCAGGACTGCAGCCTGGAGCAGGCAGAGTTCGTATGCTCAGACTGGGAGCACCCCACTGGCGGGGGTGGGGGGCGCAGGGCTGTCCACAGGTGGCTCCGTGGCCTTGGTGGTGGTGCAGGCAGCATGGGCAGGCAGGTGCTCCCCTTGCGGTAGCCACGGGCTTTCACTCCAGTCTCTATTTTCCGCCTCAGCACAGCTCAGGGCTTCCCGAGACTGTCCCCACAAAGGCAGAGTGGGGACCCTCAGGGCGGCAGGACGCTGGAAGAGACCACAGCCATCCCTGTCGGGCCTGTGGTTTGTGACTGGTCTGCATTCAAAGGAAAACTGGGCAAAGAGATCCTGGAGGCCAGGCGTGGCCCAGATGCTGCCTGGGGTCACAAAGTGTTAACTCCTGGCAGCAGCCACGCTGATGCCGAAGCATGCCAACCACGAGCGCCCTGGGGCCTCGCTGTCCGGAGACTGCCGGGGCTCGGGCACAGGGCGCGGCTGACCGCCCGCGGGGCCACCTGTCTCTGCCCGCTGCGAGGTCCGTCCGCAAGTCCTGTTGTTCACACAGACCGTGCAGTGGGACCCAGGCCCCGAGGCCAGAAAGGTGCCCTGCCCAGGGATCGCAGGGGTCTGGAGGTCACTCCCAGGAGCCGGGCAGAGGCCAGATCTGACTCAGAGATTTACAAGTCTGGATTCTCTCTGTTGGCGCCAACAGCAGGTTCTTGATTATCAGGGAGAGATGCGGCTGTTTCCTCCCAAGCACTTGCCGACGCGCCCAACGGCTTTCTCTGGGAAGGGGGGCGGGGTTAGCCACACACCTCGGGGAGACCCCGAGTTTCCTCTTCCTCATATTTGAACTAGAATTTGGAGCTGCTTCCTCTCCAAAGCCAGGGGAACGTTCGTCTAGGAGCCGCGGGGCCTCTGCCCGGAGCTGAGAGGTTGGGAGGGGCGGTGGGGGGCAGGCCTTGGAGCGCGGCTTCTCCCCACCGAGCCCAGCCAGCCTCCCACAGGGCCAGGAAGGGCCCTTTGGGACACTCAGGACAGAGGACACACTTTACTTCTTCAGACACTAGCCGAACGTCAAGACAGGCAGCCTGGCAGCTTCCAGGCCTGGGAAGCTTAGCCACGTCCGAGCCACGACGCCGTTGACGACAGCAGGGGGCTTATTTTTATTTTTTTAAATAATATAACAGTTTATTTTCCCATCGTTTGTGCCTTTTCCCTCTCCGTTGTCATCCCTGTGGGCTTCCCATCACCACATCACCCGTGTGCCATCACCACAGTCCAGGGCACTTCCCCCTCCCGCCCCGCCCCCATTTTTGATCCCGTTCCCCACTCCACCCGCAGGGGCTTATTTTAAACTGCTCGAGCAGACAGAGCCCCAGGAACTGTATAAGTCGCTGCTCCTGTTCCTACAGCAGCGGGTCCTCAACAGGAACTCTTTCTATTTATCAAGACCGAAACCCTCGCCCCCACCCCCGCGCAAAGATCAAGAAGCAGACACGGCTTGACACTGCGGAGCATGTCCGAAAAGATGAATCGAGGCTTTGCAGCGCCTTCCCTGGGGAGCGCCTGTAAACAGCGCTCGGATTCTGGGCAGCCCCTCCCCGCATGTGGCCGGAGTCGCACAGGTCTGGGGCAGACGCCATTTGCAGAGACCGGGCCAGAGCCGCTTGCTAAGATGATGCTTTGCTGGTACAGGACCCAAGGGAGAAACTCCCCCGCTCCGGACAGCACTGCTGGGTTGGGGTTCGCGCGGACGATGGGCTTTTGCACCGGCTGGGGGCTCGGCCCTGCGCGGGGTGTACGTGGCAGTGCAGGAGGCTGGGCTTGGCCACAGGCCGCAAGGACAGCGGTTGTGGGCCCCAGGCTGGCCTGGAAACCAGCATCCCCCTCCGCAGACCTGGCTGGCACCTGGGATTCTGTCTTTCCTGCCAGCTGGCGGCCTGCGGGTGCTGGGGGGTCTGGTCTGAGCCACGTGGCTGCAGGCCCGGCTGCCCCATCGATAGGAAACGCCAGCCACATGTGGAAAGTGCCCCGTAGCCCACTGAAACGGCAGCGGAGACAGGTGAGCTTTGGTTTAAGAATAGGTTGTAGTCAGCCCGGGGTGTCTGCTGTGGCGCTGTGGCCCGCGGCCCGCTGGCCAGCGGGAGGGACTATGCCCCGCTGTGGCCCTCCAGGCTGGGCGGGAGCCGCATGCTGCTGCTGGGGCCTGCCTGCCCGCTGCCCCCTCTCTGCAGGCCCCATTCGGGCCTAATGACCCGCTGTCAGCTGCCGCTGTGAGAGCTGGCACCCGGGAGCCTAGCACCCCGGCGGAGCCAGGCAGCAGGCTGAGGCCTGTTTTCAGGGCTCCGGGCGGGGTGAGCATTGTGCCCGCAGCAGCTGATGTGGTTCCAGCTGGCGGAGAAGCCCCCGCCCCCGCCCCTGCTCAGGAACAAACATCTCTTCTTACAAAAAATAAAAAGGAGAAGTGACAGGGTCGCGGCTGCGCTGTGCACATGACCTGCCGGGAACACAGCGAGTCTTTGTTCATCCCGCCCGCTGTCAGGAGGGCCCCGCACGCAGGCATAAGCCACTTAGCGCGCCTCACCCCTGACCTGCTGGCGGGCGCTCGCTGGGCTGGGGCGGGGGAGGGGGCAGACTGGGCCTGCTTCTCCCGGCAGCCCTGCAGCTGCCCCGCAGAGCTGTGCCAGGAGGGGCTGCCCCGGTGGGGCCTCCTGACTGGGCGCCTGTAACTGCTGTGGCCTCAGTTTCCTCCTCGGGAAGCGGGAAATAGCCGAGCGGCCTGCGGGTGGCTGTGAGTCATGTGGGCACGTTGCTCTCTGGCTGGGGGGCTGCCGAGGAGCAGCTCTGCCGCTGAAACACGCACCCCTGGTACCATGGACACCCCGGTCCTCGTTCCCCAGTGGCTGCGTTTCCTTCCTCTCTTGCCCCCCGCTCGGCCCCTCTGGGGCCCTCTCCCCTGCCTGCCCAGCCTCCACCCCCTCCAGGGGGCTGGGCGCCGTCTGTCAACTGCCCTGCTGGCGGGCAAAGTTGGGGTGTCCGCTCCAGCACGGGCACACGGAGGTGCCGTTCCCTGCAGCGCTCAGGACGCCGGGGCAGAAGCTTCTGTGGCTGGATGTGGATGCTGCCTGCGGGCCTACGGAGCAGGGTTAACGGGGCGCCTCGGGGCTCCCGCAGGCAGCTGCCGGGCAGGGGCCAGCACAGAGGGAAGGCGGCTTGCTCCACGGAGTCAGTCCTGGTGAAGCAGGCCCATCCCCACCCATGCTGGCGGGGGGTGGGGAGGAGGGTGCAGGATGCAGAACAGGCGCCCTCCCTGCCAGGGAGTAGCTCCCCAAAGGAGGGGTGGTATGACCCCCGATTTGCTCAGGGGGAGCCCAGCCTGGTGCTAAAATCAGCTCAGTAGCATGTCTGACCCTCCAGCTGCCACCAAGGACAGAGGAGCCTGTGTGGGCGCCCGCCCAGGCGACCCCAACATGGGAGCTCAGGGCTGCGGGAGGCGTGGCTCCTCCCTGCGCACCTGATGGGCACCGTGTGTCTGCTCTGTGCAATTAGGGTCTGCCCCCTAAGCCAGTTCCCTGCCCCTGGACACCACCAGGCACCTCTGGCCCAGCCCTGCTTCCCCCCGCCTGAGGCGCCCAGGCGCCCGGCTCTCCCAGGCACCTCCCTCTACTGACCCTCAGGCTCCTGGGCCCCAGCTCCTTGGCTGCTGGTCACCTCCCTTCAGTCTGTGCTCTGTCGTCACGTGACCCTCCCTGTCGCTCATGTCCCCAGAGGTAGGTCCGTCACCCGCATCTACTATGACTTCAGGTTAGCTTGACCTGCAGAGACCTGCTTCAGGTACAGTCCCAGTCACAGGTCTCAGGAGGACGTGAACTGGCACGCACAGCCCAGGCCGCCGAGAAGCTGAGTGTCTTGCCCGGCCTCATTGAAGCTGGCCTCGGCAGTGGGGGGCTGAGGCCCCTCTCTCCCTGACCAGGCCTAGCCAGGCTGGCCCACTGGGCAGAAGACAAAGTGATGAAGGAATGTGGGGCCGGTGGGGAGTGTGGGGCCCTGGCACCAGCCCTGCACAGAACGGGGGGCCACCCAGGACCGGCAGGAAGCCACAGGATTCCCGGGGGACCTTGTCAGGAGGGCAAGGTGGGTGGCCACAGCTGCTGTCCAGAGACCACAGCCTGACATTCAGGGAGCCCTTCTGGGCTCAGGCCGCGCCCCTGTGTGCCTGGTCATGCCCCGTCTTCCCGGCAGTGGCCCCACAGTAGCAGTGCAGGGCTGTATGTGACCAGCTTAATCCAAGGACAATCTCCCAGGGCTGCCTGTAGGGTCGGGGCCAGAGGCCCGGCCCCTCGCCACCCAGCTGCCCCTCTCAGACCCCCCATTGCCGTGAACCTCCTCTCATCCCATGTGCTTCTGGGCTGGGGGGTGGGGGGCTCTGCCGAAGACCACCCTCGTGGACATCCTGGAAAGGCCTGCTGTTGGGCCAGGGCCAGGCCATCTTGGCCTCCACTCTGTCGTGGACAACAGCCCCTTTCATGTCAGCTCTGAGGAAGCCAAGTGGAATAATTCCACCCCTGACCCAGCTCCCCTTCCTGTCCCCCACCCTGTGCCATGAGAGGGTTTCCTGCCCTATCGGTCACCCCGGGAGAGCAGGAGGGGGAGCGAGGCCTCCACCTGAGGCCGGGCTCTGGGGCCTACTGTGGCCAGCCCTGAGGCTGAGGTCAGGAGTCCCTCAGCCTGGGCATTGGACAGCTGTGGGGAGGGCCTGTGGGAGCTGCTGGGCTGTGTCTGCCACCTCAGCAGGCCTGAGCTGATGATGCCACGCTGGGCCTGCCAGACCCACCCACACCTGTTCACCTGGGGCTTGGGACACTGTGGGGCCTGAGAGATGTGAGCTTGTCCGGGGCTGAGGTGATCGTGCACGGCCCTAGCACTGCTGTGTGAGTGTGTGTGCGAGAGACTGGCTCACAGAAGGGCCCCTTCATCTCTCCCTCCTCTTCCTGGCAGCGTCTCAATGAGCGGGTTTGGGGGCGTGGGGGGACAAGACGAAAAGAAGCCATTCTGCCAGCCAGTCCTGCCCCGGAGGCTCATGCATACACCTTGCCAAGTTAGGGGACTTTGAGTGCTGCCGCCTCACAGGAACTTCTGGAAAGTTCTTTAATGACTCTGGGTGCCCACTTTCTTTTAAGGATTAATTTATTTATGCATGCAAGAACTGGGGTACAGGCCGGAGGTGATGGTTGAGAGGATTCACCAAGTCAGAGTAGAGAGTAAAACAGGCGGATCCACTGAGATCTACTGCTGAGGGGAGCAGCAGGGAGACAGGAGAGGTCTGCTGCGCCCTGTGGGTCACTCCCTAGCCGGGGATTGAACCCGTGCTGCAGTGGCTGTGGACAGCTTCATAGTGCTGCGCTTTAACCCCTGCAGAAGCTCACGGGAGAAAGTGGGGTTGGTGCCCACACGGTGCAGGTCCCTGGCCCAGCACAGGCCGGACAGGCAGGGACACAGGAGAGCGGGACCTGGTGACGTGCCGGCCTTGGGCAGCCAGCTGGGTTGGCCCACTGCCCCCAGGTCCAGGCACGCCGTGCATGAGTGCACGCACATGTGGGCTCCCTCCACCCCCTCCCCGAAGCCCGCAGCACCTTGCGCCTCAACCCCGTACAGACGCGGCTCTCCCGGCTTGCCTTCTGCTGCTGCTGTTTCCGGGGTCTTCTCCAGAGGCGAGACTCCCCGGCAGGCGCCTGGGTGGCCTCTTTCTCACGTATCTCCCAGGGCGTCCGGTAGGAGAGCGGAGCCGCTGCGGCCGGTGCTTCCCCGCCCGGGTTCTGCCTCTCCTCGCTCGATCCCGGTGCAGGCGGGCCCAGGACCCGCATCTGCTGCTGCTCGGCATCCCAGGGCCCCTGGGACACTGGAGCCCTAGGGGACAACGCGTCGCAGTGCTTCACGGGAGCTCAGGAAAGCTGCCCTGCCTGTCCCGGCACAGCAGAGGCCTGGCGGATACTCGGGGCCGAGGCCCAGGGCGGAGGGCAGGGCCTGGTCCAGCCCCTCCCCCGCCATCACGTGTGTTTTGCAGTGGGACGACGTCTGTGGGTGCTCAGACTCGCTTGGCGCTTGGGGTCTGCCCTCAGTGTGTCTGGGATGTGGGGTCAGGGACCACAGGGGGCTTCGACAGCTGCTGCCTCCGCAGAGCGAATACTGGTTTCCTCACTTGACACCGCTGGGCACAGGCGCTGGCGGCAGAGCTAGCGCCCAGGGCACGTGGCGAGCCAGAGCCCCGTGAGTGTTGTCATGGATCTCAAGGCCACTGCATGTCCTGCGATTGGATAGGCTGCATCTGGCAACCCTGAGTGGGGAGGACCAGGCCGGGAGACCGCCGGGGAGGCCAGCCAGTGTGTGGACTCGGAGCTGCAGCAGTAAGTGGGGCGAGGGGGTTGTACCAGAGGGGCCGTTGGAGCGAAGCCCGGAAGAGGTGGGCACAGCAGCCGGCCAGCCGGTGGCCTGAGGGATGCATCTCAGCCTGGGGCAGGGGCTAGGGTGGGAGGGAGAAGTGCCCAGCGTGTGCCCAGGCCGCCTGGTCTGGCTGCTGGCTGCAGAGTGCGAGGATTTCCCAGCAGCCCCTGGCAACCAGGTGCCATGGCCACGCTGTGAGCCTCACCGTGCAGGTGACCAGGCTGACAGGTACAAGCAGGTGAGATCAACACCCCTGCTTTAACCCCACAGCCAGGATATTCGCGTGTCAGCGTGTAATCAGGCATCAGTGAGACGTGCTTTTTAGGAAGCAGTTCTTCCAAACCCAGGGTGTCCCTTCCACAGGGCCTGTTGCGGGGTCCAGGTTGCACGTGGCCCATGGCCACTGTTTCGGACAAGCTCTGGGATCCCGCACCCCCTGGCCTGGCCCAGGCGCTTTCTCCCTCCCGGGGGATGAGCATCCCCCATTTGCGAGCCTTTTATGGAGTCCTGGTCCCTGCCTGGGAAGGTGGTTGCTCAGAGGTGAAGGGACATGTGGCCAGCAAGGGGCAGTGGTAGGTCAGAGCGAGTGTCCTCCTAGGAGCCACACAAAGCAGCGTGGCCTGGGTGGCAGGTAGGGGACTGGGGGCTCCTGCTGTGCCAGCCCCTGGGCCGCAGGGCTGTTTACACGGCACAGTCCCAATCGCACTGTGGCCTCCCCTGCCTCTGGGGGCCAGGCACTAGCACCCATCCTCTCGCCAGGAAGGAGGGCGTGCCGAGCTGAAGCTGGCAGGTGCGACTCCTGTCCTGCTCAGGTAACCCTGTCCAGCTTGGCTGCAGCCCAGCAGCGTGGGGGCGGGCTTCACGGAGTCTGAAGAGTAAATGAGCTGCCCGTTGAGTCAACAGTGATCACAGCAAGAGCCCCAGACGTGCCCCACAGTTCTGGCAGGGAGTCTGCCCCTCTCCGGAGTCTGGCAGACCCTCTGGGGATGCCTAGGGCCTGCCCCGGGCCTCCCATCTCTTCCAGGGTCTAAGCGGAGGCCACTGGTCCCTTACCCTTATGGAAAGGCCTCTCTGCTCGCTGTGCCATATCGATCCAACCAGGAGCATTTATTGAGCACCCACTGTGTGCTGCAGATATTATGCTCAGACAGGCGGGGGGACCCGGCGGCTGGCGGCAGGCTCCTGCGAGAATGGCAGGTGACTGCTGACTGGCCGGTACTGACGTGTTCTCATGCTGTGGCCTGCGGGGGCTGCGGCCCGCCTGTCTCCCCCCGGCTCTATCGCAAACCCCCAAGCCGTGCCAGGAATCGTGGGGGCACTTCCTGGACTCCTGTTTTGGGGTACCATAGCCATGGACTCAACCTGTGATGCTGAACTGTCAAGCCTTTGGGCCGTCACGTCCTCACCTCTGAAACAGCCAGCAGCCTCACAAACACCATAAGCACTGCCGCTGTGAGCTCCCCGTGACCTGCCCATGCTCTTGAGGGCCGGCAGGCCAGAGGGGCCTGGCACTGTCGGTGGCTTGTCGCCCAGCGTGCTGGGCATGTCCTCCTTGGGAAGGCCGAGGTAACTCAGAGGTGGGGCCGGAAAAGCCATCGGAGGCACGAGCCGGTGCGGCCGGTGCACAGCAGGCTCTCGGTAGATGTCACTGCTCCCCTCCCTTCTGTCCTTCCGAGCACTTTGAAAAGCTCAGAGGGATGCAGGGGTCTCGCAGCCCATTAAGTACCAGCTGTCCACTAGGTTGTCAGAAATGTGGAAGGAAGTGCCAGAGGGTAGGCTTGTGACTCAAGGCTTCCACCAGTGCCAGAGCGTGGTGGGACAGTGCCAGGAATCCTTCCAGAAGCTTCCAGATCAAGTCTGAGCAAGCCTGCAGCAGCATGGCCGTCCCAGCAACAGCAGGTGGGCGCAGCTGCTGGGCCTCGTCTGTGTCCAGGCGGCAGCCGGGCTGCGGCAGCGTTCCTCCCTCCTGATCTGACGCGGTGGGGTGCCCTGGCGAGTCGGGTCGATGAGCTCACCTAGGGAGGACTCCCGGGCAGAACCTGGTGCGCCTGTGGTGACGTGCGAGGTCTCGACAGCCATTCTCACAGCATGGCACCACTGGGTATGTGGGCTCCGCCACACACTCGCTCCACGGACGGAGCGTGGCCCCCTAGGATTTCAGCTTTCTCCAGACTTCCTGTGACCGCCCAGAGCTCAGCCCGAGGCGTCCGCGTAACCTGCTCAGTTAGCTCCAGTTATCAGGGGTTTCTGCTTTCTGCACCTTCCTTAAGGGCCTTTCACAAGTTTCTGCAAGGCGCCGGCTGAAGCTGTGTGGTGAAAACACCTGCCCGGTGGTGCCCGAGTGCCGCCGTGGCCGGCCATGGGTGGCCAGCCTCCTGTCTGTGCGGGTCTTCACGCCCCGGCCCCAGGCTCAGGCTGGAGAAGCATGAAGCTGACCTCCCAGCTGACTCACTCCACCAGGAGTGGGTTCTTTAAAAAAACAATTATAGGTTCTCAGATGGCTAATTACAGGCTCCAGCTTCGCTGAGGAGGGAAGCTGTCTGGGAAACTTTAAATAAAGCAAGTGGGAGAACCAGTCAGGGCCGGTGGGTCCGTTCGCCGCTGTTGCGCCGCCCTCCCGTGGAGGGAGCGGGTGCTCAGACGTGGGTGGCTCGCAGGCGCGCATGGCTCCCGGGCCGTGGGTGACCACAGGCTGAGAGCGGTTTCTCTTTCTCGCACCCAGAAGGCCGCGCCCGTTAGCTCCCGCCAAGGCGAGGAGCCTGCTGTCGATGCTCAGTTCACACCTCTCACGTGCGAGAAAGTCAGGGCACGGGACGGGCAATGTGATGTGGCGATGTTGGAGACGCGGGTCTGTCCAGGCTGGGCCTGGGCGCGAAGCCCAAGTGGACCCCACCTCACAAGGAGAGCCAAAGCCCCTCAGGCAGCCATGGCTGGGGGGCTTCGGATTGGAAGGCGAGGCTTAGGCAGAGCGCGCTCCCCCGCCTCTAGGGAGGGCCCCTGCCTCTCTCTGCCAGGCCCACGGCTCCTGCCATTCCTCGGCCCTGGCGCCTCTCCTACCTTTGTTCAAGCTGGTGCTCAGCCTGCCAAGGGGAGCTGATCCCCCGCTACGCCAGCCCCGTGGGCTTCGTGCCCCCACCTCAGGGCCTCTTCACCGGCTAGTCCTGAGGGCCCAGGCTGAGCCCTCTCCTCGCTGCCCTCAGGCGTCTCCCCAAATGGCCTCTCCACACGGCAGGCACCGCCCCTCAGGCCTCTCACTGCGCTCGTCCCTTCTCCCACCTGCCCCTGTGTGTCGCGTGGCCCAGCTCATGCAGCTCCTGGCACAGTACCAGCACAGCTCCTGGTAGTGTTCGGTGAGATCTGTAGCCGGGAAGAACGCTCGAGAGGCTCGCGCGCCATCCTAGGGACTGCCCGCGGCCCTTAAAACAACGGTGCGTGGGCAGAGGGCCACAGCCAGGCGGAAGGGGAGGGCAGGCCAAGAGGTCAGCTCCACTTGCCCTCATGCCTGTGCTGTGCTCTCATGTTTCACCTCGTTCTCCTTTGTAAAGAGAGGGAGGGAGAATTCTCCTGCCTGCTCCTGACAGCAGTCTGGACCGGCAGCCGGTTTCATGCGTGAGGACGCTGAGGCTCCACGGCTGAGGACTTGCCCCGGCCCCTGAGCCCCTAGGTAGAGACAGCGCCAGAATCAGACTCTGGGGCAGGGCGAGCCTGGGGGGCGTCGGGCTTGCCAGGGCAGACTCCCGGCCTCTGCACCCAGCTGCTTGCAGGTCGATGGCCGGTCGGGCCAGGTTGGGAGGAGCCTCCCCTGGCACAGAGTTCGACAGCACAGGCCACAGGGCCAGCTCGTGTCACGTGGCTCACGCTCAGGAAACAGCACATCCTCTGCCATCCTGGGGCCCGGCTCGGGCCTGATAGCATCTGAAGGGTTGGCATCCTCAAAGCCAGGGGCTCAGGGTAGGGGCAGCAGCCCACCCAGAGTGGCCAGGACTCTGGAGCCTTCTGGAAACACCAGAGCTGGCTGCACTGTTTGCACTTGCAAACCCTACTGCAAAGGAAAATAAATAAAGGCGCCTAATTAGACAGGAACTTTGGGCACCTGGCACATGCCGTGACCAGCGGGTTGTTTATACTGCGGCTGGGCCAAGGGCTCACATTCATGGGGGCTGCTGGCCCCGCCCAAGCGAGGGCACCCCAGGGACGGGCTCCCAGCCCCTCGAGGCCCCACGAGGGCAGGGCTGTGGTCTCCACTTTACACTTGAGGACACAGGGCTCCGAGGCCTGGGTCGCCCTGGGGCGGGACCCACAAGGACTAGACCCAGGTTGGGTCTGAGGTGAGAGCACATGCGTGTTCCCTCTCTCCAGCCGCCTGAAATAGCTGTGGGGGTACACACAGGGCAGCCTTGTCTGGGGCGTCTTACCGAGCGTTTGTGGTTCTCCGTGGAGGCAGCGCCTGGAGGGCGGCCTGAGAGCCAGTTTCTGGGAGGCCTGCGAGGCCGAGGGCCGTAGAGTCCGACCCAAAATGGGGTCACGTGGCCCCACAAGCATGTTTTGTGCGGCCTGCCTGGGAGGGGCAGCCTGGGAGACACGTTCAGTGAGAGGCTCGCCTTTCTGGAGCCTGTGGCTGGTCGAGGGAGACCGCGGGGTGGTGAGGCGCCTACCCTGCCCACTTCTGCCACCCTTAGGATGGGGGAAAAGTTCGAGGTCAAGGGGCACTGAGCTTGTATGAGTTCGATTCTGAGGATGCTCTCAGCTGAAGTGAATTCTGAGAGAAGGGACATGTTTCCAGAGGCGGGGGATTCTGGAAGGGAAGGTCCCGGCTCGGGGGAGGGCCCGTGACTGGGAGGGAAGAGAAGTGTGTGAGGTGTGGGCTCACCTTGAAAGCCTTCGCGGGTGGAACCTGCAGCACCCAGAGTGACCTACTTCCTGCCAGACTGAACCGGCGGCTGCTAACCATGCATAGGCCATGTGTGCCTGTCACATGCTTGTCACACACTTGCATTATGAGGTCAGTTGGCACAGAGGTTGGTCATCTGGCCAGAGGCTGTACAGCTTCCATGTCCAGTAAGGGCGTGACCCCAAGTCTATCCTAAGTCTAGGAGCACTTTCTGTGACCTGCCCACGAGACACCACTTCGCCCCCACAAGGGTGGCTGGAATGGAAAAGGAAGCAATAGCAAGGGTTGGGGAAGATCATCCACCACTGTGGAAAGGTGCCGAGGGAAAGAACTAGATGGTTCCTCAGACAGTGTAACGCTGAGTCACTGTCTGGCAGAGGTAGTAGCCCAATAGAACTGAAAAGGTATATGTAGGGTGTTGCCGAAAGGAGCTCACACGAGCTTGTTTAGAAGAGAAGAGGTTTACTGGGGCTGGTTGCCAGGCAGGACCCCAAGGGTGGAGGGGCCACATCAAGAGGAATATAGGGTCATAGCTCAGAACAGCCAAGATAGGGTACACAGATAAGGAGGGCAAGGCCAGGCCACCCCCAATCTGCACAACCAGGAATGTGGGCAGAGTCCTGTTGTCATGACAGATGCCTCCCCCTGGATACTATCAGTAATCTGAAAGGTCGGGGCCCTTCTGGCCCCTCTGTGCTGCCTGGCTGGCCTAACAATGCAGTCACACAAAAACGTGTATACACATGGCTTAGGACTGCTGTCCACAGTGACAAATGGTGGGAACCACCCAAATATTCATCATCTGATAGGTGAACCAAATGTAGCCTGTGCAATTCAGTGGAATATTACTTGGTCGAGAAAAGGGATGGTATTGATTCATGTTCCAAGGTAGATAAGCCATAAAGGCTTGAAACCAGGCACAAAAGCCACATGTTTAGGATTCTTTTCTATGAAATGTCCAGAACGGATCAATGCAGAGAAATAAAAAGCTGAATAATGGTTGCTAGGACTATAGTGGGTGATGAGCAGAAAGGAGGCTGGGAATGACTATTAGGGAGTATAGGGTTTAGTTTGGGATGATGGGACTGTTCTGGGGTTAGACAGTGGTGATATTTGTACTGCTTTATGAATACATGAAACCCTACCGAGTTCTTCCCTTTTAAATGGTGCATTTTATGAAAGTAAATTATATCTCAGATTTTAAGAAAGTCTTGGTGGCAAGGGCCTACTGGGGGTCGGCTGTGGGCGTTGTGGTCCCACCAAGCTTTAACTCTCTCATGATCGCGGTTTTCTACCCAAAACTTGGTCCTGTGATTGGATAAAGGATATTTCAATTCTGATTTAAAAATATATTTACATGAGGAATTTTAGAAGGACAGAAAAGTTACCTGGCAGGTTGCACTTAACAGCATCCTTTCAGTAGAAATAATGAATTTTCTGGAATTGGACCTTTGGCTTTTGTCACTGGGTTGGGGCAGTGAAGCCTAAGGGTGAGGGCAGGGACTCTGGAGCCACTGGAATCTCAGCTCCATGGCTTCTTGATGCTGACTTCAAGCTGGTCACTCAGCCTCTCCAGGCCTCAATTTCCTTATCTGTAAAATGAGAATAAATGTCCTTAGGGTGGAATGAGTTAAATACTTAGAACTGTACCTGGCACTCAGTGGTTTTACTTAAGTTCCAGCTTCTGTTGCAAGAGTCAACCACCACAAGTGTTTGTGGATGCTTGGCAAGGGCTGGTGGGAAATGGGGGGAAGGGGGGGAGCGCTCTGCTCTGCCCCAGGAGGCACCAGCCCAGGTAGCTCCACCAGCCCCAAGGTGAGCTCCCAGCT
>NW_004567140.1:597960-616057 GCF_000260355.1 Condylura cristata | reverse complement strand
CCGCAAGATTCCGAGGGAAGGGGGCTACCCTGGAAGGTTCTGGAACAGTAGTGTGTGCATGCTGCAGGCAGGCATTTTGTTCTTGCTGGTGCACTGCCCGTGCAGAGCATGAGGGCTGGGTGGGCCTGGAGGTGACCGGCTCAGCTCCTCATCTGGACACTGCAGTCCGGGGAGGAGTTCTCAGGGTGTCTGGCCAGATCCCTGCCCAGAAGGCTCCGTGGCCTTCAGCATTTCGCCCCCCTCCTCGGAGTGCCTCCTGCAGTCCGAGCTCAGTAAATGCCCCGTCCGCTGGCACGGAGCACGGCGTGGCTGGGCTCCGGTCCCTGGGGACGGGCTGGTGGGCAGGCAGCCTGAGGGCCCACTTCCACCGCCCCTTCTGGAGGCGTCTGTGGCTCCAGGAAGAGCCGGCTGAGACCGATAAAGGCCCAGCGGGGGCCGGAGGGAGGCCCTTTCCCAACAAAGGAAGCCAGCGGAGGTCTTTTCTCTCCCGCCTAAATGCTCCAAATGCCTTTCAAGCTCCCCGGCAGACTGGCGGGCTCTTCAGAGGCGAGGGGGCTGGTTTAACTGCAGCGCAAAATGGGGTGGGAGGCGCCTCCGCCTTCCTCCAGCAACCCAGAGGCAGATGCTTTTATTTAAAAGAAAACATATTTTTGAAAAAACTCATGTTCCAGAATATTTCTTCTTGGAGTGCCGACCCCTTTCTGGCTCTGTGGAGCGCACACTGGGGAGGGAATAGGAGAGACAGTGGGCCTACCCTGGGGTCCGCAGGCTGTGCCCTGCCCGGCCCCATGGCTTGCAAACAGCCCCCCCACACCCTGTACCCTGCCACTGGCTGTTCCAGGGCCTCAGCTCCCCCAGGCAACGGAAGATCTAGCTAGAGGGAGAAAAGCCTCTCCTGGACCCCCAACACCCCGGTCCCAGCCTCAAGGGTGGAGAAGAGCCCTGCCTGCAGGAGGTGGCTGGAGGCCTCCCTGGCTGGGCCCTGCCAAGGGTGGGCTGCTGGGGACTTTGTGCCCTTGGCTGGACCCCCGGTGGGCAGCGGGCTTAGCCTCTGGCTAAGCTGGGGGCTGGGTGGGAAGAGGCACTTCCCCAAACCATGCCACCCTGTGGGGGCCCAGAACCACCTCTGCATCAGCGACGCTTCAGCTGCTTGGCACCTGGTTTTCTCATCTGTGGAGTGGGGTTCTCTGTCTGCCTCCCAGGGCTGTAGTGAAGTGAGCCCGGCAGGTGGCGCCTGTACACCCAGGTCCCCTTGGGCCCTCTGCCGCTGCGGGGTGGCAGCCAGGGGCTGGGGAGCCTTGGGGGGTGCAGGCGCTGCCAGATGCTCCCCAGGTCTTCCCCACACCATGGCCTGCAGGACGCCGCCCGGGGGCACTCTGGCCCCCAGCTGGGGCTGGCCGGGCTGCTGGGTGTCTCTCGGGGCTGAGGCTGGCCTGGTAAAAGCCTCTGGGGCCTGTGGGGCGCCTGGGAGAGGGCAGGAGCAGGTTGGCTGGTGCCGAGGCTCATTAAGTGCTGCCTTTCAGAGGGGGATTAGGGGAGCCAGCCACGATTCCTGGGTTTGGTTATTAAAGGCCCCGTGCTAGGTAAACACCAGGCGCTTCCTTTCAAAGCCGCACCTGCTAATTAGAGGGCAAGGAACTCATTAAAACAGTAACTCCGGGGACTGCCTGCAGGAAGGGCGGGGGAGTGGGCGAGAAGGGGGAACCCAGGGCACGAGATCCCCCCCCCAGGCCCAGCAGACAGCCCTCCACCCCCACCCTGTCTTGTGGCCTGGGGGCTGTAGGGGGCAGGTGCAGCTGTTTCCTGGGGCTGTGTGGCTCCCTGCTGCATTCTGGACCTCTGGCCCTTTAGCTGTCAATGTGTTCCTGGCTCCACCCGCCTGGGGGTTCCTAGCCTCCTCGGTGGGGCCCAGGGGTCCACGTGAGCTCAGAAGGGGTGGGAAATGCCAACAGCAGTCATGGGCCAGGAGCAGCCCCGAGGATGTGATCTTTTCGGGAGGAAAGGGACTGCAGATGTGATTAAGTCAAGGGCCTTGGGCTAGGAGGGGATCCTGGCTTATCTGGGCGGTTCCTCTGTCATCCTGGGGGGGGTTACCAGGGTGGGGGTGACAGAAGGGGAGGTGTGACATGTCCTGACAGCAGTAGGCAGTGGAGCAGTGAGAGGAAGGAAGGGCTCCCCAAGAAAGTTAGGGCTGACACCTAATGTTCCTCTCGAGCCCCTTGACTGCGCTGTGGATGTGAGGGAGCTTGCGGGCGCTGTTCAGAGCTGCAGCGTGCTAGAGCAGGCCCCTCCTCTGCCGGGCCTGCGGAAGGCCCCAGCTGCCCACCCACAGTGGCCTCGGGGCTTGGAGGCGCCGTCATCTCGCAGACGCGGGCGGGCACGTGCCCTTCTGCACATTCGAGCCCGTGGTTTTTGTTTTTTTTAAATACTTATTTGTGCTTACAGAACTGGGGTACAGGCCAGAGGTGTGTTGGGTGAGAGACAGACTGGGGAGCAGAACAGGCAGATGTACTGAACCCCACTGCTGAGGGGAGCAGCGGGCAGGTCAGCTGCGCCATGTGGGTCAGCCCCCTAGCAGGGGATTGAACTGGAGCTGTGGTGGCTTCAGGGCTCCATAATGCGGCGCCTTACCCCATTGCGCCACCAGGGAGCGCCCACGAGCCAGTAGTTTTAATGCCACTTGCCTGGTCCCCAGTTCTGCACTCAGTCTGGGGCTCCCCTGAGCCCCAGGGCCAGAGCTCTCTTCTTGGACCAGTGGGGAGTCTGAGGAGGTGCAGGAGACTGGGGTTCTCGTACCATGCTTCACAGGCCGTGGCACGGGACCAGCCGTGACTCACCTCCCAGCCTGGCCACAGGGCAGGAATCATCTAACCCACCAAGCTGGAGGGAGCTGTCAAGTTCCTCTCTTGCTGTGTGGCCCTGGGCAAGGCGCCTACCCTCTCTGGGCTGAGGCTTCTCATCTTGAAGCTGGGCGTGCTCCTGACAGGCTGCGTCGGGCCTCCTTCCCAGCTGGATGCCTGAGACATTTAATGAGCCTGCCTGTCAGGTCTTGGGATAAAGGGGTGTGCACACCTGAGTCACCTTTGTGGCAATTCTGTGCCCACACTGCTTCCTGCCTTGAGTTGGAGCCTCGGGGTACAGGGCAGGTTTGGCCGTATCTGGGTGTCTCCAGTGCTCAGTTCCGACTCGGAGTGGTTGCAGCTCCAGGGGCGACATGATGGACAAGCTGGGGGGTGCATCCTCTTGGTCATGTCTGACCAGTGGGCAGGGACCCAGCGTGGCTCCTGCCCGGAGGCGAACAGCGCACCCTGCTCCCAGCCGGCCTCCAGGACGCTGGCCTCTGGCAGGCTGCTGCCCTGGGGCCTGGGCGTGCTCCGGGCTGCTGGGCCCTGGATCTACCATGTGCGCCCAGCCCTGCTGGTGACCAGGAAGGGGAGGGCCCACTCCACACGCACAGCTGCTTAACCAGCATGGAGGCTCGGGGACCAGCCCACTCTGCCGGGCTCTCCAGCGGCAGCGCTGAAGGCTCGTCTCCTACAGTCTGGCCTTCACCCCG
This sequence comes from Condylura cristata, assembly GCF_000260355.1. Classification (NCBI taxonomy): domain Eukaryota; kingdom Metazoa; phylum Chordata; class Mammalia; order Eulipotyphla; family Talpidae; genus Condylura; species Condylura cristata. The sequence continues at coordinate 612,501 of NW_004567140.1, read as the reverse complement.
CCGTGTCCCTCCTCTGCTTCTCCGGGCTGGGGCTAGTGGGGTTCCAGCACCTCGAGGTGTTCTGACTCTGAACATGTTTCTTCCATCATTCCTAATTCATCAGGGGGGGAAGGCCAAGTCTCCCCTAATATTTAGTTCTGGGGTCCTTAGTGGGGATTCCTGATTCTGCGCCCTCATTGCCGCCTCTCTTTGAGACCCCTGTTTGCGTGTCAGTCTCTTCTGTCCGAAGGTCACTCCATTACCATGGCCTGGGGTTTCCAGGGCGAGGCCTCCCCCTTTCTCCCCTTACCTTCTCAGCTCATGCTCTGCAGGGCCTAGACCAGGCCTCACACTCCTGACGACAGCTCGCCATCCCCCCCACCACACAGGAGGCTTGAACGTGCGAGTTCTGCTGCCGCGGGCCAGCGCAGCCTAGGGGGTCCGCATTTCTACAGTTCTGAGCTCCGGTCTTCACTCTGCAGGAGACACAGCCAGGGACTCTCAGAGGCCCCTGGCAGCCTCTAGAAACTGCTAGCGACCCCCACCACTCGCGATCAATTTTTGGCTCAAGCCCCCTTTACATCCTGGCAGCCAGGTGCCCTCCTGTTGGCAGTCAGGGCCCAAGCCGGGGAGGGCCGGGGCTGGGCATGTGGGAGACAGACCACCAGGGTGGACAGGGGCACCAGAAGAGTCCAGGAGGGGCAGCTGGGGCCGGCTGGCGCTGCAGTCCCTGCGGGCCTCTCTCCAGGCCACCCTGAGTCCGAGGCGTCTCACAGCTGCCCCCGGCCGCCGGGGAGCGAGAACAGGCTCAGCTGGCGTCATCTGGGTCAGCTGTCCGAGCACGGGGTCACTCCGCAAAGCCCCGCAGGCGATGCCAAGATGTTTGTCGGAGCCTTGATAACGTGTCCTCCCAGGCCAGCAGCCAGGACTGCTGGGGCGGAGGGAGACTGGGTGCTCGGTGCTGACCCCAGGGCCACCCTCTCCGGGGTGGCTCTTCCCGCCTCTCTCCCCCTCTCCCCCCAAGTGCAGTGGCCCCCTCTCCCCGCTGCAGCTCTCATCAGGCTCTGCAATGCCTCCCATACCGCCTCCTGATCCCCAAACCTCTGCAGCTGCATCGGCCTGCATCTAAACCCGGGAGGGGCCCTGGGGCTGCCCCAGGCCCGAGCCCGTCCGGCTGCGCCTCAGTGGCCGCCTGTGCCTGTCCGCGCTGGCCAGCTCCGCCTGCCGACCTCTTCCCTTCTCAGCGCCCTTCCCGCAGGCCCCTCCGTCCCCTGCATGCTCAGCAGAGGACCTTGGCCTCGCGCCCTCAGAGTAGACGGGCCTTGACTGAGCGGTGGGGCCCGCCTCTGTCCCTCTCAGCCCTCCCTGCGCCACCTACGGGAGCAGGGCAGCGGAGTGCGGGCCTCTGGCCTGGTGCCGGCGGCTAGCCCAGCCCTCCAAGGCCGTGGGCCCACTGCCAGCCCCCCGGGTGGCATCTGTGGGGTCAGCGCTGCAGGGCAGGGCGGGAGGAGAGCCGGGGCTGGAGACAGAGGGCCTCACTGTCTCGGTATTGTTTCTGAGGGAGGCAGCAGGCAAATTCAATCCACTTTTTAATAAACGAGGCCTTTGATCCAGCAAACATGAGTAATTAGCAAGGAGCCAGCTCGCTGGCACCTTGGCAGGCTGGCGTCCTGGCGGGGCAGACGCCGGTCCCGGAGCTGCAGGAGGTCGGACCCGCCGTGTCCGTCGGGCTCCGGAAGGGGCGGGCAGCTGGTTCTGAGGGTCGGGGTGAGGCCACCGGGCCGGGACCACACCCGGCTGCGGGAGCCGGCTGGCCGCCCTGCCTGCCCTGGGGCTGCCTGCCCTGCCCTCTGGTCCTCCTAGTCTGAGGCTTGCCCAGCGCCACCCCGCCCTGCGCCACCCCCCCGGGGCCAGTGCTGGGGCTGGTCCCTGAGCTCCCCGTGGTCCTCCCCTGTCCAGGCTCCTCCGTGGTCCTCCTGCGGCACGTTGTCTGGGAACTGGGAACCACTCCCCAGCACCCTCCAGCACCTTTCGTGCCAAGGGAAGGTCTGGGGGCTTTAGACCCCTTAATCTCTATTACCCCCACAGGGTGTCTGAAAGAACGCCAGTGTGAAACTTAGCAGGGGGGTTTCTGAGGCCCACTCCGTCCGGGTGCATCCCTCCAGAGGACCCCGGGTCGCCGTCAGTCCATCCCTCCTCCAGGATAGCTGCCCTGCGAGAGGGGTGGCCACCCTGCAGCCCCACGTCCACAAAACGCCGCGGGGACCTTCACCACCCTCCCAGGAGTCACCTCCGGAGCCCCAGGAAGCCTTCACCCCCGGCCCCGTGGGCTCTCCAAGAGGACGGAGCCAGGACGGGCCTTGGTCTGGGGCTGTGATGGACCAGGCCGTGGGGCCTGGGGTCCTTCTGGAGGTCTCTGGCCTCAGCCTCTAGACCCGGGCTGTCACAGGACTCACTGCAGCGTCCACCGGCCCTTCTGCGCTGTGTGACTCGGCGGCGGGGCTGGCTGGCTGCTGGAGCTTTGAACTTTTGTTCCTGGCTTTGCTTATTCATTCAACAAGTGTTCGGAAGCCTGGCTCTGGGCCAGGAGATTGGCAAGGGTTTGCTCCCAGAGCTTGCAGTCTGGGCGTCGGACTTGAAGGACAATTTGCACAGCGTGCAGACTGAAGGCGGTCCGCAGGGAGGGACTGGAGGGGCAGGCTTGGAATGGGACCTCCCGTGCCCTGGGGGACTCGGATGGACTGGACAGCCCCTGCCACCTGCCAGACGTTGAGCTCCCGAGCGTGCGCGCACCATGCACCTGTGCCCACCACACCTGCCGGCCGCGCACACACATGCCCGCAGGCCGGGCGCCTCCCGCACGCACACCTGTACACTGCGCACAGGCGCCCACAGTGTGCCAGGCCGCGTGCACAGCCGCCGGTGCACGTGTGTCCGGGCACACGTGTGGGCTCATGTGCGCGGGGCCTGTGCACATGCAGAGACCTGTGCCCCGTGCACATGCATGCCGCACACCGAGGTGGGGGACCGAGCACGAGCAGAGGCGTGTGCCTTTCCCCGGGCTCCGGCCGGCCACGTGGCACTAGGCCTCACGCCCACGGACACCCGGCCTGCCCCACCAGCGGGCCGCCCCGCAGCTGGGAGGACCATCTTCCCTGGCCTGGCTGGGGCTGGAGCATGCAGCCGGGAGGCCTGACCGTGGGACGGTGGGCGCCGCACAGAGGGGGTGGGTGTGCCTCGCCCCAGCACCCGTAGTCCTGGGGCACCTGGGCACCCGGGGAAGCAGGGGGCCCTCTGAACCCTGGCCCTGCAGGGGTTCTGGCTGGCTCTGAGGTGACAGGACACACGCGGCTCTCAGGACAGCGTTTCCTCCGCTCGGCTGCCCTCCTGCATCTTGTCCTCTGTTCCCGTTCCTTACAAAAATTGCTCTCCTGTGGGATGCACCCCAGAGTTGAGATGCTCTGGCAGGAGAGGGCAGGTTTCTCCCCCTCTGAGGGTCGGGGCCCTGGAAAGGCCTGGGCACTCCTCCATCTCTGCGAGGACACAGAGAGGAAGCAAACAAAGGCGCTCTTGTCCCTCTCTGGCCGTGAGCTGCCCGCCATTGCTGGCCACGCAGCTCCAGGTCTGATACCCTGGAGGCTGTTTTCTTCTTCAGAGTCATCAAAAGAAACCAGCCTCAGAATCCGGTCCTGGAGTCCGGGCGCTCCCCGTCCCTCTCCTGATCTCCCGGCAGTCCTCTGCGCCCCTCTGCTCCTCAAGGGGCTGGAAGTAACTGGCCAAGCCCTGCCCTCTGGCCCTCTCTCCAGGTCAGTGGCTTCGGCCTCCTGAGCTGTGCCTGAGTGCACAACCTCCTTTGGACAGAGGGGCGGGACCAAAGAAAGGGGTTCCCTGCGCCCTCCCTTCAGGGGCAGCTCTGAGGGAGGGCTGCAGGGCTGGGTGAGGGCCACCGCCGCCCCAGAGGGCCTGTGGGGCTCGTGGGGTGCCGGCACTCAGCCCCGCTGTCTCCTCGGGTAACTGGGTGTGCGACACGCTGGCTCACGGGCCTGTGCGGGGGCCCGTCAGGTTAGGATTTGTAGTGTTTGAACATCCTTGGCACATAAATCAAATGACCTTAAATAGTTGCCCGGAGGGGTTGCTGGAAGGAGAAATAAAGCCAGTCGGGCTTTCCCCAGGGCTCCTGGGACCAGGCAGGTCTCAGCTTCTGGCGCTCCCGTCTTTATTTTTCCTGTTAGCGTTTTTCAGGGATGCAGCTGGGGCTCAGTGAGGTTCGCCAGTCTCCAGGGCCTGAAGCAAGAAGCTTTAGTACCCCGGGGCCGCCATCACCCCCGGATTATTTGCTGCTGCAGGACGAAGCGACTCCTGCCCGAGCCCCCCCATGGCTGAGGGCTTGGGTCAGAGGTCGCAGCTGGGCAGCTGTGCCCCCAGGCGGCAGGGCCTGAGGCCCAGAGGGCCGGTGTGCCTGTGGGAGCCGCCCTCCCACCCCGGGACTCGCTAGCTCCTGTCCCCTCCCCGCCTCCTGCCAGCCCCTGCTGTGGGCTGTGAGCTGGGCTTCCCGGGGCACCTCTTCGGGGTCCGCCTGGCACCCATCTCAGGCTGCCCGTCCTCCCGGGAGTTCCCTGAAGGTGGCACCCCGCCAGGTCTGGCCGCCTGTCATCCCCTCTTCTGCCCCCCTCAGTTGGGACTCAGCCAACCAATCCCCCCGTCCTCAGGGAAGACACCAGTGGAGAGCCACGAAAGCCGTGCATGCGGTGTGTGTGTGCTCACGTGTGAGTCCGTGTGGAGAGGGAGGGCCAGGGGTTCCGTCAAGCCCTTCCCCTGATGCTTTTTATTTTAAGGTTTATTTATTTATTTATAAAGAACCTGGGCACAGGCCAGAGGTGCAGGGCGGTGAGAGGACTCACCAGAGACAGAGTGGGGAGTAAACATGCAGATCGAAGAAGCCCACTGCTGAGGGGAGCAGTGGGAGGCCAGGAGCGGTCTGCCGCGCCCTGTGGGCCACCTCCAGGCCGGGGTCACACTGGCACCAAGGCAGCCCTCGGGCAGCTTCGCAGTGCTGTGCTCTGACCCGCCCGCACCACCAGGGCGGGCCCGCTGGGTGCTTCTCTGTAAAGGATCAGGCCTCAGCTCCTTTGCTGAACAGGAAGGTCCTCGAATTGTCTTTACACGAGAGACAGGGCGTGGGCTCGCCGGGGATGTGCAGGTCCCCCAGGAGGGGCGCGCGTGTCTCCTCCTTCCTCCGCCTGCCGCAGTGCCAGCAGCCAGAGCCCCTTCCCCGTCGCTCACGCTGAGTCCCAGCAGCAGGACGGCACTGGCCCTGGGCAGGGCCCGAGAACATTCTAGAATGAATGAATGGCTAGTTCTCGCCCCTTTTCTTGTCCATCTCTCTGCCCTGCACACACCCAGCATAGCTCTGCTCCCGGAACCTCTGCATCTTGGCGGGTCTGCGGGCAGCGTGTCTGTGGCCCATTCTGAACACGAGGCCACGCCGCTGGGCCGGGCCAGAGGCTCACCCTGGCTGAGGCTGACGGGCGCCCGGTCCAGTTCTGTCTCAGGCCTGCCCAGCGCGTCCCGCCAGGCCGGTCAGCGCCGTCTGGGGCTCCAGAAAATTTGCTCGCTTGGAAAACGACAGTGATAACGAGAGCATCCACCTCTCAGGTTGTCGCCAGGATTAAGTGAATTAAAATACGTGGAAAGTACTTAAAACAGCACGGAGCGTAGAGCAGATGCTCTCTCTGTGTTTATTATTATTTTATTGCCGTTGTATTTATTATTCTTCCCTACGCCGAACTGAAGCCTTTTTGGCTGACGAGAGACGCTTTCCCGCCGTGCGTGCAGACAGGTTCTTGCTAAGCCGTCTGGGCCCCTGGGATTAACGAGGTCACTGTGGAAGTTTCTGGTTGGCATCCCGCTTAGGAAGGGGTGCCCCACCCAGGGGCTGGAAGCCGGGCTCTGAGTGGGCCCGCTAAGGCTCCCCGGCCCTGTCCCAGGAGCGTCACCGGGGACGCCGACGCGGCCTGGCCTGCCGAGCCCGCAGCCGAGGACCAGGGAGCCTGCCCGCCCCGGCCTCCCTGCTGGTGAGCTGCGGCTCTGCCTGCAGGCCTGGGGCTCCAGCCCATGCTGTCACCTCCCCGAGCAGACACGGCGCCCACGCGGCTGTTTGCTGTGGCTGTCATCGTGTTTCCCCGATCCTGTGACACGAGCCCCGCTCCGGCGTTAATTTACATTACAGCCAGTGCACCCGACGTGCGTTCTTAAAGGGTATAATTTCTATCAACTTCAATTAGAGCTATTTTTATTTTTGTCACCCTGAAGAATTTCCCTGCGGTTAAGCTGCCATTTTTCACTGTAATACCCTTGGCAAGGGCTGGGGGTGGGGGAATTAATAGTCTGGTGATCGCTTAGCTAATGCGCTGTCAGCATTGATACACTGGCTGCCCGGGGTCAGGCGGCCCGCGCCTCCCCACGGAGCAGTGGGCACAGCCCTCGGCGAGGTGCTGGGTGAGCTCAGCCCCCCAAGCCCAGGCCGGGCCCCGGCGGCCCCACCTTCCCTCCAAACCTGCCTTTCATTTCGGGGCATCGGGGCATCGGGGCGGCTGCCGGACTCTGGCTGTGTGCCGCTTGGCAGGTTGCTTGACGCCTCCGACCCGTGCTGAACAGTAACGCACAAGTGCTGATAAGTCACCTGACCTCCCGTGGGGGCGTCAAAGGAGGGGGTGCTGAGGACAAGCAGGGAAAGCCAGGCACAGACTGGAGACAGCAGGAAGGACGAGGCGGCCTTGGGGGGTGTGGGCCTGGGCGCACCTCAGAAGAGCAGCTTTCCTCCACTTACATCACGGAAGGGGCGCACGCGCCCCTCCATCTGGGGGACAGCCAGTCCCCAGGGCCCGTCCTTGTGGCGGCATTTCCGTACAAAGCTAGAGAAAGGATAGAGCCGTTTCCTGGTCTCCTTCAAGTCTTTGCACGCATTTCCTCTTCTCCGGGGCCAGCCTGTGGAAAATTCCAGCTCCACCCACCCAGCCTCCCTGCCCCTTCTCCGGTTGTCTTTGTGGTAGTCGCTTCCAACTGGCCTGGGACACCGTGGCCGTCTCTCCCCTGGACCCAGAATGTCAGTGCCTCTGTAACAGCGGGAGATCTTATCATTTGTTGGTGTGGCCCAAGCTCAGTGCCTTAGTTTTACATTAGTACTGTGTTAGCTATACAATGCTGCTTAGTACTGCTTATCGGACGGACGGACCGGTAACTCTCTGGGTGGATGGTGGGTGAATGGACGGGTGGAGGGGCGGGCGGATGGACGAGTGGGTGCATGAGTGGATGGGTGGGTGGGCGGGGGGGTGGGTGGGTGGAGGGATGGGTTGACATATGGACGGGTGGATGAACAAGGCTCCCCTGAGGCAGGAAGGGTCAAGCCTGCCTCCCCAGGCTCATGCTGGCGCACGCTGGCCTGCCTGCCCCGTCCCCTTGAGCGCCCGGTGCTGGCCCCAGCTGCCCCACCCAGGTGTGCCCCTGGACACTCGTGTGCCCCCAGCAGCAGACTCCAGCTCTCTGGCAGCTACTGAGGACGCTGTGTCCCCTCTATCAGGCATGGTCCAGCCAAACACAGAAAGGGAGTTAGCCTCTCTGTGCCTCAGTTTCCCACCCTGTACAGTGTGTCACAACAGCTCTGCCCCCAGAACGATCTAAGGCTCAATGGGCCGATATCTGCAAAGATTGGCCCAGGGCCTGGCGCCTAGCAGGCGCTGACCGCCGAGAGTCATCTTTGCCCCAGCCTCACGGTCTGCGGTCATAACCTGTGACCCTTCTGCTCCCCCCGTGCCCAGATGTGGCTCCAGGCTGGCAGGCGCTCCCAGTGTCAGCTGAACCCAGGGCTTCTTCACCCGGTCAGCCTCAACGCACCGGTTCTTCCGGTGTCCGCTGCGGCCAGTGGGCTGGCCCACCCTCCTTCTGAGTCCTTGTTGAGCCCAGGTGTGGGAACTGGCCCAGGCACCCGGCGTCCTCCCGCCCCGGCCGTGGCCTGACTCAGCCTTGCCCTCGGCGAGTGTGCTGTTGGGACCTGGGGTGGGGCGTGCCGGGTCTGTGCTGTCTCTGGTCCGCATACTCCCTGGGCCCGGCTCTTCTGCGGGATGGCTCTTGTCCTCCTGAGCAGCTCCGGACACAGGGAGGGGCACCTGTGCCTGCCTCAGTTTCCCCTGTATAGAACAGGTGGGGTACTCCGGTCGGCCTGCCCGCAGACCATGGGGAGACCTCGCGCTGTGGTTCTGTGCACACTCTGAAGGTGCTAGCTGGAGAGACATGACCACCCACCCCTGTGTCCGAGGGTGGCCGCGGTGAGCCGTCGCTGGGCCAGTCCCGACGCCAGGGACAAACCTTTGTTTTTCCTCATGGTGGCCATGTGTCCATGTTTCCGTGGGCCTCACGAGCCTGCACTTCCTCCCTTCCCCCTGCAGCCCCTGGAGAGGTGGGAGAACCCGGGGGGACTCGGAGGAGAAGAGGCAGATCAAGCCCCCCGGCCGCGGCTCCTGCCCAACGCGGCAGCCCCCCCAGCGCGCAGCCGGTGCGCCCCTAATTGCTGTCACAGATGTGGCAGCCACCAGCCTCTCCCGCGCGATCTGCTGTGTCGTGTGAGCTTAATTAGTCCCTGATTACTCATTTACTGGGTGCTGTGTGTGTTCCATATCTAATAACTTTCCAATTATGCCTGGTCCACGCCGCGCGTTTAATAACCCTTAGTCGTCCGCTGATGGGGACTTTGCATTCGCCGGCGCCTGCCCGCCTGACCCTGCGCCTTGCCACCCACTGGCCTGGGGTTCCGGTCCTGTGCCGTTACTAGGGTAGAATAAGCTTTCCAGCCTGCGCGCCTGCCGGAGCCGGCCTAACGCTCCGTCTTTGTACGTGGGCTCTGGCTGGAGCGTGGCTGTGCCCTCCGCTCCGGGCTGGTCAGCGCCGGCCCTGTGACCCCCTTGTCCCCGATGGGTGACAGCCTGGTCGTCCCCACACAGCCTGCCAGCTGGGCCTGGCCCAACCCCCGCGCTCCCGGCACCCGTCTCTGCCTGCACCTCTGTTGCCCTTGGGGAGTGACATGCGTGCTGGCTTCTTTGGGGTAGGAGGTTGGTGTCCCCCTTTGTCTCCAACGGTTCTGGCCCCCAACTCAGCCCTCTGCCCTGCCCTTGAGATGAGTCCGGCCCAGCCATCCGCAAACCTTCACGCTGCCGTCCACCCTCAGTGGAAACCATGCCACGCAGCGGTGTCTGCTGGGACGGGGGGTGGGTGTGGGTGCCAGAACCAGCCCGCTGCCCTTCTGAGTTCAGTGAGCACCTACTGGGTGCCCGGTTCCTAACACAGGCCACAGCGCTGAGCCGGATTCCCGGCTCTGGGTGCCAGCTGGCGACCGCGGGCGGCTGACCAGACGTCTCTGCTCAGTGGTTTCCTTCCCTGCCAAGTGGTGGTGAGGGTGGGATTGCTGGGGGGTCGCATAGGTGCTCAGAAAGCCAGGCAGGCGTTACTCACCCACCTCCCAGCAGCATGAGCGAAGGACAGAGCCTGGGTGTGCCAGCCGGCCGCCGCGGGTCAGCGCCTGTCCGCTCCTGGTGCGTCAGGATCCGCGGGGCTGGCTTCCTGAGGAGCAGCTGAGCTGACCCGGAAGAAAGAGAGGAGTCAGCAGGATCGGGGAAAGTGGGGGACCCCTGTCCCAGGCCCTGCCTTCATGTCTCGGGGCCCCTGAACTGCACGGGCACCCGGCCAGCCGCTGGCAAGGGGGCTTGGGAGCTGGCTCTGCCAGCCGGCACCCAGAGTGCCCCGTATAACCCTGCCAGCCACAATGGGAGACCATTCCCAGCACCCCTGTAGGCTTGCTAGGGCCCCAGGATGCTGCTGTTTGCGTTTGTAGGTAGTCCCCAGGATACTGCACCCCGTTTGCTCTCTCGGGACCAGCAGGACCTGAGATCAGCTGTCATCTTGGGGCGCCGTCTGTGTGCCAACTGCTTCAGCTCATTTCATGCCCGCACCACCTCTCTGGGAAGAAGATACCCACTGTTATCCCACTTTGCAGAAAGAGAAACTGAGGCCTGCGTACTCACCACTTTGCTAAGATGTCCCAGTTGGGGCTTCTGGCCAGGACCAGCCCTGCCCCCTCCGTCCACAGGAAGGCTGAAAGGTGGGGTCTGGCTGGGAACCCAGGAGACAAGAGGGGCCCCAGAAACAGCGCAGTCTGGCCAGAGGTTCGCGGAGAGACTGCTGGCGTCTCCATCCGCAGCCGCCGGGCCGCTGCGACCCCCGAGCCCGACACGCCCATGTCTTGGAGCAAACACCGAGAGGCAGGCCAGGGGCCACGCCACGGGGCGGTGGTCCTGGGAGCTGTCCGAGGGCTCTGGGTGGGGCTCCGGCAGCCGAGCTGAGTCGGGGCAGGGATTCTGTTCTCGGTACGCGTCACCAAGGTGAAAAGCCCTCAGCCTGCACGCGTGGCTGTCGGATCGCGGGAGGGTGGGTTCCCTCGTAAAGCTCTGTGAAGTAGAGCAGGGCTCCCAGGCTCGGGGGCACTCCTAGAGCACGAAGGCCACGCCGTCAGGTCGGGGGCTGCAGCCAGCTAGTGTCTGCCTGCCCTCTGCACCCCATCCCTGCCCCCGAGTTCACCCGGCGTCAGCCTTCGCCGGAAACCACAGAGCGGGAAGCCGCGTCGCATACTCAGCAGTCAGTGGCTGCAGCCCCCCTTTTCTGTGAAAATGTGCCCTGTTTTGCCTTTTTTAAAGCTAGCCAACTTTTGTCAGTTGACTGACCCTTCAAACGCGGTGGCGTGGTCGGGGAGGGGCGAGAGCAAGAGCGTAGCCGGCTCTGCCTGCGCCCCGCGCCCCTCCCGGCCTCGCAGCTCCCGGCAGGCCAGGGAATGGCGGGTGTGTCGGGGCGGCGTCACGGAGCTTTACGGCGAGCCCCACGTGTGACCACGCTCGGAGCCACGGCTCCCGGAGACTGGCAGGGCTTTGTGGCGTCAGGCACCTGCTTCTCATTACTCGGGAGTCGCCGTAAATTTGCCCTTTGAATGGTGAGGACAGGGGCCTCTGCCCTGCCTGACATGCTGGCGCGGGCGCTGCAAGCTGGGCCCCTGGAGGAGGCGGGCCTGAGGTAACCCGCACTCACCCGTGCTGGGACGGCCCATGGGCACCGCCCCCAGGCAGCTGCGACCCCCGCAGAGAGAGAGCCCGGACCCCTCCCGCTCGCCCCACGCCAGCCGAAGACCAGGGGAGGAGCGGCCGCCCTCCCCTCGCGTGTCCGCACGGGACAGGGAGCGCCGGCACCGGGCCGCGCTGCTCGGGGCTGTCGGCTGTGTCGTCCGCTGCCTACCAGCCGCCGTGCCCGGGCGGGCGGGCGCGTCGTCCGGGGAGGAGAGCGGTGGCGCACTCGCGGACTCCCCTTGTGTGAGCGTGTGTGGGGTCTCCTGGTGACTCCTCAGAGGGCTGCAGGCACAGGGCCGGGCTCCCCGGCGGCCGCCCCGTCCGCCCTCGGGCCGTGGCTCGAGCGAGCACGTGCTTTTCCGCTCCGGCCAGTGCCAGCTTCTCCGGCGGCCAGGTCAGTGCCCGCAAGGCGTCCAGCTTCCGCTTGGACATGGCCTCTGACAAGACGGGCTCTGCTACCTGCACGCAACCCACACACCACTGATGACCCCACACACACCGATGTCCCCCCACACCGATGTCCCCACACACCGATGTCCCCGCACACCGATGTCCCCCCACAATGATGACTCTACACACTGATGCATCTTAGGGTTTCCTCCTGTTCCCAGAAGGATTGATTTGCAGTCTGTCCATCCTGTCTCCCCTCCCTTCCAAAGTCTTCTCCTGTGGAGGCCCATTGGGAATGAATCGACCTCCTCCAGGAAGTCCACCTGGATTCCCCCGACACTGGGGCTCCCTCCCCTTCTCGGGCTCCACAGCTTCCTCGCCTGCCCCTCCTCCTCCCCGGCGGTGTCTCTGCTGGTTGCTGCTCGCCACCTCCCAGCTAGGATAGTGCACCAAAGAGCAGACTCTGACGAGCCACCTCACCCTCATGCCGCCACGCCTCCACGGGCCACGGGAGGGTTAGCTGTGCGCCTCCGTGGAACGTGATGGGTTGGCAGCACATAGTAGGTGCTCAGTAAAGGGTTCACCGTCCACGGCTCCCCTCCAACCTCTCCCAGTGGGACCCTGGCCCCTGAAGCACCAGGGAGACAGGACAGGAGCTGTCCACTCCAGCCAAGCGCAGGGGTCAAGGCTGGCGTGCGGACCCAACCGCGCAGGCCAGGGTGTGAGACATTGACCGTGGCTTTGGCCAGTGTGTCCAGGCGCCTGAGCCTCCCTGTGATGGCTGGGGCCCAGCGCCTGGCCCCTGGCAGCTTCCCCAAGCATTAGGGCGTGAGGTGAGGGCTTAAAACCCAGGGGGCGTCTGTAGGGGACCCTGGGGTTCCCTGTGGGAAGGAGGGAGGGGTGGCTACAGGGCACTGCCCCAGCAGCTGCCCTGGGTTGTGGGGCTGTGGCCTGGCGGGTCACCGTATGGACCCCATAAGTCAAAGGGTTCCCAGAAGCCAACGGAAAAGATATGCATCTCGTGCATGAGGAACCGGGGATCCCTGCTGCTAATATAGGGGAGCCCCACATCTGATCACACTTGGAGCCACGGCTCCTGGAGACTCACAGAGCTCTGGGACACCCCATCTTGGGCACTGAGCCCCCAACCCTGCCCCGTGCTGCAGGGATGTCAGCTAGGTTTGAGGTGAGAATTGAGAGCCTCTGGCCACACCCGCCATGCCCAAGCCTCAGCACCCCGCCCCCCCACCCCCCCACACACACTAACAAGGGTCCATGACCAGAAGGATCTGTTGCTAGAAACAGGAAGTAGATTGGCGGCTCCAGGGCTGCAGGGAGGGCGACTTGGGTCTACTGGAGATAGGTGTTTAGTTTGGGACGATGAGAATGTTCTGGAAATGGCTGGCGGCAGTGTTTGTGCGTGGTCGTGAACAGGCTCAATGCCAGTGACCTGTACCACTTAAAGTTGGTGAAGGGGCAGTTTCGCAGTATGTGTATCTGCAGATGAGCCCCTCAGCGGCACCGTGTGCCCACCTCTTGGGCCCTTCTCACCGGCCTCCATGTGCAGCTGAGGGCAAGACGGGCTTAGCGTCCATGGCCAGCCAGACTGTGACCCTGCTGGCTGTGGCGTCCAGTCGCGATGTGAACTCAGCCCCGGAGCCCGAGGGCCAGACCGCCTGCTGCCCGCCGAGTTTACGCGAGCGCCTTCCTGTGCCGCCCGCCCCAGCCTGGGCCTTGTCCGTGGCTGCCGAGCAGGCTGGGGGCCACGGCACCTGCCCAGGCCCGGGCCCAGCCTGCTGTCAATGCCTGCCCAGCCGCGCTGAGTCCTGACCCCAGAGCGGGCCATCTTGGGGGGCGGGTGCCCCTGGGGCCACCCGCGGGCAGCCCGGCCGATACTGACCATGTCCACCATCTGTCCTTCCAGGTCACGGCTTCTGCCTCTCTCGAGGCGCCAGCAGCTGGTCACCCTTCTGCCCGGGAGCCTGAGCCCCGGCCGGGCGTCCCAGCAGAGAGCCTGCCCAGAGGCCCCCGCGCAGCCCAGGAGCGGGGCCCAGCTCGGAGCCAGCAGGGCAGCCTGGACGGGGCCGGAGCAGACCTCACGGGTACAGGTAGGCGCCAGCTTTCTTCTCTGGGTGCCGGGGTGACGTGCGCCGTGGGGGAGGGGGTCGAAAGCCAAATTCGGCACAGAGGCTCCGTCTCTCTTAATGTCCCTGCCCGCTGAGGGGCCTTGTGACCTCTCCGGGGCTCCACGCAGCACCGCGGGGTCCGTCTGCTGTGTATTGGGGTCCTGCAGCTGCACCCCTCGTTCCTTCGTTCAGCTCAGTCCATCACACCCGTCTGTGGCCTGAGGGCGGCCCCTGTGATTCGGTCGTGAACTCACCATGGCCTCGCTGGCTCGCAGTCTCTTGCGTCGGGACCACGTGCCGTGTGCGTTTGCCTGGGGCCGATGCTGCCTGCCCTTGTCTCGTGGCCGCCACCCTCACTCTCCCCGAGGGGCAGAGAGGCCTGTGTAGTGTTCTGGGGTGTTTATTCAGGGCCAGCGAGGGGCTTCTGGTCAGCCCTTAGGTGGACACTGTGTCCTTCCCCAGGCGGGTCCTGGGGCAGCCCTGGGCTGGATTTCTGACAACGAGGCCCCCAGAGTGGGTCGCTGTGTGTCCCCTGGCTCTCCCCTGTGCCCACGCCCACGTGGGCAGCTGGCCCACCTACCCGCAGGTGCTGGGTTTCTATCTGGAGCACCCCTCTCTGGAACACCCCAGGCCCACATTTCCCCTCTACGTGGGCTCGATATGAGACAGGACGGGCTTCGGGCGGGGAGCGGACCTGGCTGAGCAGGCCCAGGGACCGCCCAGCCCTCCGAGGGCCCAGATCCTGGCCGCCAGGGATGGGGTGTGGGTGGGGCAGGACGGCTGCCCTGGCGCCCGCCCACCGGGTCCCAGGGCCCTCAGAGCCTTGGGCAGGTGTCTCCAGCTCCTTGCCTTCACTCCCTGGGCCGCACAGCGCGAGAACACCC